>NC_083418.1:78090511-78406816 GCF_020745735.1 Hemiscyllium ocellatum
TTCCCAGTTGTATTTAAGGTTGTTAAATTCTCTCATCCTCACTCCTCATCCATCCACCATCACCCCCATGTCCTTCATCCCCCTCATTTCCCAGGCCATCTTTATGTATCCTTATATTCTCATGTTAGGTCCATGCTCTGTCATTACCCCAAGCCACCTTCATGTTCCCTCAGATCTTCATGATCCCTTAATCCCTTCAACTGGCCAATAAAAACAAACATATTTGCTTACAAAATCAAAGACAGCTAATACTTTAACAGCACTGTGGGGAAGGTAGCTGGGAATGCGATAGGTAGGTGAAGGTGGAGGAGAAGGTGATAGGTCGGAGAGGAAGGTGGAGCGGATAGATGGGAAAGGCGATGGACTGGTCAAGACGGTGGTGCCGAGTTGGAGGTTTGGGACTGGGATATGGTGGTGGGTGGGGAACTGAGGAAACTGATGAAATCCACACTGATCCTGTGTGGTTGCAGAGTCCCAAGGCCTCCTCCAGGCATTGGGTGGTTAGCTTTTTTACTCTAACTGAAAGTTTCAGCCTGTTTACTTTTAATTTTTAAAAGTTTATGGATTTCAATGAATTCAGACCATGGACATTGCACCATTCTTACCTGCCTTTCAAGAGCATTTATTTCTGCCTCCTCTAAGAAGTTTTGTTTGCCATACTGCTGACCTACATCCTTCAGGACAGTGCAAATTGGGTCTGTTTGAATTCATGACCAACTTAAAATCCAGAGTTCAGCTTCTGCCACCACCGCCCCACCCCACACCAACCCCAAATCATGCCTTGCCCCTTTCGCTGAGCCACCAGAAATTGGGATCTGGTGGAAATGGAAGTGAAATGCTCACATCTGAACCTCACACCCCCATTTCGAATGATCTCCCATTTCTAATGGTGCCTTTGGAATAAGGTCAGGTCCACAGAACCACGATGCTGTTTTGGTTTGGTGACCTTTCATTGGAACAGGACAGAAATAGCTGGAGAAACTCAGCAGGCATGGCAGCATCTGTGAAGAGAAAACAAAGTTAATATTTTTGAATCTGATCCTTCTTCAGTTCTGAAGAAAAGTCACTGGACCTGAAATATTAACTCTGTTTCTCTCTCCACAGATGCTGTCAGGCCTGCTGAGTTTCTCCAGCAATTTCTGCTTTTTGTTTGTTTCAGATTTCCAGCATCTGCAATTCTCAGTTTTATTTCCTTAGAGCAAGTCTATTCAGTATTTCTCGAATCTTATGTTTATTTCCCTGATTTTCGGCATTAAGCATACTTTGATCTTGCATTTGTGACTTTTCTGAGTACCCATACAATGTCTATTCAATACTAGTTATACATGAGTGTCAATGGATATGGCCAATATAATGAAAACTTTAAAATCGTATTTAGTTTCCACTGATGTAATCTCAACAAAAAAAAACCCAATGGGAGCAAAAAAAATCTCATAGTATTTGACACTAACATGCTTTGGTATCCAATAGATCAATCCTGCTGATTTTAATCTAACTTCAAGAGTGTGATATATTTGCTGGCAATTACATTAAATCCCCGACTCTTGGGCCTCATCAGCAACTTGATGTACGCTACATTAAACCCATTATTGTGCTGTATTCTCATGAGATACCGAGGGCATAGTAGGTGCTTTATAGTCAAGCCTTTTCAAAATGCCATTTTTCCATCAGTGGTTATATAGATATCCCTGCTATCGGAAAGTAGAGTATTCTTATGAAACCATTTCATAAGCTGAAATGGCATAAAGCAAAGAAGCATTAATTTACATGGGAAAAATTTCGCCTTTTCTTGTAAAAGCGAAAATCCTCTTTGGATTTCTTTCGGTTAACAAAAACAGCTGCTAATGTATGTCTTTCGTAAAAGGCTTAAAGCGAACTTTCGAAAAGCAGGGGATACCTGTATTAAGCTCTCCTTGAGTAAACCTTACAACTCAACATCACTGAATCTACTTCTTATGTTACACAGCCTTGGGCTATCACAGGGACATGCATTACTGCAAATTTTGCAGTTTTAGATTAGATTAGATTACTAACAGTGTGAAAACAGACCCTTCGGCCCAACCAGTCCACACCGACCCGCCAAAGCGCAACCCACCCATATCCCTACATTTACCCCTTACCTAACACTATGGGCAATTTAGCATGACCAATTCACCTGACCCGCACATCTTTGGACTGTGGGAGGAAACTCACGCAGACACGGGGAGAACATGCAAACTCCACACAGTCAGTCGCCTGAGTCGGGAATTGAACCCGAGTCTCAGGTGCTGTGAGGCAGCAGTGCTAACCACTGTGCCACCGTGCCGCAGTAACTCCTGTTAATTCAGAAAGTGGAAACTGTTCAGTACTTTAACAACTTTGACGGACATAATTGACAGAAAAAGTGGCGCTGGGCAAATACTATACAACACATTAAACAAAAAAAAGGGCTTAGTTTAGTTTGTGCAATCCCGCACAACATTGACTTGCATTTCCAAATTTCCCAAAATGGAGCAAGTGGTTGATAAACGGCCACTGGGGCTCTGTGAAATAATATAAATGTGTGAAATAAGCAGGGACAGTCTGAAGGGACAGTAACCACCAGTTCGCCATCGTCAAGAATTAAGTGTAAGTGAAAGAGTCAGCAGCAAGATTGCCTTGATCCACAACAATTTGCCGACTGTCACAATAGATCCATGGCAGTTGCCTTCTCCCTGGTCCTACATTCATGTTTTGAACATCTGGATAACAATGACACCTATTTATTGACCATAATTCCAATCAAACTCACCTCCAAAACTTTGAGACCGAGGCCTCTGCTCCCCCCTCTACAACTGGATCCACAAATTCATAACCTGCAGACCACTATCATAAAGATAGATGACAACACCTCCTCCACAATAATGCTCAACATCAGCATTCCCTAAGGCTGTGTCATCAGCCCCTTACTATCCTCCTTATACACTCACGACTATGTGGCCAAATTTAGCTCTAACTCCATTTACAACTTTGCTGATGACATCACCATGGTGGGTCAGATCTCAAACAACGTTGAGACGGAGCACAGGAAACAGATAGAGAGCTTAGTGTCGTGGTGTAAAGACAACAATCTCTCCCTCAGTGTCAGCAGAATGTAGGAGCTGGTCATCAACTTCAGGAAGCAGAGTGGAGGACACGCCCCTGTCTGTATCAATGGGGCTGAGGTGGAGATGGTCGAGAGCATCAAGTTCCTCAGAGTAAATATCACCAACAATCCGGCCTGGTCCATCCACGTCGATGCTACAGTCAGGAAAACACATCAATGCCTCTACTTCCTCAGGAGGCTAAGCAAATTCAGTATGTCCACAATGACTCTTACCAACTTTTATAGATACATTGTAGAGAGCATCCTATCCAGATGCATCACAGCTCAATATAAAAACTGGTCTGCCCAAGACTGCAAGAAATTACAGAGAGCTGTGAACACAGTTCAGCCCATCACAAAAACCAGCCTTCCATCCAATGACTCTGTCTACACTTCCTGCTACCTCAGAAAGCAGCCAATAAAATCAAAGACCCCTCCCACCCCGGTTATGCTCTCTTCCACCCTCTTCCTTTGGGCAGAAGTTTGAGAACATATACCAACAGACTCAAGAACAATTTCTTGAGTTGCAGGTGGATAGGATAGTGAAGAAGGCATCTGGTCTGCTTTCCTTTATTGGTCAGAATATTGAGCACAGGAATTGGGAGGTCATGTTGCGGCTGTACAGGACATTAGTTAAGCCACTTTTGGAATATTGTGTGCAGTTCTGGTCTCCTTCTTATCAGAAGGATGTTATGAAACTTGAAAGAATTCACAAAAAATTTACAAAGATGTTGCCAGGGTTGGAAGGTTTGAGCTATAGGGAAAGGCTGAATAGGCTGGGGCTATTTCCCTGGAGCGTCAGAGGTTGAGGTGTGATCTTATAGAGATTTATAAAATCATGAGGGGCATGGATAGGGTAAATAAACAAGGTCTTTTACCTGGGGTGGGGGAGTCCAGAACTAGAGGGCATATGTTTAGGGTGAGTGGGGAAAGATATAAAAGAGACTTAAGAGCCAACATTTTCACGCAGATGGTGGTGCCTGTGTGGAATGAGCTGCCAGAGGAAGTGGTGGAGGCTGGTACAATTGCAACATTTAAAAGGCATCTGGATGTATATATGAATAGGAAGCGTTTGGAGGGATATGGGCCGAGTGCTGGCAGGTGGGACTAGATTGGGGTGGGATATCTGGTCGGCATGGACGAGTTGGACTGAAGGGTCTGTTTCAGTGCTGTACATCTCTATGACTATGTTATCAGACTTATGAGCGGACTTCTCATTTTTAGAGTTGATCGTTCTCTGCACCTTCTCTGTGGCTGCAACACTAAATTCTGCATTCTGTTCTATTATTCTGATGTACTTATGTAGGTTATGATTTATCTGGATAGCACACTTTTCACTGTATCTCGATGCATTACAATAATAAATCAAATCAAATCAAAGCAGGACACAGAAAATGGAGTAAGAATAGTCAGATTCTGCAATGAAAAGCAGCCATATCCACCTCACTGATATCTATTCAGGAAATATCCCCTTTCTTACAAGTCTATTAAAACATTTGTTACTTTTAACATTTTCACATTAAGTGCACTATATTTTATCATTCAAATGGAGGATCATGAAGTTGGTTCTTCAACCAAGAAAGTTTTAGAATATTTTTAAAAATTTGTTACATTTCCTCTAGTGGAAAACTAGAGTTTATATTTGAGTTTATGTTTTGAGTTTATATTTGTTAACAAGTATGATCATTTTATACACCAGATGCGACGTTAAGGGCATTGAAATAGTCATTGGTTGGGCATATGGACGAGAATGGAATAGTCTAGGTTAGATGGACTTCAGATTGGTTTCACAGGGCAGTGCAACATCGAGGGCCGAAGGGCCTGTACTGCACTGGAATCTTCTATATTCTATGCAACTAGCAAGGTTTCAGTTGCTACATTAAGAAATTACTACACTGCTCCCAGGGTCCTAGATAGAGACAGCAAGATTAGTTTTGGACTCTTTGGGTAAATCATCAGAGTGGCTGAAAGTCCTTCTCTGTTGTATCATGTGATCATTCTTCAAAGATACATTCTTGGATACACGATTAGCTTGATGGTAGGAAGCAGCGGGTAATAGTGGAAGGATGCTTGTCCGACTGGAGGCCTGTGACTTGTGGAGTGATCTGGAGTCAGTGCTGGGCCCGTTGCTGTTGGTGATCTACATCAATGATTTGGATGAGAATGTACAAGGTATGATTAGTAAATTTACAGATGACACTGAAACAGGAGGTATAGCGGACACTGAGGAAGGTTATCAGAAATTGCAGCAGGATCTTGATCAGATGGGGAAGTGGGCCAAGAAATGGCAAATGGAGTTTAATGCAGATAAGTGTGAGGTCTTGCATTTTGGCAAGTTAAATCAAGGTAGGGGTTTCATGGTGAATAGTAGGGCCTTAAGGAGTGTAGTGGAACAGGGGGACTTTGGAATTCAGTTCACTGAAAGTAAATTCACAGGTAGATAGGGCAATGAAGAAAGCTTTTGGCACACTGGCCTTCATCGGGTAGGGCACTGAGTACAGAAGTTGGCAAGTTGTGTTGCAGTTATACAGGACATTGGTGAGGCTGCACTGGGCGTATTGTGTTCAGTTTTGGTCATCTTGCTAAAGGAAGGATGTTATTAAACTGGAAAGAGTGCAAAAGAAATTTACAAGGATGTTGCCTGGACTCAATGGTCTGAGTTATAGGGAGAGGTTGGACAAGCTAGGTCATTATTCTTTAGAGCATAGGAGACTGTGGGAGTACCTTATAGAAGTGTTTAAGATCATGACATCCATGGAAAAGGTCTCAGCCTTTTTCCCAGGGTTGGAAAATCAGGGACTAGAGGGTATTGCCTTAAGGTTAGAGAGGAAAGAATAAAACATTACCTGAGGGGGCAACATTTTTACACAGAGGGTGATACGCATATGGAATGAGCTGCCAGTAGAAGTGGATGAGGTGGGTACATTAACAACATTTAAAAGGTATTTGGGAAAATTCATGGATAGGAAAGGATTAGAAGGATATGAGCCAAGTGCAGGGAAATGGGGTTAGTTGGTAGACGTTTTGGTCGGCATGGACCAGTTTGGGCCAAATGGCCTGTCTCTGTGCTGTAGGACTCGATAACTCTATGTGACTCCAGACCCATAGCAATGTGGTTGACTGTTAACAATTAGGTATGAATAATAAATGCTGGCCTAGTTAGTGATGCTCACGAATGAATGAATAAAAATAAACAAGTAGCAATATCACGTCAATTAAACATTTTAAAAGATGTTCTTAAAGAATAAGGATTGGCTTGCTGTAAAATTTGGACACATTTTCTTTAAAACAAAAAAAAGAGACCTCAAACTGAAGCTGATAATCTAAAGCTCCAGTTCTTGAGTGTAAAATACACCACAGCAGCTGGCAAAATTTGAATTTGATTAAAAGGTTGAACTTAAAAAGTGGTGACCAATATTGTAAAGAACCCATCAGATTCACTAATGCCACTTATAAAAGGAAATCTGCCATTCTTCCCTGGCCTGACCTCCATGTGATTTCAGAAGCTTAGCAATGTGATTGACTCTTAACTGCCCCCTGGACAATTAGGGATGGGCAATAAGTATTGTCCCAGCTAATGATGCTTGCAATTCAGAAACACCACGTGAAAGGAAGAGAGTTCTGTTTGAGAACTGAACACCCAGCATGGATTAGTTGGGCCAAATGGCCTGTTCCTCTGCTGTCAGTTGTACTTAATTCAATCGAGTCTGATTCAAACTTCATAATCTTGATCTACGTCCAAAAAAGGGACAGCCAGCCAACATTAACAACATTTACACATGGTGTAAGTTTAAACAAACCCCATCTGTTTTGTTTTATTACCCCAGATCTCGTTACCAACTGTTCAATGCTTGCTGCTGCTTGCCAGATGAAAGCTTTCTGATAAAGGGCTTTTCATTGAAAGCCTTATTCAGCATAACTCCTTGTTTGGCAGAAGATCTCTGAGCCTTTTCACCTGACATGACACATTGCTGATGGAAAACGGTCATTAACTTGGGAACTCAGAGCACAGGAACCTTGACTTAGGTCAGACACTTGTCACTTACACTTGTAGTTACACATTTAGAACAATAAGGAGAGAATACAATTGAAGAAGAACTGAGAATCTACATAGTTTTCTAAAATGCATTGCAAGCAACATAATGAGCATTCAGTGAATGCCATAAATGGTAAGATATAAATGACAGCTTCTTTATACAGACACTCTTCACAATTCTTTTAGATTATTGACATCAATGGAGCTGATTTTGACATACCCTAAATGCAGTTAAGTTGAAAGTTATTGTGGGATGAAATGTAATTATTCAACAATTATTTCTGAAGTTACTGAGCACGTCTACGACATTGTTACATTCAGCGTTGATCTTTAATTTCCAGAAGTTGCCATTATTTCCCAAAGTTGGCAGAAATTCTTTAGGTAGCTGCCAAGTATGTTAGAAATTGCACTCTGATAAAAATTATCACACTCTGCAGATGCAGTCCCTTACTAACCAAACCAAATGTTATGTATTTGTTTTTTAAGCAAAAATGCATTCAATATTTGCCTTGAATTCTAATCTCAGCTTCTCTTAATGGCCAACCTTTGACAAAAAGCAGACCGATCTTGGATCCAAGTCGTGTATTTGTTTTGTACAGGCTGTCAGTTCTCAAAGTCCAACATAGCTCTATTTCAAAGATATTGAAGCGTTATTTTATAATAAATAGAACACAATCTTACTCAAGATGTTCTGAAGTAGGTTCACAATTTCTGCCTGTTTATATAAGGCATGATTTTTACAAGTGTGAGTCCCAAACCATATTGCTCAGAAAGTCCTGCCAAGTGTGGTGCAGAATGTGCAGAAATATACAGTCCACTGTATGCGCATAATTACAATGTCTGGTGGTCCTCAGGGCAAAAAAAAATTCAATCATGTAAACTGGATGGAACTTAATTCCAGATAGGATGGGATGCAGCGATTTAAATTACAGCAGTTTTATTAACGTTACAATACAATGTATTTTAAAACCAGTTGTCATTCTGTGCTAATGTAATTACACAGTAATTACCGATTACCATTATCTGTTAGCATTTCATCTTGGGACAAAGCACAACCTCAACCAGCAGCCTTCATTACATTTCTGTTAGGGATTTTAAAATTGGCCAACCCATTTCGCAGCCAGGAAACAGGAATCGCAAACGGAACCTGAAACCAACACAAAAGGAGGCTGCAGAAGTTCACGTTCTGAATTTGAGTAGAGCCCAGTCCTGTGAGTGACCACACGCTTAATGACTCTTATGTTGGACTGGTAACTAATAATGTGCATTAGACAGTTTGATTAGATTAGATTACTTACAGTGTGGAAACAGGCCCTTCAGCCCAACAAGTCCACACCGAACCGCCGAAGCGCAACCCACCCATACCCCTACATTTACCTCTTACCTAACACTACGGGCAATTTAGCATGGACAATTCACCTGACCCGCACATCTTTGGACTGTGGGAGGAAACCGGAGCACCCGGAGGAAACCCACGCAGACACGGGGAGAACGAGTTTCGCGAGAAGCTTTCTTCATAAGTTATTTTTCAAATGATTTGTGTCGCACTAGGGGGACAAACAGCATCAGAAAATTAAGCCAGTCGATGTTGATAGGTAGCAATCCAAGCTAAACACCCCAACAAGTACAAAATCAAGGGCTAGACCTTAGCAAAGTCAGGACAATTTCAAAACTACGTGAAAATAACCGGCTTAGCTTAATTCCAGAATTCCTGCCCCATTGTTGGAACAGGCAGTGCTCGCCAGGTCGACGGAAGGAAGTAGGTGACAAGTCCACACCACACCCTCCTGATCTAGCAGCTTCCATTGCTGAGCCAGACATCTCCTGAGTAGACCAGTCTCTCCATGACCCTTTCACTGCTCTCCTTACCCATGGTTGGCTGAAGCCGACACCAAAAAGACCATTACCTCAGCACGGTATCAGTTTTAACAAAAGAGATGGGCAAAACCCAGAACACAAGTAGGCATGGTCAGGCAGTGCGGGGTCAGGCAGTGTGGGGTCAGGCACTGCGGGGTCAGGCGGGGCGGGGTCAGGCGGTGCAGGAGCAGGCAGTGCGGGAGCAGGCGGTGCGGGAGCAGGCAGTGCGGGGGCAGGCACTGCGGGGTCAGGCGGGGCGGGGTCAGGCGGTGCAGGAGCAGGCAGTGCGGGAGCAGGCGGTGCGGGAGCAGGCAGTGCGGGGGCAGGCAGTGCGGGGTCAGGCAGTGCAGGGGCAGGCAGTGCGGGAGCAGGCAGTGCAGGGTCAGGCAGTGCGGGGGCAAGCAGTGCGGGGTCAGGCAGTGCGGGGGCAGGCAGTGCAGGGGCAGGTAGTGCGGGGGCAGGCAGTGCAGGGGACAGGCAGTGCGGGGTCAGGCAGTGCGGGGGCAAGCAGTGCGGGGTCAGGTAGTGCGGGGGCAGGCAGTGCAGGGGGCAGGCAGTGCGGGGTCAGGCAGTGCGGGAGCAGGCAGTGCAGGGTCAGGCAGTGCGGGGCCAGGCAGTGCGGGGTCAGGCAGTGCAGGAGCAGGCAGTGCAGGAGCAGGCAGTGCGGGGGCCAGGCAGTGCGGGGTCAGGCAGTGCAGGAGCAGGCAGTGCAGGAGCAGGCAGTGCGGGGGTCAGGCAGTGCGGGAGCAGGCAGTGCAGGGGCAGGCAGTGCAGGAGCAGGCAGTGCGGGGTCAGGCAGTGCGGGAGCAGGCAGTGCGGGGTCAGGCAGTGCGGGGTCAGGCAGTGCGGGAGCAGGCAGTGCAGGGGCAGGCAGTGCAGGGTCAGGCAGTGCGGGGTCAGGCAGTGCGGGGTCAGGCAGTGCAGGGGCAGGCAGTGCGGGGTCAGGCGGTGCAGGGGCAGGCGGTGCAGGGGGCAGGCAGTCCGGGAGCAGGCAGTGCGGGAGCAGGCAGTGCGGGGTCAGGCAGTGCAGGAGCAGGCAGTGTGGGGTCAGGCAGTGCAGGGGCAGGCAGTGTGGGAGCAGGCAGTGCGGGGTCAGGCAGTGCGGGGTCAGGCAGTGCGGGGTCAGACAGTGCGGGGTCAGGCAGTGCAGGGTCAGGCAGTGCGGTGTCAGGCAGTGCGGGGTCAGGCAGTGCGGGAGCAGACAGTGCGGGAGCAGGCAGTGCGGGGTCAGGCAGTGCGGGGTCAGGCAGTGCGGGGTCCGGCCGTGCAGGGACAGGCGGTACAGGGTCAGGGAGTGCAGGGTCAGGCAGTGCGTGGTCAGGCAGTGCGTGGTCAAGCAGTGCGGGGTCAGGCAGTGTGGGGTCAGGCGGTGCGTGGTCAGGAGGTGCAGGGGTCAGGCGGTGCAGGGGCAGGCAATGCAGGGTCAGGCTGTGCAGGGTCAGGCGGTGCAGGGTTAGGAGGTGCAGGGGTCAGGTACTGCGGGGTCAGGCAGTGCAGGGTCAGGCGGTGCGGGGTCAGGCGGTGCGGGGTCAGGCGGTGCGGGGTCAGGCAGTGCGGGGTCAGGCAGTGCGGGAGCAGGCAGTGCAGGGTCAGGCAGTGCGGGGCCAGGCAGTGGGGGTCAGGCAGTGCAGGAGCAGGCAGTGCAAGAGCAGGCAGTGCAGGGGCAGGCCGTGCTGGGGGCAGGTAGTCCAGGAGCAGTCGGTGCAAGGGGCAGGCAATGCAGGGGAAGGCAGTGCAGGGGGCAGGCAGTGCGGGAGCAGGCAGTGCAGGGGCAGGCAGTGCGGGGTCAGGCAGTGCGGGGTCAGGCAGTGCGGGGTCAGGCAGTGCAGGGGCAGGCAGTGCGGGGTCAGGCGGTGCAGGGGCAGGCGGTGCAGGGGGCAGGCAGTGCGGGAGCAGGCAGTGCGGGAGCAGGCAGCGCGGGGTCAGGCAGTGCAGGAGCAGGCAGTGCGGGGTCAGGCAGTGCAGGAGCAGGCAGCGCGGGGTCAGGCAATGCGGGGTCAGGCAGTGCAGGGACTGGCAGTATGGGGTCAGGCAGTGCGGGGTCAGGCAGTACAGGGTTAGGCAGTGCGGGGTCAGGCAGTGCGGGGGGCAGGCAGTGCAGGAGCAAGCAGTGCGGAGTCAGGCAATGCGGGAGCAGGTAGTGTGGGAGCAGGCAGTGCGGGGTCAGGCAGTGCGGGGTCAGGCAGTGCGGGGTCAGACAGTGCGGGGACAGGCAGTGCGGGGTCAGGCAGTGCAGGGTCAGGCAGTGCGGTGTCAGGCAGTGCGGGGTCAGGCAGTACGGGGGGCAGGCACTGCAGGAGCAAGCAGTGCGGAGTCAGGCAATGCGGGAGCAGGTAGTGTGGGAGCAGGCAGTGCGGGGTCAGGCAGTGCGGGGTCAGGCAGTGCGGGGTCAGGCAGTGCAGGGTCAGGCAGTGCGGTGTCAGGCAGTGCGGGGTCAGGCAGTGCGGGAGCAGACAGTGCGGGAGCAGGCAGTGCGGGGTCAGGCAGTGTGGGGTCCGGCAGTGCGTGGTCAGGCAGTGCGGGGTCAGGAGGTGCAGGGGTCAGGAGGCGCAGGGGTCAGGCGGTGCAGGGGCAGGCAATGCAGGGTCAAGCAGTGCAGGGTCAGGCGGTGCAGGGTCAGGAGGTGCAGGGGTCAGGCAGTGTGGGGTCAGGAGGTGCAGGGGTCAGGAGGTGCAGGGGTCAGGTGGTGCAGGGGCAAGCAATGCAGGGTCAGGCAGTGCAGGGTCAGGCGGTGCAGGGTCAGGAGGTGCAGGGGTCAGGCGGTGCAGGGGCAGGCAATGCAGGGTCAGGCGGTGCAGGGTCAGGCGGTGCAGGGTCAGGAGGTGCAGGGGTCAGGAGGTGCAGGGGTCAGGCGGTGCAGGGGCAGGCAATGCAGGGTCAGGCGGTGCAGGGTCAGGAGGTGCAGGGGTCAGGCTGTGCGGGGTCAGGCAGTGCGGTGGCAGGTAGTGCGGTGGCAGGCAGTGCGGGATCAGGCAGTGCGGGAGCAGGCAGTGCGTGGTCAGGCTGTGCGGGGTCAGGCAGTGCGGGGTCAGGCAGTGCGGGGTCAGGCAGTGCAGGGTCAGGCAGTGCGGGGTCAGGCAGTGCGGGGTCAGGCAGTGCGGGAGCAGGCAGTGCGGGGTCAGGCAGTGCGGGGTCAGGCAGTGCGGGGTCAGGCGGTGCGGGGTCAGGCGGTGCGGGGTCAGGCGGTGCGGGGTCAGGCAGTGCTGGGGCAGGCAGTGTGGTGGCAGGCAGTGCGGGAGCAGGCAGTGCAGGGTCAGGCAGTGCGGGGTCAGGCAGTGCGGGAGCAGGCAATGCGGGAGCAGGCAGTGCGGGGTCAGGCAGTGCGGGGTCAGGCAGTGTGGGGTCACGCAGTATGGGAGCAGGCAGTGCGGGGTCAGGCAGTGCTGGGGAAGGCAGTGCGGGGTCAGGCAGTGCAGGGTCAGGCAATGCAGGGGCAGGCAGTGCGGGGTCAGGCAGTGAGGGGTTAGGCAGTGCGGGAACAGGCAGTGCAGGGTCAGGCAGTGCGGGGTCAGGCAGTGCAGGAGCAGGCATTGCGGGGTCAGGCAGTGCAGGACCAGGCAGTGCAGGGGCAGGCAGTGCAGGGGCAGGCAGTGCAGGGGCAGACAGTGCGGGGTCAGGCAGTGCGGGAGCAGGCATTGTGGGGTCAGGCAGTGCAGGAGCAGGCAGTGCAGGGGCACGCAGTGCAGGGGCAGGCAGTGCGGGGTCAGGCAGTGCGTGGTCAGGCAATGCGGGGTCAGGTAGTGCAGGGGCAGGCAGTGCAGGGGCAGGCAGTGCGGGGTCAGGCGGTGCGTGGTCAGGCAGTGCGGAGTCAGGCAGTGCGGGGTCAGGCAGTGCGGGGTCAGGCAGTGCGGGGTCAGGCAGTGCAGGGGCAGGCAGTGCGGCGTCAGGCAGTGCGGGGGCAGGCAGTGCGGGGTCAGGCAGTGCGGTGTCCGGCAGTGCGGAAGCAGGCAGTGCAGGAGCAGGCAGTGCCGGGTCAGGCAGTGCAGGAGCAGGCAGTGCAGGAGCAGGCAGTGCAGGGGCAGCCTCTGGCTATTCCCCTTTTACTCCCTTCCTGTTGGGTTTATTATTGGGGGGATTGACCTCTCGGCAAAAGCAGCAGCAGCACAGTCAGCTCAGAGACAGGATGACTGGCACTACTCGGTGTCAGGGAGGGTAGAAATGTAGGTCAGAAGTGGTGATAGGGGACTCTATAGTCAGGGACACAGACACGTGTTCCTGTGGCCGTGAGTGAATCTCCAGGACGGCATTTGCCTCTCTGGTGCCAGTATCAAGCACATGATATTCTGAACGGGGAGGGTCAGCAGAGGTTATGGTCCATATTATTGGTATTAACCACTTTGGCAGAAAGAGAAATGAAGTCCTGTAAAGGGGGTTTTGAGAGCTAGTTGGAAGGTTGAAAAGCAGGACCTCGAGGGATGTGATCTCAAGGTTACTCCCTGTGTCAAGTGCTAGTGAGTTAGGAATAGGAAGATGGTACAGTTAAATATGTGGCTAAAGAGCTGGTAAAGGAGGGAGGGCTTCAGATATCTTCCAGGGCAGGAGGGACATGAACAATAAGGACAGTTTGTACCTAAACAGAAGTGGCACTATTCACCTGCCGGGGAGGTTTACTAGTGCCACCTGAGAGGGTTTAAACTAGTTTGGCAGGGAGGTGGAACCAGAGTAGTTGGTCAGCATGGGGAATGATTGAGGAGAAGGTAGAGGTTAAGTCAAGTCTAAAAGGAAGGACAGGCAGTGCCAGGTTAATGAACATGGAGGAAGTGGCAGTCTGAAATGTGCTTATTTTAATGCCAGATGTCTCACAGGTAAAGCAGACTACTATTTGGTTGCCGTTACAGAAACTTGGTTGAGAGAAGGGCACAAATGGCAGGTCAATGTTCCAGGGTTTACAGGTTTCATGCCAGTTACACAGGGATAGAAAAGAGATGGAGGAATTACATTACTGATTAAGGAGGAGTCACAGCTGCGCTAAGAGGGCTCATCAAGTAAGGCCATAAGGGTGGAACTCAGGAATAAGAAAGATTCAAGCACTATGATAGGGTTACACTATAAGCTCCTATAAACCAGTAGGAGATAAACAGAGAGAGAAGATCATTGCAGATCATGAAAATGATCCAAGAAGATAAGTAACCAATCATGGGCTCAGGTTAAAACTACACACCTCAAAGACAACCAAAGGATGGTAAACTTAATATTAATTTTTTTCTACCTTTTGGACTGGACGCTGGCCACTTTAACGTTATATGTTTGTATGTGTTTGTGTCTGTGTATGTGTATGTGTATGTGCATGTGTATGTGTATGTGTCTGTGCCTGTGTATGTGTTTGTGTCTGTGTATGTGTATGTGTTTGTGTCTGTGTATGTGCCTGTGTATGTGTATGTGTATGTGTTTGTGTCTGTGTATGTGTATGTGTATGTGTATGTGCATGTGTGAAAGTCAGACAGTTTAAATGACTGCACAATAAGTCACATATTCAATGTGTCTTTCTTAATTTTTCTTATGGTTAGAAGATTATAATCTTTTTCTTTTTTAATTCAAGAAACCTTGTGATTGGCTCACTGTGCTACAGTAAAAATTAGCAAACTAGATTTTAATTGAAGAAAGCTAAAAAAAAAGAATTCAAACATTCTTCGCTACCAATCCAGGAGGTTGAAGAGAGGGATGCTTGCTCATGACAACCATGAATGGAAACATTTTCTCAACAAATGACCCTTCTTCAGAAAGAATGAATCACTTAAAAAGGAGTGTGAAGAGTTGAGATAGAACTTGTACTTGAGTCTTTAATAGATGGTTTGGGAAAACAAATTGAAACTTCTACCCTCTCCTCATCTTCAAAACCTCCAACAGTTCCAGTTTCTCAGCTTTCTCTTTTCAAGAGTGAAGAGTCTATTTTTTCTCATGTAGAAACTGGGCCAAGCTGGTTCACATGGGCATGAGGAAAAGCAACGTGTTCTGGTCACAGCTAATATTACCACTGAACTCGTCAGATACCAGTCAGAAATCTGGCTTGTTAGATCATGGGTTTATTTTTAATTAGTTAATGTGATAGTTAGTCACTAAATATATTTACATAAGGCTTCAGGTTTTCTTTCACAAAGGATGAGATGCTCCTTACACAAAAGAAGAAACAAAAATACAAATCATGTTATCTAAACACATCTGACAGTTAGAATCATCTCAAAAGACACAGCCAAGTTTCAACTTGTTTCTCCAAACCATCTATTAAAGACTCAAGTACAAGTTCTATCTCAACTCTTCACACTCCTTCTTAAGTGATTCATTCTTTCTGAAGAAGGGTCATTAGAGCTGAAGCATTAATTCTGCTTTCTCCCTGCTGCCAGACTTGCTGAGTTTCTCCAGCAATTTCTGTTTTTATTTGTCCCATGTTCTTTGAAATGGATTGCAGTGTTAATTTGATGACTCTTTTCCGAATCAGTCAACATGAATTTGGGACTAGGAAGCGTGCCCAAGAATTTAGGTCCTGATTCAGGAGTGATATTAGAAAACATTTCCACACAAAATGTCATGAAATATTTAAACTTCCTTCCACAAGTTGAAATTAATGTTCGATCAATTGTAAATTTACAAACAGAGATTGATATACCTTTACAAACCAAGGTACCAAAGGACATCAGAGGGTATATGGAATTAGGTCACAGATTAGATTAGATTACTTACAGTGTGGAAACAGGCCCTTCAGCCCAACAAGTCCACACCGACCCTCCGAAGAGTAACCCACCCAGACCCATTCCCCTACATCTAACACTACGGGCAAATTAGCATGGCCAATTCATCTAACCTGCACATCTTTGGGCTGTGGGAGGAAACCCACGCAGACACGGAGAGAATATGCAAACTCCACACAGACAGTTGCCTGAGGTGGGAATTGAACTCGGGGCTCTGGCGCTGTGAGGCAGCAGCGCTAACCACTGCGCCACCGTGCCACCCATAAATTGGCAAGGAACAGCACTGAATGGTAGTTGGGAACAGACTAAAGAGGCTATATTTCTGTCAGTTGTAGGGAATAAAACTAAATCAGTCACGGAAAAACCCTGAAAGCTTTGAGGAAGGAATGCACATGATTCTAATCAGAGAAATGGACAACTTCTATGCTACCCAAGTGCCAGACAATGACCATGTTCAACAAAGCACAATCATTGTCTCTTGATGTTCAATTTCATTACCATTTATAAATTACACCTCTATCATCATCCTGTGGTCACTACTGAGCAGCAAATGTATTGGCCAGTATAAATACTGTGACTACAATAGAAGTTCGGAGTTCTGCAGTGACTAACTCATCGCCTGACTCATAATGCTTCTCCAACAATATTCAGGAATCTGAACACTATCCATGACAAAGCAGCCTACTTGATTAATTCCCATCTATCATCTTCGACAATCACTCAGCCACCACTGGTGCACAGTGGCTGCAATGTACATCATCTACAA
Source organism: Hemiscyllium ocellatum (assembly GCF_020745735.1). Classification (NCBI taxonomy): domain Eukaryota; kingdom Metazoa; phylum Chordata; class Chondrichthyes; order Orectolobiformes; family Hemiscylliidae; genus Hemiscyllium; species Hemiscyllium ocellatum. Next base: position 78,106,960 of record NC_083418.1, read on the forward strand.
GACGCACTGCTGTAACTCACCAAGCCTCCTTCTGTACCACCTTCCACATCTAAAACCTTTACCACCTACAAGAATAAGATTATCTAATGCATGGGCACATCATCCCTTGGAAGTTTCCCTCCAAGAGACACATTCTCCCGACTTAGTTCCTTCATTGTTGCTGGGTCCAGATCTAATTTATTTTTGAATAATTCACAGGATGTTCAGTCACAGGCTGGCCCAGCATGTCTGCCTATCCCTAGTTGCCCAGAAGGGTTGACCAAATTGTTGTGTGTCTCGAGTTCCACGTAGGCTAGACCAATTAAAGATGGCAGATTTCCTTCCCTGAATTGTATTGATAAAGCAAATGAGGTTTTACAACAATCAACAGGGGTGTCATTCGGCTAGCTTTTAATTCCAGATTTTTTATTGCTGGAACTCCCTTCCTAACAGCACTGTGGACATTCCTACAACCCAAGAACCTTTGGGGGGGTCAAGTTGGCAGCTCACCACCACCTTCCCCAGGGTAGATTATAGATAGGCCAAGGCAGCAACATTTAAATCTCATGAATGAATAAATTTTGTTGGAATACTGTTGGAATACTGGCCAGCACATTGACATCAAATAATGTTCAATAAATTATTCAGCTCTTACAGCTGTGTGTATTCGTCACAAACTGAAATAGTTTGCAGGAAACATAATCATGAGTCTCGAATAGGTCAGAGAATCTGGACTCCTCTAGCTGGGTCCATCCTGAAGGTAGCATTTCAGCTCAGTTCCAGTTCACTGTGCACAGGCAGATATAAGGTAAGTTGCCATTCCCACACCATCGGTACGGTGTTGTTAGGAATATAATCACAGGCAATATGACTCATGGCAGCTGCATTGGCACAAGAAACACCTTCAATCAAAATGCTGTTCAATTAGTTTGAGATTCATGAGAAATTCATGTGTTGCTCTGGGGGGAGGTGTCAGTTCATCACTAAAACACAATACGTTATGGAAAATGCACTGGAACAATATACTAAAGAAGGTTTGGGTCAAAAATGTAGAAAACCTGATATTGTCAAATCATGTGCCATGGATAATGAGGATGGACAGAAGTACGTGTTCAAACCTTTGAAAAATAAAGGATTATGACTGGATTTCACATGCTTTCATTACGCTGTAATGTATAAGGGCAGGCAAGGTTAAAATATTCATCTCAACTCCCCTGAAATATCAATTTTCAGCTGATTAAATTAATCAGTAAATCTATAATTGATGTTGCTCGCTTTGACGGAAATTCTATCATCTTTGCAGAACATAAATTTGGTGTTTCAAGATTGAAAATTTCCAGTAAATAGAAAGAAAAAATAATTGTGAATAATAGAAGGAATTTGTGCTTTCCCCATTAGTGAGCTAACATTTCTCTATTGTCAGCCCATCCCCCTATTCCTTATTCCCCTTTTGACCACCATTAACATGTACCACCACTCCAGAGAGCAATAACAGCTGTCATGACTGGTTTCTATGGCAATATCACTGTAACTACACTGACTCCAGTGACAATAGAAATTCACTATCCCATTGACTCCCTCATATCTCCAACCGTGCCTGAATGCAACAGACCAGATCCACTCCTGAAATAATTATTTCAATTATATTCTCCTTTTTAAAAGGCAGAGGATTACGTGGTAAAATAAGTGAGCATGCAAGAGTGTCAAGCTCCCAACTATAAAGAGGATCTGCAAATTAGAACACAATGCTACAGTTCCTTTATTTGCTTTAAATCTTCATTACATATAAATGAAAACTCAGCAATTAAAAAGAGAAATTCCTGCAAGTGTTTGAAATAATTTTTTATTAAAGATGTGTTCATGTGGAACATTACCTGCAGCAGAATGCAGGGAGAGAAACAGACTTGATGAAGATTCTCATTGTACTACATTTGACCTCTTGAGACCCTCTCAAGGAACATAAATACAATGACTAAAGTGGAGGGCTGCAGTCATTTTTCACACAGCAAGATCCCAGTTGAAAACCAATTTCTCTGTCCATGTCTGTATTCTTCAAACCAGGCTACTAGTGTAAAATATGCAGGTTGATAAAGTGATAAATAGAGGATACAGAACCCAGAGATTCATAAAACAAAAGACACCTCGAGGATAAAAGCTAGGAAGTTATTGCTACAACGCACTAATGTACAAAATATTGGCTCAGCCTCAACAGAAATAGCGTGTCCAGTTCTGAGCACCGTACTTTACTAAAGGCATGAAGGGACAGAAAAGATTCACAAGAAATATGTTCATCCTCCCTGGAAGGAGGTATACAAACACTGGCTAGCTTGAAGAAGCTGGGGTTGCAGTCCATGGAGAGAATATTGATTTGATTTTGATTTTGATTTTATTGTCCCATGTACCACAACACAAAAGTACAGGAGGATGGTGAGAAGTGTATAATGTCACCACACAAGACGCCATCTTAGCTACAAGCACCTAAGAATCTTAATAAGGTAGAACAAAAGAACAAAGTTAAAAATTAAACATTGCAGTAATTATTGTAGAGCATAGAACACATGAAATTAGGTTAAAAGTTAAACTTTGAAGACCTTCTTAGGTTAAAGTAGAAAATAAAGAAATAAAGCTGAAAGTTCAAACATTACAATCTTTCTTCAGTGCATAGCCATGGTGGGACCGCACTTTGAGGCTGGAAGTCTAAGCTGAGGCCACGCCAGGTCAAGGTACTGCCACCTACCACCGAAAAACCACCATGTCAGGCCAAGAGACGTCCACACCGGGCCACTGAGAGTCTGCCAAAGGTCTACCACGGGGTGGGGGCGGTTTGAAGGTCTGCAAGAAAACTTGATCGAGATTTTCAAAACTATGAGGGCTCCATAGAGATTAGACTGGGAGAAACTGCTTGCTATTTGAAAGGATTTGATTTAATTTTTGATTTGGTTTCGTTTATTATTGTCACATGTACCGAGATACAGTGATAAGGAACTGTTTTCCATGCAATTCAGGCAAATCATATCTTACATAAGTACATCAGTGTAAAAGAACAGAATGCAGAATACAATCTTACAGCTAAGAGAAGGTGCAGAGAAAAATCAACTTCAATGTATGAGAGGTCCACTCATAAGTCTGACATTAGTGTTGGGAAGAGGTGTTATCACCTGTCCCTACTGATTGTGGTCTGTGGATCAGGAAGTAGAAGGGGTGAGCAGAGTCTTCGCTCTCTGAGTTTGGAGATGAGATGACATGGTTGGATCAAGAATCACAAGGTGCTGGTTTAAGGTGATTGGCAGAAGAAATACAGGAAAGAGGAGGAAAGCCATTTTACATCGCAAGTGTTCAGATCAGGAATACTCTGTTAAAATGGATAATGGAGGGAGGTTCTATCATGGTATTCAAAAGAGAATTCGACAAATACCTGAAGCAATAGAAGTCTGCAGGAAGAATGATTAACTCTTCAAGACAGTCAGCACAGATTCCGTACAGTGTGGGAGCAGACCATTCAGCCCATCAAGTCTACACCAACCCTCCAAAGAGTATCCTATCCAGATTTCATGACCCCCATTTTACCCCTGTTAAACCAGCTAGCCTGCAAGGTTTTGGAGTGTGGGAGAAAACCCAGGCAGACACAGTGAGTACGTACAAACTTCACCCAGACCGTCACCCGAAGGTGGAATCAAACCCAGGACTGTGGTGCTGTGAGGCAGCAGTGCTAACCACTGAGCCACCGTGCCACCCCAATGAGCATGCTCAAGCAGGGCCCATCACTAATGCCTCGCCGAAGCAAAAGACTTTAAAGAAAAGGGGGAAAAAAAACATAAAAGCAAACAGAAAGAAAAGCAGATGGATGTGAACAACTCCGGAGCTCGAATGCAGTGCTGCTACATTACACCACTGAGATAAGGTTCTAATATTTGCACCATGCAAAGGTACAACATGAGCCATCTGGTGATGGAATATCTAAACAAAGGCCTATGACATCCTCACATGGAAGAGGAAAAAGGAAGATTGGTTCTGAGCTAACTGGACATTTATTTATTTCACAAGATAGGGAGCATGATTCTGAGGCAGAAACAAAATTGGAAGGTAAAAGTTGACATGGGATGGAGCAGTTGAGCTCTGAAGAGAGGCTGGTTAGTCTCGGGTTGTTAAGTTTGGAGCAGCGGAGGTTGAGGGAGGACCTCACAAGGTTTATAGGGGCATGGACAGGGTGGATAGAAAGCAGATATTCCCCTCAGTCAAAGGGTTAATAAAAAAGGTGGTGTAATTTTCAGGTCAAAAACAGGAGGCTACAGGCAAGTTGAGAAAATATTTTCCCACTGAGGAGAATGGTGGGGCCTGGAATGCATGACCTGGGAGGGTAACTGAGGTAGAAAAATTCCCAACCTATAAAAAGTACTTAGATGAGCACTTGAATTATCATAATATTCAAGGCTTGGGCCAGGTGCTGAAAAGTGGAACTAGTGTAGATATAATGTAGTTTTGATGGTACAGACGTGATGGGCCAAAGGGCCTTTCCGTATTATATGATTCTATAATTCTAAATGTATTAGCACAGCAAGAGATCATCATCAAAGTGCCACGGAGTATATATCTAGGTGTCAACCATGCTTCAGTGATGATTTGCTTACCTGAGTCAATGCATTGAAATCCTGTTCCAGAGATGTGAGCACATAATTCAGACTGACACTTCAGCACAGCACTGAGAGAAAGCCTCTCATCTGAGATGTTAAAGTGAGAGCTATCCGCCCTCTCAGGCAGATGTAAGCGATTCCATGGCAGTGCTTCGAAATGAGCCTGGGGAATCTGCCTGGTGTCCTGGCCAAAATTAATCCCTCAACTACTATCAGCAAAAGAGATGATCTGATCATTTTCCTCACTGCCGTTTTGGGACGTGCTCGTTTCAAATTGGCTGCTGAGTTTGCCTGCACTAAAACAGTGGCTTCATTTCAAAAGTACTTCATTGGCAATGGAGCACATTAAAACATCCTGACGTTGTTGAAGGTGCTATGAAAATTAATTTTTCTCTATTCTCATTTAGATGTACAATACAGTGCAAATTCCAAGAAATGACATTGGTGCTGCAAGGCGTGTCCAATCAAGGGGACTAAATGTAACATTCTAGTCACAATATTACATCAAAGACTTAGTAAAATTGACCTTGATATGTTCAAGTGAAAATATGGGGATGCAGACTCAAGATCAGGATGGGGAGATGAGGCACTGTCACTACAGCAGAAATCCACAGGCCCAAGCTAATGTTCTGGAGAGACTATAGCATCTGGTGGAGTTCCAACTCAATTGATAAAATCCTGAATTTAACAAAAAATGTTGGTCTCGTTAAGGCAACTGTAAAATGAAAGTCTTAAAAATTGTTCTGGTTCCTTTCTAGCCAACAGGGAACAGAATTGGCCATCCTAACCTGGGCTGGCTACTTGTGAGTCTAGCAATGTGTCTCACTCTAAATGTCCTGAGAAATGGCCTCGGAAGTCACTCAGTTCAGGGACAATTAGAGATGGGTAACAAATGCTGGTGTTGTCAATGATATCCACATCCGTGAAAGAATAAATAAAAAAAGGAGCAGTACAATTCACAAGCAGCTGCGATTGTACATTTAGTACACTCCCATTAGTGATTTGAGCATTTCAGTTTTGATGGGAATTAACTTAGTGTCTAGTTTCTGTTTGTACAACAGCAGAATCCAGTAGTGTCATAATATTACTCCCCTGTGACCTGAGCCAGGTCCCATGATGTTCAGTTCTGCTCTTCCAAATCCTTCTCCAGTAAAACCAAGCTGCTATTCAATGAAACATGGAGCTGCTGTATTCCACAGCAATGAAACACTTCGAGTAATAATGATGATCAGATTCAACTCCTACCTTTGGTATCTTAATGTTCATTTCAAGAAGATGAGAGTAGAGATGTACTGCTCAATGTACAAGGCTCTGGTCAAATTTCATTTGGAATATTGTGGGCAGTTTTGGGCCCCATATTTAAGGAAAGATATGCAGGCATTGGCGTGAGTCCAGAGGAGATTTACAAGAATGATCCCATGGATGAAGGGCTCGTCATATGAGGCATGGTTGAGGACTCTGGGTCTGTTCTCAACATAGTTTAGAAGGAGGAAGGGAGGATCTGATTGTAATCTACAGAATACTGGAAGGCCTAGATAGAATGGACACAGAGAAGATGTTTCCATTAGTAGGACAGACTGGGGCATAGCCTCAGAGTGAAGGTTTGAGCCTTCAGAACTGAGAAGAGGAGGAGTTTCTTCTGCCGGAGGGTGGTGAATTTGGGGAACTCACTGTCACAGAAGGCTGTGGAAGTCAAGTCATTGAAAGTATTAAAGATAAAGTATTTAGGTTCTTGATTAGTAAGGGGATCAAGGATTACATGGAGAAGACAGGAGAATGGGGGTTGACAAACATATCAGCCATGATTCAATGGGAGAGAAGACTCAATGGACCAAGTGGCCTAATTCAACTCCTATATTTTATCTTACATTAAAATATAAAATGAACAAAACGTTGTGCTCCCCAACATCATGGAGTCCCCTCACAATCTGAGTGAGATCACTTCTAACTGTATTCTAATATTTCCAATGTCTGTCTCAGGAAAGGCCTCCTATTTACTCTGAAGAGAGATTTAGTTTCCTTTGTAACCTTCTATTTCAAAAATCCTATCTATAATGTCTTGTCTCTCAAGCCAGAAGGTTGTAGGTTCAAATTACACGTCAGGATTTGAGCACATAAAATACAGGCTGGCAACTGACACACTGCTGAGGGAGTGCTACACCGTCAGAAGATTCTTCAGGTAGGGGAGACTTTAACAGGGGGCAGGAGAGGAGGGGGAGTGGTGTTTTTGATTAGGGATAGCATTACAGCTGCACTTAGGGAGCATAGTCGTGGGAATACATCCAGGGAAGTTATTTGGGCGGAACTGAGAAATAAGGAAGGGATGATCACCTTATTGGGATTGTATTATAGACCACCTAATAGTCAGTGGGAAATTGAGAAACAAATTTGTATGGAGACCTCAGTAATCTGAATGAATAATACCGTGGTTATGGTAGGGTATTTTAACTATTCCAACAGAGACTGGGACTGCCATAGTGTTAAGGGTTTAGATGGAGAGGAGTTTGTTAAATGCATACAAGAAAACTTTCTGATTCAGTATGTGGATGTACCTACTAGAGAAGGTGCAAAACTTGACCTACTCTTGGGAAATAAGGCAGGGCAGGTGACTGAGGTGTCAGTGGGGGAGTATTTTGGGGCCAGTGATTCTACTAGTTTTAATATAGTGATGGAAAAGGATAGACCAGATCTAAAAGTTAAAGTTCTAAATTGGAGGAAGGTTAATTTTGACAGAATTAGGCAAGAACTTTCAAAAGCTGACTGGGGGGCAGATGTCTGCAGGTAAAGGGACGGCTGGAAAATGGGAAGTCTTCAGAAAAGAGACAATGAGAGTCCAGAGAAAGTATGTTCCTGTTAGGGTGAAAGGAAAGGCTCGTCAGTATAGGGAATGCTGGATGACTACTTAAATTGAGGGTTTAGTCAAGAAAAAGAAGGAAGCATTGGTCAGGTATAGACAGCAGAGATTGAGTGAATCCTTAGAAGAGTGTAAAGGCAGTAGGAGTATACTTAAGAGGGAAATCAGGAGGGCAAAACGGGGACATGAGATAGCTTTGGCAAATAGGGTTAAGGAGAATCCAAAGGGTTTTTACAAATACATGAAGAACAAAAGAGTAACTAGGGAGAGAATAGGGCCCCTCAAAGATCAGTAAGGCAGCCTGTGTGTGGAACCACAGAAAATGGGGGCGATACTAAATTAGTATTTTGTATCACTGTTTACTTTGGAAAAGGACATGGAAGATATAGAATGTAGTGAAATAGATGGTGACATTTGAAAACTGTCCACATTACAGAGGAGGACATTACAGCATGAGGGGCATAGATAGGGTTAGGGGAGTCCAGAACTGGAGGGCATAGGTTTATGGTGAGAGGGGAAAGATTTAAAAGGCAACTAAGGGGCAATTTTTTCATACAGAGAATGGTATGTGTATGGACTGAGCTGCCAGAAGAAGTGGTGGAGGCTGGTACAATTACAACATTTAACATACCTGGTTGGGTACATAAATAGGAAAGCTTAGAGGGATATGGGCCAAGTGCTGGCAAGTAGAATAAGATTAATTTAGAATATTTTGTACCAAAGGGTCTGTTTCCATGCTGTGACTCTAATCCTAGGGTCCATCTGCTCTCTCAGAGAGCTATTAAAGATCCCAACATTATATTTCAAACCATAGCAACTGGGCTCCCCTCTCACATTGGGGCACAAAAGTCCTGGTCACTATTTATTTGCAAATCAACACAATTCAAACGGTCTATTGATGTTGATGGAAACTATAAAGACCAAGTTTTGTTTTGTATTTTTAATTGTGGACTGAAATGGGAAAGAAACTGTTATAAAAACCAAGGTTTGCTGACAGGCTACTGCATGTCTTTTGAAAGCAGATGACCAAACACTCATTGGAAGTCCTGTTTACACAGCTGCTGGGTTTAGGAGTTGGAGGAGAAGGTGCAGATGAGCAGGAGCCAAGGAGTTGTGCAAATGGAGATTCAGTTGGCAATAGGTACAGACTGCCCTGTGGATTAGTGACCAATTATTAATGACAGGATTCAAAACTAGAGGGCATAGTTTAAAGGTGAGAAGAGATTTAAAAAGGATATTGGGGCAAAACATAGGTCATGTATAGAAAGAACTGCAAAAGAAAGCACTGGGTGCAGGTATATTTACAAGATTTAAAAGGCATTTAGATAAGTAATTGAACAGAAAAGGTTTGGAGGAATATGAGCCAGATTTGGCAGGTGGGACTAGTTTAGTTCGGGAACATGATTGGTGTGGACTAGTTGGACCAAACGGTCTGTTTTCCATGCATCATGACTCTTTGACTATGACTCTGCAATGGCCTTCACCCTATTGACATCTATGTGGTTGGTTTCTCAGGTAGCTGCACAGCTTGAGCAGTGAACAAGATGGGAAGAAGCCATCAGATCTCCACAAGGCCAGGAGCTCTCTCTGATCTCTGTAGTTTAAGAAGAAAACCAGGATATTAATTTCAGTTTTGGGACTTGGGTGTTGCTGCCTGACCACCATTTATTACTCCTACCCAGTTGTCCTTCAGAAGGTGGTGGTGAGCTGTCTTCTTAAACCACTTCAGTTCCTTCAGTTGCTGTAAGCTGTGACTTTTAATTACTAAGTCAGAGCATTTCTACAAGTGTGAACCAGTCACCCTGTGCCTTCAGCAAACTACTGAAAGCATCAGGAGGTGGAAGACTCAGACCTTTTCCTCTGCTGCATTGATGACTGAATCGGCACTGCCTTGCACTTCCACAAGGAGCTTAAACAGTTCATCAACTTTACCCACTCTCCACCCTAACCTCAATTCACCTGGACCATCTCAGACACCTCCTCTCCCCCCCTTACTGAACTTCTCTGTCTTCATCTCCAACAACAGACTTAGCACCAACATCTATCCCAAACCCACTGAATCCCACAGCTACCTTGACTACACCTCCTCTTATTTCCACCCCCCCCCCATACTGTAAAAATGCACTGTTCTCCCAATTCTTCCAACTCCACTGCATCTGCTCCCAGGGTTGAGGGATTCAGGGTTGAGGACTGTAATTTCCCCTCCCCTCTGATTAATAATGCCCTCAACTGCATCTCTTCCATTTCTCACACCTCTGCCCTCAAACCCAACCCCTCCCTCCCAACCACAACAAGGACAGAGTCCCTCTGGTCCTCACTGGTCACCCTGGTCCTGGTCCCCTTGGTCCACCCACTAATCTGCAAATCCAACACGTCATCCTCTGCCAATTTTGCCACCTGCAGTCTGACCCCACCATCAAAAAGATATTTCCTTCCCCATCCCTATCTGCTTTCTGTAGGGACTGTTCCCTCCGTGACTCCCTCGTTAGGTGCAAAGTCCCCACCAATCTCTCCTCCGCACCTGGCATCTTTCCCTGTGGCTGCAGGAGTTCCAGCATCTGCCCTCACACCTCCCCTCTTATCTGTGTTCAAGTTCCCAAAGAATCCTTCCAAGTCCAGCAGAGATTTACCTGCATTTCTTCTTACCTGATGAATTGTATCTGTTGTTCCCGAGTGCAAACTCGGAGACAAGTTCAGGGAACACCTATGGTGAGCACGCTCCAATCAACTCCATCTCCCAGCTGCCAGCCATTTCAACTCCCCCTCCCACTCCTCCAGCGACATGTCCTCTTTCACCATCAAAATAAGACCACACACAATCTGGAGGAAGAACATCTCATCTTTCACCTTAGGAGCTTACAACCTTATGGCCTCAACATAGAATTCACCAGCTTCCAAATCTTGCTACCCACCACTTCATACCAGGTCCAGCCCTCTTTCTCCACCGTGCCCCCTTGACCTGACCTAACCTGTCCATCTTTCTTCCCACCTAGCCACTCCATCTTTCCCACTAACTGTCCCATTCACCTCCCACCTGCATCACCATCCCACCTATCTTTCCCCCAGCCCCACCCCCTTCCTGTGCTTTTTCCAGCTCCACATTTTATCGACTTGACTTTCCAGCATCTGCACTCCACACTATCTCCGCGATGGAGTGTCTGATCAGCACAATAACCATGTCAACAAATTCTGTGAACAGAGATCACTGAACCGCTTTCACTCCATCCATTACAAAATCGTTCTACCTGTGTGTGTCTGTCTGTGTGTCTGTCTCTGTATGTGTCTGTGTGTGTCAGGGACAGTTAGAAGGGGCTAGAGTTTCAGCTAGTAGAGTTGTATGCTTACAGTTCATAATTGTTTACCTGTTACAAAAGTCAAATTAATTTGTAACCAATAGCAATTTGTGTTAAATGCAGAAACCTGGTCTGTGCTTTCTGTCAACCTGTGTCTAAAAGAAAGATAAATGTGGAAACTGTCAGACTTTTGTCAACTGTTAACTTTTGTAATAACTCTGTAAATACTGGGACGTAACTTCCAGTATACTATCCCAGTGAGGTGTGATAATGTTTATTAATTGGCTGTTACATTTCCTATATTGCAATGTGCAAAAGTATTGCATTGGTTGGAAAGTGCTTACCTATATCCTGTGATGCAGATGGCGCTATATAAATGCAAAGCTTTCTTTTCCTTGCTCACAAATTATTCATTGATTAATTCCTGAGCAATACATTTTAATTGATCCTGTTAACCAACCTTTACCAAGATTTAATTTTAAATCGCTTCGAAATACATTCCAGTTAGAAAGAACTTCAAATACTGCTTATTTTCAAACCCCTTCGGAGCAAGATGGGTCAGAATTTCCTGAAATATGACAGCCATTTGAAAAAAATAGGAAACCCTCAAGGGACTGCAGTCGTCTTAAAATAGGAATTCTTTATAAGCATTTGAAACAAGAGAAAAACCCTGAACTACAATAGCCTACTGCTACAGTAATTCATGAGGTGATTTTGCTTATTTTATAAACAGTAATTTGAGACTGAACACGCTGACAAGTGTTCATGTACATGCATTTTGTAATTCATAATTAGGAAACACAGCACATACGAGCTAACAGAAGGAGCTACTACTTTTCGTCCCATTTTTCAAACAAAACTATGGCCCATCATTTCATCTTCTGTATGCGTTCAGCCTTGGCTGAAACCTCCCCTCTTTCAGAAGACTATACATACTCCAGATAGCACAGCAATTTGTTTTCTGAAAAACGCAACGTTTTCTTATGACTGCATTCACCGTCACCATCAAACGTTCCAACATTGCTTTCAACATATCAGAGGCATAGTAAAATTACACTGCACTGGTAATGCAGCAGAATACATCGGCCAAGAGCTTTCACAAAGCCAAGGCTCTTCACTGTCTAAAAGCTTTCCTTTAATCTGGTCAACATCCCCCCTCAAACAAACAAAACGATTAACCTTTGTTTCCTCTCATTTGGTGCCTATGGGATCTTTCTGTTTGTCACCTTTGGTTATATCAGATCAGAAACTGCACTGTAAAAGCACCTGACTGAAACTATGTAGTGGAAAGATGTCTCAGACGTGAACCCTTCCTTTTCTTTCCCAATTTGTCGGGTTCACCACTCCCTACTCTTCCCCCATTTGAAAAGGCCACTAAGGAAGGCAATTAAACAAGTCCCACATTTATTAATGTTCATAGACTGCTCTCTCACATAGGCCAGACCAAGTAAAGACAACAGCTTCCTTCCCCAAAGGACATTATTTTTTCTAACAATCAGTTTCTAGGTCAAAATTAGACTCGTAGACATTCCAGATTATTATTGTATTCAAATTCTACCATTTGCCATGCTGGGATTTGAACCCAGGTCCCCAGAACATTACCTGGGTCTCTGTTTTAATAAATCTAGTGTTAATATCACTGGGCCATCACCTCCCAAGTGACTAACTTCAACTTGGAATTAAATCAGGAGGAAGTGAGGTGCTGGAGAGTCCGAATCAAAACATGTGGTGCTGGAAAAGCACAGCAAGTCAGGCAGGGTCCAAAGAGCAGGCGAGGTGACATTTTGGGCAAAAGCTCTTCATCAGCAATGTGGTGGAGGAAGGGGGCTGACAGATAAATAAGAGGGTGGGGGTGGGGCTGAGGGAAAAGTAGGTGGGAAGGCGAGAGTTGGATGCAGGTGGGCGTTAATTGTGATAGGTCGGTGGGCATCTAGGAACGGATAAGTGGGAAGGAAGCGGAACAGCTAGGACAGGTACAAGAGGGTGGTGCCAAGTTGGAGGGCTGGATCTGGGAGGAGGTGGGAGAATGGTAGGTTTGGAAACTAGTGATGTCAATGTTGATGCTGTGAGGTTTTCGGCTCCAAAGAGAACTTCCTCCATTTGGCATGTGTCGTTGATTTGGTGGTTGGAAGAGGCTCAGGATTTGCATGTTCTAAGGGGAGTGGGAGGGGGAGTTGAAGTGGTCAAGGCGGTGGGGTTGTTCGGTGCCTGCGGACTCGAGATGTTTCCTGAAAAGCTCCATGAGCTGGTGCCCTGTCTCCCCAGTGTACAGGAGACCATATCTAGAGCAATGGCTGCAATACATGAGGTGGGTGGATGTGTAGGAAAAACTCCACCAGATTTGAAATGGTCAAGGTAGGTGTGAGAGTTGGTGGGTTTAAAGTTTGTTTCAAATCCATCGGCTCCCACAGCTACTTTGACTATACCTCCTCACACCCTGCCATAAAAACACAATCACTTACTCGTAATTTCTCCACCTCCACTGTATCTGCTCCCAGGAGGAGCATTTCCACTCCAGGGCATCCCAGATGGCGTCCTATTTCAAGGACTGCAATTTCCCTCCCATGTAATCAACAATGCCCTGCAACGCATCTCCTCTACTTCCTGCACCTCTGCCCTCGAAGCCCACCTCTTCAACCACAACAAGGATAGAACCCCCCCCCAATCTTCAGCTTCCACCTCACAAATCTCGGAATACAGTGCAATATCCTCCACCATTTTCAGTACCTACAGTCAGATCCCACCATCAAAAATATATTTCCCTTCTCACCCTCCTCGGTATTCCGCAGAGACCATTCTCTCTGTGACTCCCTCGTTTGGTCCATGCGCTCCACCCCACCATCAACCCTCTACACCCAGCACCCTTCCCTGCCGCTAAAGGAGGAGCAAAGGCTGTGCTCACACCGCCCCCTTACCTCTGTCCAAGGCCCGAAAGCATCATTTCAAATCCGGCGGAGTTTTTCCAGCACACCCACCCATCTCATCTACTGCATCGTTTGCTCTCAATGTGGTGTCCTTTACTTTGCTGAAACAGGATACCAACTCACGGAGCGGTTCAGGGAACACTTCTGGTCCACACGCACCAAACAACTCTACTGGCCTGTGGCCAACCAGTTTAACTCCCCCTCACATTCCCCCAAGGACATGCAAATCCTGGCCTCTTCCAACCACCAAATCAAAGCCACCCGCCAACTGGAGGATGTTCGCCTCATTTTCATGGACCCTACAACCACACTGCATCAGCATTGACGTCAGCAGTTTCCAAATCTTCCCTCTCCCCACTGTATCCCAGATCCAACCCTCCAACTCGGCACTACCTTCTTGACCTGTCCCACCTGTCCATCTTCCTTCCCATTTGTCCGCTCCACCCTCCTGACCTATCACAATTACCTCCCACCTGCATCCGTCTATCACCATCCCAGTTACCTTCCCCCAACCCCAACCCCAACACCAACCCCACTCCACCTCCCCATTTATCTCTCAGCCCCTTTGCCCCTCCACATTCCTGATGAAGGGCTTATGCCCAAAATGTCGAATCTCTTGCTCCTCGAATGCTGCCTGACTTGCTGTGTTTTTCCAGCACCACACGTTTTGAATCTGGAATAAACCAGCCAATTTGTGGTGACTTTCATGAACAGCAAAGACCAGAAGACCTGAAAATAGTGATTTCTTTGTGGTAAAATATCAATTCTGTTATTCACAGGTTGTGAGGGTCCTACACCTTTAAGAGGGATGTGTTCTGTGCTGTTTCTCTTGCAGAGACATATTGCCACAGCAGCACTGGAATGTCTGCTTCTGAAGCAGTGAGTAAACAGCTTTACATTCCCAGAGGGTTTGTTTCAATATTAGACCAAAAAAAGCATGTGTGGGTAGAGTCATGTTCACATGGACCCAGGGTTTTAGTTTTGCTTTCTGTTGTTGAAGTTGGGGGCTTTGAGAGTTGAAGCTGCTAGATAAAGCTTTCTCTCTCTCTCTCTCTCTGTGGCAGCGAAAAGTTTGATTTCTCTCTCTGCTAGATTTCCTTTCTCTGGAACATGAGGAGGTAACATGTGAGAAAATCTTTTTTGTTTTGTTTAATTTGCCTTTACCAAGTGTAAGTTTATGGGATGCTTTTTTTTGTTGTTTCTTCCCCCCACCAAAAAAAAAGCCGAAACCAACAGCAGCAGTAACAGTTGAAAATGTTTTGCTGGTTAAAGCACAGCAGGTCGGGTAGTCCTATTCCTTGGATGCTGCCTGACCTGCTGTGCTTTAACCAGCAAAACATTTTCAACTACTATTAGCAGCAGTAACACACTGATTGTAGCACTGGGATGCTGCTGTATTGGAACAGTTGATGAATCGTCATTAAATAACTTATTTGTTTGTAAAGTATTTCAACAGAATTAAAAATTATGCCAATTCCTCTCATTGTTTGCAATAAAGTCTGTTTTGCTAAAAACTCAGTAATTTGATCAATTGAATCACATCTGGAATATAGTTGCCTTTAAAGAAAATAAAGGGAAGGGTCTAGGCTATCTTCCTGATATTTGAGGGTGGGAAGGTGGTCTGGTCTATATACACACTCAGATCTTCCTGCTAGGCCACTTCAACTCATAGAATCCCTACAGTGTAGAAATAGGCCCTTTGATCCAACATGGTAAAAACAATGACTGCAGATGCTGGAAACCAGATTCCGGATTAGTGGTGCTGGAAGAGCACAGCAGTTCAGGCAGCATCCTAGGAGCAACGAAATCGACGCTTAAGGGCTTTTGCCCAAAGCCTTTGATCCAACAAGTCCACACTGCCCCTTCTAAGAACGTCCCACCCAAACGCATTCCCCTATCCTATTACTCTGCATTTACCCCGACTACTGAACATAATCTACACATCCCTGAACATTCTAGGCAATTTAGCATGGCCAATTCACATTGCCTGCACATCTTAACATTGTGGGAGGAAACCAGAGTACCCAGAGGA
This sequence comes from Hemiscyllium ocellatum, assembly GCF_020745735.1. Taxonomy (NCBI): domain Eukaryota; kingdom Metazoa; phylum Chordata; class Chondrichthyes; order Orectolobiformes; family Hemiscylliidae; genus Hemiscyllium; species Hemiscyllium ocellatum. Next base: position 78,122,673 of record NC_083418.1, read on the forward strand.
AACCCACACAGACACAGGGAGAATGTGTGAACTCCACACAGATAGTCACCCAAGGCTGGAATCAAACCTGGGTCCTTGGTGCTGTGCGGCAGCAGTGTTAACCACTAAGCCACCTGGCCACTCTATTGTCAAAGAAACCAAACATCTCTATCTATCTCATAGTGCCTCAGTCAAAAGTGCAAGGCTCTGTGCGGGACTCTTGTAAGATACAAGGTCAATCCTACTAGTGATGCTGACCAAGTTCCCATCTGCAATCTCAGACTGATCCAGGTCCTGCTCATTCCTATGGAGACAACCCAAACATGCGAGGTGACAGTGATATCGCTGGAGTGACATGGAGCAAACTTTGAGGGAGATGATGGTGTGGTGATAATGCCATGACAGCTGGTCGAATTTGAATTGAACGAAGGAACACATCTGGAATGTAATCCTGATCCCAAGAATGGTGTTCATGATAACAATCATCAATTATTGTCAAAATGTGTACTGTCTTTCAGGAAGGAAACATCTTATTCTGACACAGTCAGGCCTACATGTGACTCCAGACCCAAAGCAATGTGGGAGGTTTTTAATTGTCCTTTGAAATGGCCTATAGCAAGCCACTCAGTGCAAGGGCAAATCAAGATGGGTAACAAAAGCTGTCTTTGCCTGTGACACCCATACCCTGTGAAAGAATAAAGAAAAATAAATGTCACCTCGCATGTTTGGGTTCGCTCCGTAGGAATGAGCAGGACTTGGATCAGTCTGAGATTGCAGATGGGAACTTGGTCAGCATCACTAGTAGGATTGACCTTGTATCTTACAAGAGTCCCGCACAGAGCCTTGCACTTTTGACTGAGGCACTATGAGATAGATAGAGATGTTTACTCAGCATCTTGCATGGCCAGCAGAAGTCTCAAAGCTCTTGATAATTAATGAAATACCTTTCAAAATTCCAGCCACTTGAGGAAACATGGCAGCAGAAAGCAAACTTCAACAAACAGCAACATGGTCGTGGCCTGAGAGTCTGCTTTTCTTGTGTCATGTTAATTAAGGAATAATTATCAACCAGAGCACTGGGGATGGCCTCTCTGTTCCTCTTCGATTTAGTATCACAGAAATGTTTACATATAGAATCCATCTACCAGGCCCGCTGTCAAGGAAAGGCCGCCAGCATTCTTAAAGATCCATCCCACCCTGGCAATGTTTTTCTCCAACCTCGATCTTCAGGGAGAAGGTACAGAAGCCTGAACACACACACCAGCCGGTTTCAAAACAGTATAAATCCTACTGTTGATAAAATATTGAATGGACTCTCAAACTCTTAACATTCACCTGTACCTGTGTTTTTGTTTTTGCTGCTGTTTATCTATTATTTACTATCTATGCTACTTAACTCTGTGATCTGCCTGTATTGCTCGCAAACAGTTGATCTTCCGTAATTACACAGGCACCACTCCCCACCTCTTCCTCCGCTACATTGATGACTGCATTGGCACCACCTCGTGCTCCCGCGAGGAGGTTGAGTAATTCATCAACTTCACCAACTAATTCCACCCTGACCTTAAATTTACCTGGACCATCTCTGACACCTCCCTCCCCTTCCTGGACCTCTCCATCTCCATTGATGACGACCGACTTGACACTGACATTTTTTACAAACCCACCGACTCCCATAGCTCCTAGTTTCCACCTCTTCCCACCCGACCTCTTGCAAAAATGCCATCTCGTATTCCCAATTCCTCCGCCTCCACCGTATCTGCTCCCAGGAGGACCAGTTCCACCACAGAACACACCAGATGGCCTCCTTCTTTAGAGACCGCAATTTCCCTTCCCACATGGTTAAAGATGCCCTCCAACGCATCTCGTCCACATCCCGCACCTCCGCCCTCAGACCCCACCCTTCCAACCGTAACAAGGACAGAACGCCCCTGGTGCTCACCTTCCACCCTAACAACCTTCGCATAAACCAAATCATCCGCCGACATTTCCGCCACCTCCAAAAAGACCCCACCACCAGGGATATATTTCCCTCCCCACCCCTTTCCGCCTTCCGCAAAGACCGTTCCCTCCGTGACTACCTGGTCAGGTCCACGCCCCCCTACGACCCACCCTCCCATCCTGGCACTTTCCCCTGCCACTGCAGGAACTGTAAAACCTGCGCCCACACCTCCTCCCTCACCTCTATCCAAGGCCCTAAAGGAGCCTTCCACATCCATCAAAGTTTTACCTGCACATCCACTAATATCATTTATTGTATCTGTTGCTCCCGATGCGGTCTCCTCTACATTGGGGAGACTGGGCGCCTCCGAGCAGAGCACTTTAGGGAACATCTCTGGGACACCCGCACCAATCAACCACACCGCCCTGTGACCCAACATTTCAACTCCCCCTCCCACTCTGCCGAGGACATGGAGGTCCTGGGCCGCCTTCACCGCCGCTCCCTCACCACCAGACGCCTGGAGGAAGAACGCCTCATCTTCCGCCTCGGAACACTTCAACCCCAGGGCATCAATGTGGACTTCACCAGTTTCCTCATTTCCCCTTCCCCCACCTCACCCTAGTTCCAAACTTCAAACTCAGCACTGTCCCCATGACTTGTCCGGACTTGTCCTACCAGCCTATCTCCTTTTCCACCTATCCACTCCACCCTCTCCTCCCTGACCTATCACCTTCATCCCCTCCCCCACTCACCCATTGTACTCTATGCTACTCTCTCCCCACCCCCACCCTCCTCTCGCTTATCTCTCCACACTTCAGGCTCACTGCCTTTATTCCTGATGAAGGGCTTTTGCCTGAAACGTCGATTTCGCTGCACTTTGGATGCTGCCTGAACTGCTGTGTTCTTCCAGCACCACTGATCCAGAAAGTTTTCCACTGTGCCCCGGTACACATGACAATAAATTCAATTCAATTCATGCCCCTGTGCTCCCTCCAAGGGCATAGGTGGGAACACAGTTTGACATCTCTTCCAAAAGACTGCACTTCCTCTACCCTGCGTTACAGTGCTACCTCGATTGTTGTACTCAAGCCCTGGAGTGGACTCAATCTCCCAACCCCGTAGCTCTGAGGTGAATGTCTAATAATTGAGCCAAAGCTAACACCGTCATTGCACTACATCAGGCAAACCTAAACAGTTCCTTTTAGTATTCATGGGAACATAGGAACAGGCCTTGGTCATTCAGCTCCTTCAGCCAGTTATGCCATTCAATGAGATCATACTGATCCGTGTCCTAACTCCAACTGATCCAGCATCCACTGATGTTCGTGGAAGAGAGTTCCAGCCTCAACCACCAGTTTTGTATCTAAGTGCTTCCAAACATCTCTCCTGAACAGTCTGGTTAACTCTGAGGCATCCAACGAGCAGCGAAATCGACGTTTCAGGCAAAAGCCCTTCATCAGGAATAAAGGCAGGCCTACCTGTATTCCTGATGAAGGGCTTTTGCCCGAAATGTCGATTTCGCTGCTCGTTGGATGCTGCCTGAACTGCTGTGCTCTTCCAGCACCACTGATCCAGAATCTGGTTTCCAGCATCTGCTGTCATTGTTTTTACCCCTGGATAACTCTGAGACCATGTCACTAGTTCTAGGCTCTCCAACCAGTAAAAACTTTAATCTTTATCTCTGCTGTCTTTTCCTACTAGTATCTTGAAGACTTAGTTAAGATCAGATCACCCATTAGCTTTCTAAGTTCTAGAAAAAGCAGAGCTAATTTATATAACCGCACCTCGTAACAACCCCTGAAGTCCTTGATTCAAAACACATTCCTCATTTTGGCTCCGTTTTTGTGTCCTGTCTAAATAAAGAGAGGGTTTTTTTGTGTGAACTCTATGGTATGAATCAATGAAGTAACCATGCATAAATTGTCTCTGAATGGTAACTTTGCATGCAGTTCAGTTACTTTACATTTCTCAATGAACACTTAACAGGGAAGCGAATCACTGAATAAGTGCCACACTAAGAAATTAAACAGCAGTCATATCCCATTTGACATGGCACAGCAAAGAAGCAGGTCATACACTTTGATAATGTCATTGTAGGTACAACTAGGAGCGATTCGAACACATGTAAACTGAAGTCAGTATTTAGCCAGCTTTCTATAGATCATCCATTACAATTTGACTGAGAGGGAGGGGTTGAGAGGGCCTCGCAGTATTGGGTGTCAAAATAGCAGATATTTTTAACCTGATCAGGTGAATTCAGTTTTTCCCTCTTACAGTCTGAGTCAAACCTGCTGGGTAGGCGGGTCATCATCTACCCTCCCTGTTGGTGGCAACATGCCAGGGCAGAGACAGAACAACAAGCATAGAATCCCCACCCTCGCTTGTCTTGAGACCCACCCATCCCCTGGGGGGGGGGCTTCTAAAATCCTGCCTGGAGAAGGGTTTACAGCACCAATGACTGTTCTCAAAACGTGATCTTTTTCATGGAAACATTAGCTAACCTGAAACTACACCCAACAATGGGCCAACAGACTATTTAACAGATGGTTATCTATATGTTGAATTTGGTATCAAAGGACTTTCAGAGACTTGCGAAGGTTTATTTTAAATCTACAGTATGGCATAACCACGAGTTTCCACATTTCCCTTCTGGATCCTTTCCCTATTCAGAAATCAACCCTCCATAGGAGTTGTTGGCTCTTTTTATTTTCATAAATTAACACATTCAGGCAGATTGTGGCACATTGAAGGAGGTAGGATTCAAACCAGGTTAGCCTGACCTAAAGACAGAGACACTATCACTTCGACAAGACCTTTAAGAATTAACTCTTCTTTAAATATAAAACACACCCAGTCACTGCCAACCACAGGCAATGTGACAAAATCCAAACCACTAAGGGGAGAAAACAAAAGGTACTGCTGGGGGTGGAAATAATGACCCCCAATCCCTGTGGTAGCCAGATATTCCTAAAGGCTACCGGTGGATAAAAGGTTCTTTTGCAACAAAATTGTTAATGAGCCCCTTTTCTTACAGAATATTGAACCTAACATAATATTTCCTCTAGTTGGCTCGTCAACACACTTCTCAAGTAAACCACCCCAAACACAATTTAGAAATTTGTCCTCCACACAGTTAGTACTCAGTTGGTTTACCCAGTCTGTCTGCAGGTTGAAGTCCCTGGTCTATATACATATCACCCTTGATAGCCGTGTTGCTGTGTGACAAGCTTCCCTCATCTTTTGACTAGTACCACGCCCCACATGACCACTACTATTTATTCACCTGTACATAACTCTGACCAATATCTGTTGTCCCTTGCTGCTTATTAGCTCCACCCAAATAGATTCCACACAGAGATCTTCTGATCGAAGTTTCTAATGACCGATGTTTATTAATAATCACTCCATTGTCTTTTCCTTCTTATTTGTCCTTCCTAAATGTCAAATATCCCTGAATATTCAGTCCTCAGTCCTGGTCACTATGCAGCCATGTTTCTGTCATGACAATTAGAGCATACCAATTTTCTCTCTTTGTACCTTTAGATCAATTACCTTGTTGTGAATGTTGTGCAAATTCAGGTTGAGTGCCCTTAATATTTTTTGACATCACTCCACTGTTGAAACACATGCAATGCTACCCTCTGCATTTCCTGCCTTCTAATCTCCCAAACATCTTTTCAAAATCCTGTTACCAACTTTACTCCCTTTGGTTTCCACCTCAGGTTGCCATTTCCTTGACAAGTTAGTTTAAACCAACGACATAGCGCTACCAAATCTTCCTGTGAGGATATCAGTCCCAGTCCCATTAGGGTGTAATCCATCCAGCTTATCCAGCTTCCCCCATCCCAGAAATACTCCCAATTCCTCAGAAATCTGAAGGATGCTCTGCAGCCACTCCAAGATATCCTTGCCCCTGTCTCCAGGGAGGCTACACATCATTCTGGAGTCAGTTGTACTGCTACAGAAACACCTGTCTGACCTCCTTGATTATGGAATTGCCTGGGACTACTCCTCTTCCATGCTTCTTCCTCATTCCAGCAGCAGCTGAATCATCCATGGTACCACGGACTGGTGTCTGGCTGCACTTCACTGAAGAATCACTGTCCCCGAAACAGTTTCCAAAATGGAATACTGATTGTCAGCACCGCAGACACCTGCACTACCTGCCTGTCTTTGTTTCAGTCTACCTAGTTGCCATCTATTCTCTCTCTGTCTGCCTGCTTCTAACGTGCAGTGTGACCAGTCCCATCCATCTGCTGTCTGCATGGTCCTCTACCTCACAGCCACACAGCGGTGACTCCAACCGCTGCTCAAGTTCTGAAGCCCAAAGCATAAATTTGTGCAGCTGGTGATAGTTCGTGGGATGGTGGTGTGTCCATGACTATAAAAATACTGCAAGATGTTGATTCCACTCAGTTATTTAGGCCTGGCATCATGTAACTCTAAAAGCTATTATTCCTTAGAATAAACATGAACTTATCTTAGAAACTCAACAAACCATTTGACAGAAAACTATTTTTTCAGAAGTCAGGACTAAAACACAAACTAAATATTAATCTTTCACTTTAATAGTGACCAAACCTATTTGGTTCTACTTCCTACTCACCAATCAGCTGCTGTTCCTGCATTCTTGATGTCACACTGCCATTGGTCATAGAGTCATAGAGATGTACAGGATGGAAACAGACTCTTCGGTCCAATCCGTCCATGCCGACCAGATATCTCAACCCAATCTAGTCCTACCTGCCAGCACCCAGCCCATATCCCTCCAAACCCTTCCTATTCATATACCCATCCAAATGCCTCTTAAATGTTCCATTTGTACCAGCCTCAACCACTTCCTCTGGCAGCTTATTCCATACACACACCACCCTCTGTGTGAAAAAGTTGCCCCTTAGGTCTCTTTTACATCTTTCCCCTCTCACTTTAACCTATGCCCTCTAGTTCTGGACTCCCCCACCCCAGGGAAAAGACTTTGCTTATTTATCCTATCCAAGCCCCTCATAATTTTGTAAACCTCTATAAGGTCACGCCTCAACCTCTGACACTCCAGGGAAAACAGCCCCAGCCTGTTCAGCCTCTCCTTGTAGCTCAGATCCTCCAACCGTGGCAACATCCTTGTAAATCTTTTCTCAGCCCTTTCAAATTTCACAACATCTTTCCAATACGAAGGAGACCAGAATAGCAAGCAATATTCCAACAGTGGCCTAGCCAATGTCCTGTACAGCAGCAACATGACCTCCCAACTCCTGTACTCAATACTCTGACCAATAAAGGAAAGCATACCAAACGTCTTCTTCACTATCCTATCTACCTGTGACTCCACTTTTAAGGAGCTATGAACCTGCACTCCAAAGTCTCTTTGTTCAGTAACACTCCCTAGGACCTTACCATTAAGTGTATAAGTCCTGCTAAGATTTGCTTTCCCAAAATGCAGCACCTTGCATTTATCTGAATTAAACTCCATCTGCCACTTCTCAGCCCATTGGCCCATCTGGTCCAGATCCTGTTGTAAGCTGAGGTAACCCTCTTCACTGTGCACTACACCTTCAATTTTGGTGTCATCTGCAAACTTACTAACTGTACCTCTTATGCTCGCATCCAAATCATTTATGTAAATGACAAAAAAAGTAGAGGACCCAGCTCCGATCCTTGTGGCACTCCACTGGTCACAGGCCTCCAGTCTGAAAAACAACCCTCCACCACCACCCTCTGTCTTCTACCTTCGAGCCAGTTCTGTATCCAAATGGCTAGTTTTCCCTGCATTCCATGAGATCCAACCTTGCTAATCAGTCTCCAATGGGGAACCTTGTCGAACACCTTACTGAAGTCCATATAGATCACATCTACTACTCTGCCCTCATCAATCCTCTTTGTTACTTCTTCAAAAAACATAATCAAGTTTGTGAGACATGATTTCCCACCCACAAAGCCATGTTGACTATCCCGAATCAGTCCGTAACTTTCCAAATATATGTACATCTTGTCCCTCAGGATTCCCTCCACCAACTTGCCCAACACCGAGATCAGGCTCACCGGTCTATAGTTCCCTGGCTTGTCTTTACCGCCCTTCTTAAACACGGGCACCACGTTTGCCAACCTCCAATCTTCAGGCACCTCACCTGTGACTATTGATGATACAAATATCTCAGCAAGAGGTCCAGCAATCACTTCTCTAGCTTCCCACAGAGTTCTCGGGTACACCTGATCAGGTCCTGGGGATTTATCCACTTTTAACTGTTTCAAGACATCCAGCACTTCCTCCTCTGTAATCTGGACATTTTGCAAGATGTCACCATCTATTTCCCTACATTCTATATCTTCCATATCCTTTTCCACAGAATATACTGATGCAAAATATTAATTTAGCATCTCTCCCATTTTCTGTGGCTCCACACAAAGGCCGCCTTGCTGATCTTTGAGGGGCCCTATTCTCTCCCTAGTTACCCTTTTGTTCTTAATATATTTGTAAAAACCCTTTGGATTCTCCTTAATTCTGTTTGCCAAAGCATGTCCCCTTTTTGCCCTCCTGATTTCCCTCTTAAGTACACTCCTACTTTCTTTATACTCTTCTAAGGATTCCCTCGATCTATCCTGTCTATACCTGACATATGCTTCCTTCTTTTTCTTAACCAAACCCTCAATTTCTTTAGTCATCAGCATTCCCTATACCTACCAGCCTTCCCTTTCAACCTGGAAAGAGTGAGGACTGCAGATGCTGGAGATCAGAGCTTAAAAATGTGTTGCTGGAAAAGCGCAGCAGGTCAGGCAGCATCAAAGGTACAGGAGAGTTGACGTTTCGGGCATAAGCCCTTCTTCAGGTTTCCTGAAGAAGGGATTATCATACTGAATCAGAAAATTGTCTTGTACGCACTTCAGAAATTCCTCTCCATCTAAACCCTTAACACTATGGCAGTCCCAGTCGATGTTTGGAAAGTTAAAATCCCCTACCATAACTACCTGATTGTTCTTACAGATAGCTGAGATCTCCTTACAAATTTGTTTCTCAATTTCCCTCTGACTATTAGGGGGTCTATAATACAATCCCAATAAGGTGATCATCCCTTTCTTATTTCTCAGTTCCACCCAAATAACTTTCCTGGATGTATTTCTCGGAATATCCTCCCTCACCATGACAAATCAGCTCTGGGTCTCTGCCTTCATTCCTCTCCCACTTTGGAGACTTTATTTCTTGGAGTAAACCTGAATGAAAACTTTTCCCCCTCTTCTTTTCCTCTTTATTCTGAATTCCTAGTTTGATCCCAGTTACTCACTCTGTCTCAGTCACACTTCAGCGAAGTCTCCCTCAGTCTGAACATGCTGCTTACTCAGACAAATATTTATAAAACTTGAACATTGTTACATCTGGATTGACAACTCCATGCATTGTTTTGAGATACCACACATCAAATTTACGAAACATTCCTTTCATCTCAAACCTTGATTTAGAATCTGTGAAGATGCTAAGTTTGTTTGATGCGAAGTATTAAATACTATGACACAAATTCAGTCAAAAAGACACAACAGTTTTTATCTCATTTCTCTCACAGATACATACTCACACGTCATTAACTAGAAAATTTTTCTAAAAGCTTGGGGAAAATCCAAAGCATTATAAACCAGTTAATCTAAATAGTACCAGGAAAAATGTCAAAATCGATTGCCAAAGACAAGTTGATGGAACATTTAATAAGGGCTCAGGGACACAAAGCATCAGAAAGCAGAACAAGTCATGGGGCAGGATTTTTCTGTTTGAAGTTACAATACTTCTTTTGTTGAGTGAGATTCACCAATGGTGTTAACCTGAGCCTATCAGACAAGTCAGTTGAAGGCATTTTAAAATCCGGGGATGTAGAGTCAGGATGGATAGAGCTGAGAAATTCTAAGGGTAGAAAGACCCTACAGGCCCCCAAACAGTAGCCTGGATGTAGTGTGTAAGTTGAATAAGGAGCTGAAATTGGCCTGTCGCAAAGATATTACTACAGTTGTTATGGGGGATTTCGACATGCAGGTAGACTGGGAGAATCAGGATGGTATTTGACCTCAAGAAAGAGTGCCTCCGAGATGGATTTTTAGAACAGCTGGTGCTGGAGTCTACTAGGGAGAAGGCAATTCTGGATCTGGTATTGTGTAATGTGCCAGATTTGATCAGGGACGTCGAGTAAAAGGAGCCATTAGGAGATAGTGACCACGATACAATAAGCAAGGGAGAGGGTACAACCGGAAGTGACAATATTTCAGTTGAATAAAGGGAACTATAGAGCTATGAGGGAGGAGCTGGCCAAAGTTCAATGGTGCAATACCCGAGCAGGGATGGCAGTGGAACAACACTGGCAGGTATTTCTGGGTATAATGCAGAAGATGCAGGAGCAGTTCATTCCAAAAAGGAAGAAAGATCCTAAGGAGAGGCAGGGGTGGCCATGGCTGACGAGGGAAGTTAAGGACTGTATAAAGAGAAAAGAGAAGAAGTATAACATAGCAAAGATGAGTGGGAAGCCGGAGGACTGGGTAACTTTTAAAGAGCAGCAGAGGATAACTAAAAAGGCAAAACGCAGAGAAAAATCTGAGGTACGAAGGCAAAGGGGCCGAAACATATAAAGCAGGATAGTAAAAGTATTTTTAAGTATGTGAAAAGAAAAATATGGTTAAGACTAAAATTGGGCCCTTGAAGACAGAAACAGGTGAATTTATTATGGGGAACAAGGAAATGGCAGAAGAGTTGAATAGGTACTTTGGATCTGTCTACACTGGGGAAGACACAAGTAATCTCCCAGATGTAATAGTGGCTGAAGGACCGAGGGTAATGGATGAACTGAAGGGAATTTATATTAGGCAGGAAATGGTGTTGGAGAGACTGTTAGGTATGAAGGCTGATAAGTCCCCAGGACCTGATGGTCTGCATCCCAGGGTGCTTAAGGAGGTGGCTCTAGAAATCATGGATGCATTGGTAATCATTTTCCAATGTTTTGCAGATTCAGGATCAGTTCCTGTGGATTGGAGGGTGGCTAATGTTGCCTCACTTTTAAAGAAAGGAGGGAGAGAGAAAGTTGTGTGCAGGTTTGGTCTCCAAATTTGAGGGACATTCTGGCTATTGAGGGAGTGCAACGAAGGTTCAAGACGTCAATTCCCGGAATGGTGGGACTATCATATGTTGAAAGATTGGAGTGACTGGGCTTGTATATGCTTGAACTTAGAAGGATGATAGGGGATTTGATTGAGACATATAAGATTATTAAAGGATTGGACACTCTGGAGGCAGGAACCATGTTTCCGCTGATGGGTGAGTCCCGAACCTGAGGACATAGTTTAAAAATAAGGGGTAGGCCACTTAGAACAGAGTTGAGGAGAAACGTCTTCACCCAGAGAGTGGTGGGTGTGTGGAATGCTCTGCCCCAGAAGGTAGTAGAGGCCCAGTCTTTGGATACCTTCAAGAAAGAGACAGATAAGCTCTTAAAGATAGTGGAATGAAGGGTTATGGGGATAAGGCAGGAACAGGATACTCATTGTGGATGATCAGCCATGACCATATTGAATGGTGGTGCTGGCCTGAAGGGCCTATTGTCTATTGTCTATATTCACTCATGAGTGGGCCAGTATTTATTGCCCATCTCAACATTTCTTGCCCATCGCTGGTTTCTCATCCCTTGTCACCCTTCCTGAACCACTGCACTCCATGTAGGGAGACCCACAATGTAATCAGGTAAGGACAGGTAGGAGTGCTGGTGGACAGGGTGAGGGGGACTGTGCTTTCTCCTGTTAACCACCAGGGGATGTCACGCCGAGTTGGCCAGGAACCCGGGTCAGTGCTATTCCGGATGAACCAGCCTCAGATACTCAGGAAGACAGTCAATGAGCTTCCACCTCTGCGGGGATGTGTCACTATCTTATCCCTGCCCCCTCACACAGGCAGGGACCACTCCCTCTAACTCTACCACTACACAAACCTCTCACCAAGACTGACAGGCTACAACTCTCACAATCACATGGACCATGTCCATTCAAGGGCTCTCACCTACTTCACCTTCCCTTGCTGCTCTCCTGTGTTTCCCACTCACTCACTGGGGACACCTTTCCTTGTCCTGTATCACCACATAATGGTTCATCCATCCACGTCCATCATACTCAAGCCTTACTAGCCCCTCTCAGAGGGCTGCTTGGGGAGTGGGAGGACAGGAAGAAGATTCTCAGAACAGAAAGATAGAGAGAAGCGCAATCAATCATGTGGACACCTTAACAGCTGACCAACTCTGTCAGCTTCATTAAGCTGCACTGGTCTTCCATTACGAACAGTGGAACACACTTTTAATCTGCACAAACTTTGATTCCCCCTCTAATTCCCTCTCCTCTCTTATTCAGACACCAAAGGCACTCAGTAAACATCTGCAAAGAGGCCAGCAGCCCTCAGCTCCACCTTCATGTCCAAGGAGGAAGCCATTAGAGACAAGGCTTTCTTCTGCACTCTGCTGCAGGCTCCCAAGTGAGGGTTCCATGAGGTGTCTGATTGAGGAACACAGTAAAGCTTCCCTCAGCTCCCCCTTCAACCACAGCATGGAATGGGTATCATATGAGCAGCAGGCACGGGCTGTCTGCTTCTGGAAGCACTGCTAACTATCTCTGGAGGCACTGCTGACTGCCTCTGGATGAGCTGCCTGCCTCTGGATGTGCTGGCTGCCTCTGGCTATGTTGCCTGCCTCTGGATGTGCTGGCTGCCTCTGGCTGTGCTGGCTGCCTCTGGATGAGCTGGCTGCCTCTGGATGCACTGGATGCAACTGGATGCACTGGCTGTCACTGGTTGCGCTGGCTGCCTCTGGATGTGCTGGCTGCCTCTGGTTTCACTGGCTGCCTCTGGTTTCCAGGAATCTCTTGGTGAGCCTTCTCCATAAGAGGCAAAGAGGGACTCCCACTGGCCCTTCTGTAGGAGCAAGACCTCCATTTCCCCCACGAAACCCAACCCCCTGATTTGTCAATGAAAATACTAAAATAGACAACTGAATCATGTCAGCATGTATTATGGTCTGCTTTCAAATCTTACCACAGCATGTCCTTTATTATAAAAGAGATTTTAATGAATTATTGGATCACTTGTTGTGGTTCTGCTCGCCGAGCTGGAAGTTTTTGCTGCAAACGTTTCGTTCCCTGGCTAGGGAACATCATCAGTGCTGTTGGAGCCTCGTGTGAAGCGCTGCTTTGATGTTTCTTCCGGTATTTATATTGGTTTGTTCTTGCCGCTTCCGGGTGTCAGTTTCAGCTGCAGTGATTTGTATATGGGGTCCAGGTCAATGTGTCTGTTGATGGATGTTCTTGCCGTTTCCGGGTGTCAGTTTCAGCTGTAGTGGTTTGTATATGGTGTCCAGGTCAATGTGTCTGTTGATGGAGTTTGGGGATGAATGCCATGCTTCTAGGAATTCCCTGGCTGTTCTCTGTCTGGCTTGTCCTATGATAGTGGTGTTTTCCCAGTCAAATTCATGTTGCTGGTTGTCTGAGTGTATGGCTACTAGAGATAGCTGGTCGTGTCGTTTTGACACATCGACCTGGACCCCACATACAAATCACTGCAGCTGAAACTGACACCCGGAAGCGGCAAGAACAAATCAATATAAATACCGGAAGAAACATCAAAGCAGCGCTTCACACGAGGCTCCAACAGCACTGATGATGTTCCCTAGCCAGGGAACGAAACGTTTGCAGCAAAAACTTCCAGCTCGGCGAGCAGAACCACAACAACGGATACCCGAGCTACAAATCTTCAATCAGATTTTATTGGATCACATTTGTAAATTATGATGAGGGTCGTTTCTCCTGGTTAATTGTTGAAATGGATTGTTTCCCTGAGTTTTCAGTAATTTCTCAGTCCTTCCTGATACTTCACATGAAGTCATTGACAAAGTGCAACAGGATAACAGTGATGCATCAAATGGTGCAAACAATAAATGTGAAAGGTGTGAATTGTATGAGGTATGCATTACATGCAAGATGTTTAATAAACTTGACAGATACAGAACCACAGATTTGTGTGAAGCAGAAGAAGGCCAATCAGCTGATTATGCCTGTACTGGGTCAGTGCAAAATAACTCTGCAATGTCCCCATGAATACCTCGATTGAACCTGTTTCCATCAAATTTCTAGGCAGTGCATTCCACTGCTTCACTACTTGCTGTGTGAAAAAATCCTATCTCACATCAGTCTTGCTTCATTTGTACATCACTTTGAATCTATATCCTCTCTTGCTTTTTCACTTACAAGTGGAAACAGATTTTCCCTCTCTGCTCAACCTGCTCAGCATTTTGAAAACTTCTATCAAAATCACCCTTCAGGTTTCTTCTCTCAAAGAAGAACAGTCCCAACTTTTTCAATCTTTTCCCTAATGGAAGTTTCTCATCCCTGGAACCATTCTTGCAAATCACTTCTGCTTTCTCTCTAATGCAATCTCATCTTCCCTCTAATGTGGCACCCACAACTGTACCCAATCCTTCAGCTGAGGTCCAACCAATGTTTTGCACATGTTTAAAATCATCTCCTTCCTCTAGTACCCTGAGTCACTATTAATAAAGCTAAGAACACTGCATGCTTAATTGACTGCTCTCTCTGCATGTCCTATCACCTTCAATGATCTGTGACATATCCACCCAGCTTCCTCTGCTCCTGCACCCCTTTACAATTACACCCCCAATTTTGTATTGACTTTCAATGCTCTTTCAACCAAAGTGCATTACCTCACACTTCTCTGCATTGAAACTCAAATTTTTACATCGTACATAGAACATAAAACACTCCAGCACAGTGCAGGCCCTTCACCCCTCGACGTTGCTTCACCCTGTGAAACCAATCTGAAGTCCATCTAACCGACACTCCTCCATTCTCGTCCATATGTCGATTCAATGGCCATTTAAATGCCTGTAAATTTGACAAGTCTACAACTGTTGTAGGCAGTGCATTCCATGCCCCAACAACTCTCTTGAGTAAAGAAACTACCTCTGACATCTGTCCTATATCTATTGCCCTTCAATTTGAAGCTATGGCCCCTCGTGCTAGCCATCACCGTCCTTGGAAAAATACTCCCACTGTCCATCCGATCTAACCCTCTGATTATCTTATAAGTCTCAGTTATGTCACCTTCCAACCTTCTTCTTTCTAATGAAAATGATTAGATTACTTACAGTGTGGAAACAGACTCTTCGGCCCAACAAGTCCACACCGACCCTCCGAACAGCAACCCACCCAGACCCATTCCCCTACATTTACCCCTTACCTAACACTATGGGCAAGTTAGCATGGCCAATTCACCTAACCTGCACATCTTTGGACTGTGGGAGGAAACCGGAGCACCCGGAGGAAACCCACGCAGACACGGGGAGAATGTGCAAACTCCACACAGACAAAATAACCTCAAGTCCCTCAGCTTTTCCTCCTAAGACCTTCCCTCCATACCTGGCAACATCCCAGTAAATCTTCTCTGAACCCTTTCCAAAACTTCCACATCCTTCCTATAATGCAGTGACCAGAACTGCATGCAATACTCCAAGTATGGCCGCACCAGAGTTTTTCTACAGCTGCAGCATGACCTCGTGGTTCCAAAACCTAATCCCTCTACTAATAAAAGCTAACACACTCTATACCTTGTTAACAACCCTGTCAACCTGGGCGGCATCTTTCAGGGAGTTATGCACATGGACACCAAGATCTCTCTGCTCATCTACACTAGCTAGAATCTTAGCATTCGCCCAATGCTCTTCATTCCTGTTGCTCCTTCCAAAGTGAATTACCTCACACTTCTCTGCATTAAACTCAATTTGCCATCTCGCAGCCCAGCTCTGCAAATTTACTAACTCATCCATCTTCGCCCTCATCCAGGTCATTTATAAAAATGACAAACAGCAGTGACCCCAAAACAGATCCTTGTGGTACACCACTAGTAAGTGAACTCTAGGATGAACATTTCTCATCAGCCATCGCCCTCTGTCTTCTTTCAGCTGGCCAATTTTGATCCAAACTGCTAAATCACCCTCAATCCCATGCCTCTTTATTTTGTGCAGTAGCCCACCATGGGGAACCTTATCAAACACCTTACTGAAATCCATATACACCTCCTCAAAGAATTCAATAAGGTTTGGTCACCTCCTCAAAGAATTCAATAAGGTTTGTGAAACACGACCAACCCTTCACAAAACTGTGTTGACTATCCATAATCAACTTACTCCTTTCTAGATGATTATAAATTCTATCCCTCATAACCTTCTCCAACACTTTACCCACAACCAAAGTCAGGTTCACTGGTCTATAAATACTAAGGTTGTCTCTACTCTCCTTCTTGAACATTGCTATTGTCCAATCTTTTGGCATTATTCCTGTAGACAATGATGACATAAAGATCAAAGCCAAAGGCTTGGTAATCTCTTCCCTGGCTTCCCAGAGAATCCCATCTGGCTCAGGGAATTTTTTTGTTTTCACACTTGCCAGAATTTCTAACACCTTCTCCTCCTTGTGAATCTCAATCTGATGAAGGGGTTTTGCCCGAAACGTATATTTTGCTGCTCCTCGGATGCTGCCTGAACTGCTGTGCTCTTCCAGCACCACTAATCCAAAAACTCAATCCCATCCAGTCTAGTAGCCTATATTTCAGTATTCTCCTCAACAACATTGCCTTTTTCCAGTGTGAATACTGACAAAAAAAATTCATTTAGCACTTCCCCTATCTTCTCTGACTCCATGCATAACTTCCCACTACTGTTCTTGATTGGCCCTAATCTTACTCTAGTCATTCTTTTATCCCTTATAAACCTTTAGAAATCTTTGGGGTTTAGCCTGATCCTATCTGCCAACAACTTCTCATGTCCCCTCCTGGCTCTTCTGAGCTCTCTCTTTAGGTCTTTCCTGGCTACCTTGTAACTCTCAATCGCCCAACTGAGCCTTCATGTCTCATCCTAACATTAGCCTTCTTCTTCTTCCTCTTGACAAAAGATTCAACTTCCTTAGTAAACCACAGCTCCTGTGCTCAACAACTTTCTTCCTGTCTGACTGGTACATACATCAAGGACACACAGTAGCTGTTCCTTGAATAAGCTCCACATTTCTATTGTGCCCATCCCTTGCACTTTCCTTTCCCATCCAACTATCCTAAATCTTGCCTAATTTTATCGTAATTGCCTTTCCCCCAGCTGTAGCTCTTGCCCTCGGGTGTATAGCTATCCTCTTCCATGGCTGAAGTAAACATAACCGAATTATGGTCACTATCACCTAAGTGCTCACCTACCTCCAAATCTAACACATGGCCGGATTCATTACCTGATACAAAATCTAATGTGGCCTCGCACCTTGTTGGCTTGTCTACAAACTGTGTCAGGAAACCCTCCTGCACACATTGGACAAAAACTGACCCATCTAAAGTACTTGAACTATAGTATTCCCAGTCAATATTTGGAAAGTTGACATCCCCACTAACAATGACCCTGTCACTCTCGCTCCTATCAAGGGCCATCTTTGCTATCCTTTTTGGTTTGATTTGATTTGATTTGGTTTATTAGGTACAGTGAAAGGTTTTATTTTGCATACTGTACAGGCAGATCATACCATATAAAATGCATTAGGGCAATAGAACAGATCAAAGAACATAATGTTACGGCTGCACCAAAGGTGCACAAATAGTGAGGTCAACATCAAATTTAAAATTTAAAAAATTGAGAGGTCCATTCAGAAATCTAATAACAGTGGGGAAGAAGCTGTTCTTGAATTTGTTGGTACATGTATTTAAGTTTTTGTATCTTCTGCCGAATGGAAGAGGTTGAAAGAGATTATAACCAGGGTGGGAGGGGTCTTTGATGATGTTCGCTGCATTTCCACGGCAACAAGTATAGATGGAGCCAATGGATGGAAGGTTGGCTTGCATGATGGACTGTGCTGTGTTCACAACTCTCTGTAGTTTCTTCTGGTCCCGAGCAGAGCAGGTGCTGTACCAAGCCTGGAGAGAATGCTTCCTGTGGTGCATCTGTAAAAATTGTTCAGAGTCTTTATGGACACGCCAATTTTCCTTAGGCTCTGGTGGTTGTACATGCTTTGTTGTGCCTTCTTGACCGTCGCATCTATGTGGGTAGTCCAGGACACATTGTTGGCGATCGTCAGTCCTAGGTACTTGACAGTCTTGACCATCTCTGCCTCAGCTCCACTGATGTAAATAGAGATGTGCCCTCCATCTTGCTTCCTGGAGTCAATGACCAGCTCTTTCATTTTGCTGGTATCGAGGGAGAGATTGTTATCTTTACGCCATGTCACAAAGCATTCTATTCTTTCCTATGTTCCGTCTTGTCATTGTTTGAGATCCAGCCTATAATAGTGGTGTTATCAGCAAACTTGTAGATGGATCTAGCATCTATCCACCCACTTCACCAAACTGCCAATGTCATTTTGGAGTTCCACACTATCCTCATTATAGCTTATAAAATACAGATT
Source organism: Hemiscyllium ocellatum (assembly GCF_020745735.1). Taxonomy (NCBI): domain Eukaryota; kingdom Metazoa; phylum Chordata; class Chondrichthyes; order Orectolobiformes; family Hemiscylliidae; genus Hemiscyllium; species Hemiscyllium ocellatum. The sequence goes on from NC_083418.1 coordinate 78,141,037, forward strand.
TCGATCGATATGTCACCAGATTTATTTGTTCAGTGCTTCTTGCAAAATGTCTTTATTTTGGAAAACAACCAAAGTTCATTCTAACATTTCAAGTCTGAACTGCGATCACCCAAGAGCAGCAGTAAAAAAAACCTCATAATTTTCTGTCTAAAAGCTCAATAATCCAAGAAATAAACAAAAATATTTTAACAATAAATGCTCAGTAATAAATCATAAATGGGCTAAAATTAATTTAAGTTTGATATTTAAAATTGCACTGAGAAATCTGATTGAAATTACTAAATCTTTCAATTATACAATCGTATTTAAACACTTTACGATTGCCTTATGGCTCATTCTGAGCTCTTCCCCTTTGTTTTGACTATTTCTGGTACCTTGCTGTGACTCACTGCAAGAAAAGCTGTCATTCAAATGCAGGGAGTGTCTCAGAGGCTGTTATTAAAGGCATATTATTGACAACAAACCACAGTTTTCAATACAGCAGTATTTAAAACTTAATAGTAGGATTTTAGATTTCTGCAGGAGTACCAATTTATATTAATCACATTCATGAAAAAAATGCAAATAGGACCAAAAGTAACTGTCATGCTTTTAGCTCTAACTAACAAAATACTTAAAGCTCTGAATTTAACACACTTATTTTATCTTCACTGAATTCGCAGACAAAAGAATGTTGGATCAAACCATTGATGTGTTCGTATGCTGTCATTCCACAAAGTAGGTACAGGTGTTCAGTTCATATCATCTTTCCAAGATAAAGTGAAGACCCACCATCTCTTCTGCCCTTTTGCATGGGGATTGCACTATCTGTTCACTTCCTGCTAATATCTGTCAGAGCTGCAGCTGCATAACACAGCAATTAACACACACCAGATCCTCAGGGAACAGAACAGGATAAAAATATGCAAAGTAGTAGATCCATGGACAGCTATAATCAGTTTGTGAAATACTTTCACTTTCTTTTGAGAGCTGCCACATTTAAAATCCACATCTACGTGTGACAAAGAAGTAGAATATCTTGTTTGAGCAGAGAAAAGATCAAACCAAAACACAGATGAAGTCTTCAGCTTTTAAATTATTGACCTCCTACAGCGCCCACTCAGCTACTGCATGATGTTTGTAAAGTGATATTACAAGTAAGGAAACTAAGTCACAATTCTCAACTACTTTGGACCAGATGCTGGGGCAGCTCAGTTTGAAACTGTGATAGACAAGGGGAAACAGGAATACAGCTTTAGATTACAAAAAGTCACAATAATAATGGTGAGGACCTGGGGAGTGTTGCTGAACAGAGATCTTGGAGTGGAGTCACAGGTAACTAGGATAGTGAAGAAGGCATTTGGTATGCTTTCCTTTATTGGTCAGAGCATCGAGTATAGGGGTTGGGAGGTCATGTTGTGGCTCTACAGGACATTGGTTAGGCCACTTTTGGAATATTGTGGGCAATTCTGCTCTCCCTCCTTAAGGAAGAATGTTGTGAAACTTGAAAAGGTTCAGAAAAGATTTACAAGGATGTTGCCAGAGTTGGAGAATTTGAGCTATAGGGAGAGGCTGAATAGGCTGGGGCTGTTTTCCCTGGAGGGTTGGAGGCTGAGGCGTTACCTTATGGAGGTTTATAAAATCAGGAGGGGCATGGATATGGTAAGTAGACAAGGTCCTTTCCCTGGGGTGGGAGAGTCCAGAAATAGAGGATATAGATTTAGTGCATGAGGGAAAGATATAAAAGGGACCTAAGGGGTAACTTTTTCACACAGAGGGTGGTGCGTGTATGGAATGAGCTGCCAGAGGAGGTGGTGGAGGCTGGTGCAATTGCAACATTTAAGAGGCATTTGGATGGGTATATGAATAGGAAGGGTTAAGGGATATGGGTCAAGTGCTGATAAATGGGACTAGATTGGGTTAGGATATCTGGTCAGCATGGACGGGTTGGATCGAAGGGTATACTTCCATACTGTACATCGTTAAGTTTCTAAATGGAATTAGCAATTCATCTGGATGTTTCACAATCTACGCAGTAACCAAAGTAAATAAGAAGGGAACTTCAAATTTCAAATTTGATGGAATTCTGTGTTACTTTGTTCACTCCAAATTTTGGGGCAATATTAAATGGGAACCACACAAAAACTGGTATTAACCATCTGACATTATTTAGCTAGCTAATCCTTTCATTCAATTCTTCCCCCCCAACCCCATTTGTTGGCACCTGCGCCTTGCGTTCTGAATAAAATCCCATGTGCACTGAGTAAAGAGAGCAAGGATCCTGAACAATGATCTATCCAACAGCAGAGCTCAAAAAGCTCAGTGGCACGCATTGTGAATATTAGGTTAAAATGTCTTCTATAATTGCAGTGCTGTTAATCTCAAGAATGGCCTGAAGTGTGTCCAGTTGCAAAGAGAGATACACAAAATGAAACTGCTTGAAATTGGTTGTTGTACAAGAGCTCTGTACATTCTGTACTGCCACATGCAGAATGACAGAATCACTGACCATGGCTTCCCTCTCCTTACTGAATGGCCATTTGCACCAGCTACTGAATCCCATTCACCACTCCCGCTGAGATCAGCTTATTCAGCACAAAGCTGGGTTTTGGATGTGGAATCCATGAACAAATGGAGGGTAACAATTATTCCTTCAGGTCTGGGTCCGAATTCCAACTGAAGCCATGATCTTGGAGCAGCATACTGATGAGCATTTCCATAATCCTATGATCAACTAACAGGTACCATATTCAAATAAAAATTTGCAAAGGTTTCTTATCCATTGTCCAGGATGAAGTTCAACCAAACTGAACTGAAAGATGTTTTTCACTGATGAGAAGCCTAGAACATTAAGTCAAGGTCATCCATTTAAAAAAACCAGATCACCATGTGTTGAATATGTTGCAAATAACTTTTCCTAAACATATGCAATATCTTTTGATTCTCTGATAACACACAGTCCCTTTTCAGCTTCCTTTAGCTCCTAGTCAAGCACTGTCTTGCTTTTAACATGCACATTCCTATTCTCAAATCTCTCCCCAACCTCCTTATTTCAGAAATCTCCTCCCACCCCCGTAACCCTCCAAGGGGCCATCACTTCTCAAATTCCAACCCTTCAACAGTTCCCAGTGTTAAAACGGTCCACCATTGTTAGCTGCACTTCCAGTTGCCTTGACCCCCAAGCTCTGGAATACCTCCTTCCAAAACTCCATCTCACTTTCCTCATTGAAGACTTTCTTGAAGAAATTACTTCTTTGGCCAAGCTTTATGATCATCAGCCCGAACATCGCCTTCTGTGACTCAGTGTTAGATCTCTTGTTATAAAGCTTCTGTGAAATGCCTGAGGATAGTTTATTAAACCAAAGGCCAAGATGGCGGCGACCCAGCAAGACTGAGTCCACAGTGCTCTACCCAAAACTTGGGAAAAGTGGGCTATCCACCCCCACCACACTCACTAAACCATTTATAATAGTTGTTAACCTTAAATAGTTACCTATTAGTACATTTAAATAGTCTAATACTAGCTGGAAAATGAGTAAAGGGAAGGGAACAGGCGGCTCTAAGAAAGCAGGGACCCCTCCCCCACCCTCTCCCTCTTCAGCTGCAACAAAGGTGTCTTCAGCTACTTCAGGAGATTTACCAATGAAGATGAGCTTTGAGGAGATGTTTGCCAGGTGGGAGGCGAAGATTGATGCTTTTATCGATGAGTCTCAGCAGAGCAGAGAAGCACTATCAGCCGAGCTGCAGAAGCAGGGCAGAGACATTCAGGAATTGGAGTGCCGAGTCAGAGAGGTGGAGTCGAAGGCCGCAGCCTCAGAGACTGGGATAAAATCGACAGCCGACCACATCCGTTTTCTCGAGAATCGAGTCCAGAACCTAGAAAACCACATTGATGACCTCGAAAATCGATGTCGTAGAAAAAATATTCAGTTGTTGGGCCTGCCCGAGCAGGAAGAGGGAGGTCAGCTGACAGCATTCTTAGAGCATTGGCTGCCACAACTTTTAAATCTGCATAATGGATCAGGCCAGGTAAGGGTAGAATGGGCCTACCGGGTCACAGTACGTGGGCCCGGCTCAACCCAGCGCCCACGGCCGGTCCTGTTCCAGCTGCAGAGCTATAGGGAGAGGCAGATGCTCCTGGAAGCCTCAAGAAATCTGGGAAAAGATCCCCAAGCTATGACCCACAAAGGATCCAGGATCATGCTGTTCCAGGACTTCTCCCCAGCTTTGGTCCGAAAGAGGAAGGCATTCGATGAGGCGAAGAAGCGTTTAAGGGACTTAAATATCCAGTACTCCTTACGATATCCAGCGACGCTACGCCTTAGCCACGAAGGATCCATATATAACTTCGGATCACCGGAGAAGGCTAAGGAATTCTTGGACTCTCTTAAATAAACTGTAAGAGATTGTGGACGCTGGTCTGCCTTTCCCATTATTTTGGTTTACATCCCTTCATCTTTTCTTATCTTTCCCCCTATGTGTGTATGTATATATATATATATATATATATATGTTGGGGCGTTTGGTTAATGTTGATGGGGAGAGGTGGTTACCTTATTCTATTTTACTTCTGTTTTTAGGAGCGGGGTTGTTTTTCTTTCCCCTGTTATTTTGTGGTATTATATTTAAGTATTACATGTTGAGATTGTAATCTTATAGCTGCAAATGTGTTGCTGGTCAAAGCACAGCAGGCCAGGCAGCATCTCAGGAATAGAGAATTCGACGTTTCGAGCATAAGCCCTTCATCAGGAATAAGCTTATTCCTGATGAAGGGCTTATGCTCGAAACGTCGAATTCTCTATTCCTGAGATGCTGCCTGGCCTGCTGTGCTTTGACCAGCAACACATTTGCAGCTGTGATCTCCAGCATCTGCAGACCTCATTTTTTACATTGTAATCTTATAGTTATATATGGTATTAATATTCCCAAATATATTTAGATGTGGGTGTGGGTGGGGGTGGGGTGTTCACTGTTAACTCTAGCTTTATATTATATTTGAATTCTCCTCATTTTATTGAGGAACACCTGGGTCAAGGGTGGGGCTCTGGTTGGAAGAGGGTAAGGTGGACTGTGGGAGAGGAAGTGACGCTCCCTGGGAACAAGGGAGAAAATCTCCAATTCGGAATGTTTTATATTTTTTATACTTAGAAAGAGTTTTTTGTTATATTGTTTTGAGTGTATCAGAGAGTCTTTACTTTTGTAAATCTTGTATGCTCCATGCTCGGGATGTTCTAGATAGGGTTTCCCCTCCCGAGGGGTCTCGGATCTGTCCAGATGATTATGGCTGAACAGTCGGTTAAGTGGTGCACCTGGAATGTCAGGGGGAGTAATTCGCCAGTTAAAAGGAAGAAAATATTATCAAATCTTAAGAAGGAGAGAGTTGATATAGCTCTCCTACAGGAGACACACCTGTCGGATAAAGAACACTTAAAATTACGACAGGGCGGATTTGATCAGGCCTTTTTTTCCTCTTTTAATTCAAAAAGCAGGGGAGTCGTTATCCTTGTCCGGAAGAACTTCCCTTTGAAAATTCTAAATCAGATAAAAGACGAATCTGGGCGATATATTTTGATTAAAGCCCTCATAAATGGAGAGGAATATGGGATCTTAAATGTATACTGCCCCCCGGCACACCCCTTTAAATTCATAACGGAAGCTTTTTCAAAACTGATGGCCTTTGGTGCCCGTCATACAATTATAGGGGGAGACTTTAATTGTATTATGGATCCGGAAATAGACAGGATTCCCAAGAGTGCCGCTGGAGTATCTCCCAGATCTAGACAACTGGCGGACCTGAATAAAGAATTAGGATTGGTAGATGTATGGAGATGTCTCCATCCACAGGGTAGAGATTTTTCTTTCTACTCTAATCCACATAAATGTCACACAAGAATTGATATGTTTTTTGCCCCATCGATTTTTCTAAACTCTATAGCAACCTGTAAAATAAGTACTATAGCAATCTCTGACCATGCCGCTGTATACATGGAAACTAAGGTAAAGAACAATGGGACATCTGCTCGGCATTGGCGTATGGACCCCTTCCTGATAAAAGATAGCAAATTTTTAAAGTACTTCTCCCAAGAACTTAAAACTTTTTTAGAAATTAATACTGGTACGGCTAGCAATCCGTCAATGATGTGGGAGACCATCAAAGCTTATGCACGAGGTTTGATCATCTCCTATTCAGCGACCCAGAGGAAAATGAAGGGAGAGCAACAGCGTCTGCTCGAAGCTCGCCTAAAAGCAGCCGAAACAGCATACGCTGATAGACCTTCTATCACAAAATTGCAGAGGATTACAGCTCTTGGGACAGCTTTAAACACCGCGCTTACTCAAACGGCTAAAAGGGAAATATTATTTGCGAAACAAAGATTATATGAATATGGCGACAAACCGGGTAGATACTTAGCATTTCTTGCAAAGAAAAAGAAAGCCCCTCAAACTATTCCGACCATCAAGGAAAGTACAGGTACCCTGACTCATGATCATAAAAAGATCAATGCGACCTTTAAAGAATTTTATTCTGAACTATATAGATCGCAGGATTGTGAAGATAGGATTAGGAGGATGCAGTCATTTTTTTAAAAATTTGACCTTCCCGGGCCTGACTCCGGAACAGGTGTCGGCCCTAAATACCCCTTTAACAGTCCAAGAAATACTTGAGGCAATTAGGCAACTTCAGAGCGGAAAAGCACCGGGCCCGGATGGTTTTCAAGCTGAATTCTATAAAGAATTTACAGGAATATTGGTTGACCCACTTATGGATATGTATAATTTTGCGCATAGTCAGGTCTGTCTCCCGCCCACGCTGAAAGAAGCAAATATTTCTCTTATCCTCAAAAAAGGAAAAGACCCAGAAGATTGTGCATCTTACAGACCAATATCCTTACTAAATGTAGACTTTAAAATTCTCTCAAAAATGTTAGCACTAAGACTAGAAAGGGTACTGCCATATATTATAAAGGAGGACCAGACGGGATTTATTAAGGGACGCAGATCATCCAATAATATCAGAAGGGTCTTGAATATGATCCAAGCCTGTCATCAGGGAAAGATACCAGGAGTAGTAATTTCATTGGATGTGGAAAAGGCATTTGATAGGGTTGAATGGTCATATTTATTTTACACATTGGAAAGGTTTGGCGTTGGGCAGATGTTTACCAAATGGGTTTCAACATTGTATAATGACCCCAAAGCAGCTGTTATTACTAATGGGTTAAGATCGGATGGCTTCAGTGTGGGTAGGGGCTGCCGTCAAGGATGTCCTCTCTCACCATTGTTGTTTACACTGATAATCGAACCATTAGCAGAAGCCATCCGGACTGATCCTAATATAACGGCCCCGAGGATTGGTACAGGTAAACACAAAATTACCCTCTATGCAGATGACGTTCTCTTATTCCTCAGTAATCCTTTAATGTCAGTGCCTCGTCTAATTCAAGTTATTAATACATTTAGTGCATTCTCAGGCTATAAAATTAATTTTTCAAAATCGGAAGCCATGCCAATGGGTGGTCTGGCTATGATACCCCACTTAATGGACGGATCCCCTTTTCCCTTCCGTTGGTCCCTGGAGGGCTTCTTATATTTAGGTATTTTTATCATGCCAGTATTTGATCAGCTGTATAGGGCTAATTTTGTACAATTAATGGAAAGGATAAGGCAGGACCTCCAGCGATGGAGAGACCTTCCGATTTCCTGGCTAGGGAGAATAGCATTAATTAAAATGAATGTTCTGCCCCGTCTCTTATATCCTATGAGAATGCTCCCGCTGATGCTGCCAAGGCTAGCCCTACGTAAATTATATGGCTGGTTGGGCTCCTTTATTTGGAACCATAGACGGCCCCTTATTAAGCTGAAGAAGCTACAGCTTCCACAGGCAAGGGGAGGACTGGACTTCCCAGACTTTAGGAAATATCAGTTAAGCTCCCTACTAAGTTACATAGCTGATTGGGTTTCATCTGATCCACAATCAATTTGGCTGGATATCGAAGCCTCCCAAGTAAAATACCCACTTATTAACCTTTTATTTTCAGATAAGAGGAAAATCATTACAGACCACTGTAAAAATCCCATAATATTAAACACAATTAAGGCCTGGAATATAATGCGGCAAAATGAGGGTAACTCACATAAAACATCCCCCCATGCACCAATAGTAGGCGCATGGGGATTCCAACCGGGGATTACAGATGCCACCTTTAAACTCTGGAGATCCAGGGGCATCTCATGCTTAGGGGACCTATTTAAAGATGGGATCCTGATGTCCTTTGAGCAGCTGCGTCTGAAATTCGGAATACCTAATGGGGATCTCTTTCGATACTTCCAAGTTCGAGATTATATACAGAGGAAGACTACATTAATAGATAGTCTTTATAAATCAGACAGAGAATGTAATGTCTTACGACCAGCGGGGGCATCCTCCGTTAGTACTATATACCACTTGCTACATGATGGAGTCTCAGGAGACATGGATGACCTGCTTAAAACATGGGAGCAGGACTTGGGGCTAGAAATCTCTGAGGATATGTGGAATGACATTTGGGAAAATATTGATTAGACTTACAGTGTGGAAACAGGCCCTTCGGCCCAACAAGTCCACACCGACCCGCCGAAGCGCAACCCACCAGACCCCTACATTTACCCCTTACCTAACAGGGCTACAGGCGCTGTGAGGCAGCAGTGCTGACCACTGTGCCACCGTGCCGCCCACTTATGCTAGAAGAATTGCTATCTGTAACAGAACTCAGGCTATCCAACTAAAGATACTTCATAGGGCCCATATAGCTCCGGCTTGACTGGCAAAATTTAAGGCAGGAGCATCTCCAATGTGTCCCAAATGCAAAATAGAGGTGGGTACTCTTGCACATTGTCTGTGGACTTGTCAGAAAATCCGCAGATACTGGACTAAAGTGGCAAATACCCTGACAGAAATTTTAGGAATGGAAATTAGGGTGGACCCTGTATCTCTCCTTTTGGGCTTTTCGAACCTCTCATCTCTGGATATGCATGGGAAGAGACTATTTTCTATTCTCTCTTTCTGTGCAAGGAAAAATATTTTGGTGAACTGGGTGGCTGAGGGCCCCCCTGGACTTTCAAATTGGCACAGATTAATTATGGAATATATCCCCCTTGACTTCCTCACAAATATGGTGCACCGAAAGACTGAATTATTTTATAAAATATGGCAGCCCTTTTTGAATTATATAAATGCAGATATTTCGGCTATCCTAACAAGGGCTTTTATTTAGTGAAGATTTCAGACCGGGCTGCTCCGGGGCCCCTTGGGAGAGGAATCCTGCACGAATACGGGTTTTATTATATTTGATGTTTATACATTCCGAGCATGTAAGAGACTTAGGTATACACTCTGGTTAGTTATAGGTTAGATTAGTAGAAAGTTGAGTTTTTTTTTCTTTCTTTTTTCGTTTCTTTTTTTTCTTTTTTTGTTTTCTTTCTTTCTCTTTTCTTTGTTAAATTATGACTATTGTATATATGATTTAATTGTACATCAATGTTTGTATTTGAGAGTTTTGTTTATTTTTGTAAATTTGCAAAAATGTTAAATTTCAATAAAAATATCTACAAAAAAAATTAAACCAAAGGCGCTAGATAAGTACAATTAAAAACCATTAGTTCTGAGGAAGGCTATCTGGACTTGAAATGTTAACTCTGATTTCTCTCCCCAGATGCTGCCAGACCTGCTCAACTTTCCCAGCAATTTCAATTTTTGTTTCTGATATAAATATAATTGCCTCAAGGAGCATGGACAAACTCTGTGCAAGCCTGCTGGTCTGTTATATTACGGTCTTTTTTTGGAATTCCATGCAAACAGTTAAGGATTATCCTCAATTATAATATTAACCATTTCTATCCTGGGTAAATGAAGTATGGCTGAAAATGTGTTGCTGGTCAAAGCACAGCAAGTCAGGCAGCATCCAAGGAACAGGAAATTCGAAGTTTCGGGCCACAGCCCTTCATCAGAAATGAAGTATGAACAGCTTACTGCTGGACAGCTGCAATTGCTGTGATTGTGATGTATAACCTCTGGGGAAATCATTCCTTCTATATGATCGAAGACAAAGTCATCCTTAAGGTCTGAGGGAAGTCTATGCATTTATGCTGACATTTCAGAAGCATCTGGACTCAGGAAAGCAAGTAGTCGTCCAAGAAGGACAAAAATAAATTAAAATATATAAAGTCACCATCGTGCCAGAAAGACTGCTTTCTCTCTCATTTAGATCGAGGCAGGTTTAACCAAAGAGTCACCACACTTCATCTAAGGGATGAGGTTAAGAGGGATTGGTAATGTTGCAGCAGGAATTGATCCCATGCTTTTGGCATCACTAACCAGCCATCCAGCCAAATGAGCTAACCAACTCCCATTAATATCTACACACAGCAGCCAAAACTGAATGCCAAATTTCCCCCAATGTCAACCAATGTCATGCAATAAAATTGAGTAATATAAAAATTCTCCTGCTTGGGGCATGAGTCCGTTAAAAGGAATGGGAAGGGTGTTCAAAGTGAAGTCAAGGGGAAAATATTTCATCCTGTAGGTGGATGTGGGTCTGAAACTCTGCATAGATAAAATACTCGAACATGAGCTGAATTTTTCACCCACACATAGCATTGTTTGTAAATAAGAGCAGACCCTATTAAACCAATTACAGAGCCCACAAATGAAGCAACTAATTAGTCAGCTGCTACAGAACCATTCTCTTTGGTTGACAGCTATTCACGTATTTAAAGTGTAAATACTGTGTGGAATGTGCTTGAAAATAAATCATGATTATTTTAATTAAGTCGTTCCCCGTTGGCAGGGAGTTTTGTCTTTGATTTCTAACACACGATCAAATCAGATTTTCTTTGCCTTGCCAAGTTAATCCACTGACATGCTGAACCCAGAGGAATGTTACCCCACTGTCTGTGCAGTTACCTGCTCTCAGTATCAGAGGCTGGGCTGTGGACAACACACCAAGGATGCAGGACAGCATAGCGGCTCAGTGGTTGGCATTGCTGCCTCACAGCGCCAGGGACCCGGGTTCAATTCTACCCTCCAGCAACTGTCTGTGTGGAGTTTGCACATTCTCCCCATGTCTGCGTAAGTTTCTTACAGGTGCTGTGGTTTCTTCCCACAGTCCAAAGATGTACAGGTCAGTGGATTGGCCATGGGAAATGTGCAGAGTTACAGGGATAGGGTAGAGGGTTTGGCCTGGGTGGGATGCTTTCAGAGGGTCAGTAGGGACTTGATGGGTTGTATGGCTGGCTTCCAAATTGTTATGAGCCTGTGACCCCCCCCATGTTTCTCCTCAGATTTCTTCTTGATTACTGACAAAGCATCAAACTGTCCTGAATCTTCTTACACTCAGCTGTGAACCAACTGCCATTGTCTGAAGTGCAGGATAGATAAGAATCAGGATGACCGGACAAATTGATGAGACTCCTAATCAGCCCCTTGGTTTGGTTATCAATAACTTGACCGTTATCCAAGAGGCTGGTTTCCTGACTAGGTCACAGGATTGTTCCAATGCAGCCCAGCATGCCTGCACCAGTTGTAGTGCCAATCTCCTGTCTTTTCCCAATATACTTGAACACTGTTCCTGTCCAAATAATCATCTAATATCCTCTTGAATGTTTCACATGAATCAGCCACCACCATTTTTCCAGATAAGACCTTCCAGACCTGAACTCCTCACTTTATGAAAATGTTTGTTCCTCACATCACCCTTTTTTTTATTCACTTTAAGGTCCTCAGGGAACTTGGGAATTATATCATTCTTCAAAAAAGAAAACACTTCCTCCTTGTTGCTTTAGCAATAGCCCCTTTCCAACTGATATGGTCCACAATTTAACAAACCAGGAGTGATTTATAGGGGCCTAAAAGGTCAAAACAGTAGAGTGCCATGAGTACCATCAATTTTGATGATGTCATATGGGCTTCTGGCTTGTGACCAGAACCACTTCTGATCTCAAAGGGAATGGAACCCATTGCCTGGTTCTTCTCGAAGTCTCTGTAAACATATCAATCGTATCAATGTAACAGATTAGATTAGACTTACAGTGTGGAAACAGGCCCTTCGGCCCAACAAGTCCACACCGACCCGCCGAAGCGCAACCCACCCATACCCCTACATTTACCCCTTACCTAACACTACGGGCAATTTAGCATGGCCAATTCACCTGACCCACACATCTTTGGATTGTGGGAGGAAACTGGAGCACCCGGAGGAAACCCACGCAGACACGGGGAGAATGTGCAAACTCCACACAGTCTGTCGCCTGAGTTGGGAATTGAACCCGGGTCTCAGGCGCTGTGAGGCAGCAGTGCTAACCACTGTGCCACCGTGCTGCCCTAACTTGGCAGGTTACATGCTGAGAGGTTGTGCAGGAGTCTCGGACCAGAAGGTATCAGCTCAGAAGAAGGAGTCACACATTTTAGACAGCGATGAGGAGAAATGTCTTCTCTCTGAGAGTAGTGAATTTGTGAAATTCTTCACCCCAGGGGGCTGTTGAAGTTGTGCCATTCAGTGTATTTGAGGGGGAGAGTGATTTTTAATCAGCAAGGGAATTAAGGATTATGGGGAAAAATCAATAAATTGGACTTAAGAATTATCAAATCATTAAATTGTGCAGTAGACTCAATGTGCTGAATGGACCACTTCCACTCCTAAACTGAAGGTCTTATGGTAACCTGTAAGTATTTGCTAATATGCAATTAGCTAGATATTGTTAACTAAAAAAACTCTTCTAGTTAGACTAGGAAGTGGTTTTCCTCTCCTATACTAGGTCAAGCAGGCCTTGTAGATGACTCCACTTAGGGTTAGCAGCCTGTATCATGTTGTGAGCTGAGTTGAAAAATGTGGTGCTGGGAAAACACAGCAGGCCAGGCAGCATCCGAGGAGCAGGAGAATCGATGTTTCGGGCATAAGCCCTTCTTCAGGAATCATGTTGTGAGCTGGCTTTGTAGTGTAACAAGACAAGCTAAGGTTTTTAAAATTGGTAGCTTTAAATTCTTCACATTAACAATATCCCACTGAAAAAGCAGAATGGCTGAAAATAGCTCTTTCTTCTCTAAATTATTAAAAACATCTTTAAAAAGACATACTTCTTAGTTAAAAGCTAAGTGGACACTTTCACAATTCGGGCGGCACGGTGGCACAGTGGTTAGCACTGCTGCCTCACAGCGCCTGAGACCTGGGTTCAATTCCCGACTCAGGCGACTGTCTGTGTGGAGTTTGCACGTTCTCCCCGTGTCTGCGTGGGTTTCCTCCGGGTGCTCCAGTTTCCTCCCACAGTCCAAAGATGTGCGGGTCAGGTGAATTGGCCATGCTAAATTGCCCGTAGTGTTCGGTAAGGGGTAAATGTAGGGGTATGGGTGGGTTGTGCTTCGGCGGGTCGGTGTGGACTTGTTGGGCCGAAGGGCCTGTTTCCACACTGTAAGTAATCTAATCTACCTGATCTGGCCTGAATATTTAAGCACTTTGCCTATCAAAGAAATCAATATGTGAATTCTTAAAATGCATGATCCCAGTACAATCAAATCATCGGTGCACGATCTTGTGTCCCATTCCGAAGGGGAGTCACTGGACTCGAACCCTAAACTCTGTTTCTCTCTCCACAGATGCTGCCAGACCTGCTGTATTTCTCCAGCAAGTTTGGTTTAAATTTTGATTTGCAGCATCCACAGTATTTTGCTTTTAACTAATCTCTTGCAAACCTTCATTAGAGTGTTCTCTGCTGTGACCCTCCTGCTTCAAGGAACCACACTTGCTGGTTTTGGAACATTAATTATATTTTTGTCCAAACCAACTCTCTTATATCACAGATTTGCGACACATACTCAGAAAACCCCAGGCAGAACAAAGGAGAACTGCATGTGATCATCTTAATTACAATTACTTCGGGGTAACAGAAATTACCACAAACAGAACATCGAGGAAAGGTGAGGAAGGGTTGTTCTTGCTCACAAATAGGTGTGAATAGTTGCTCATGGAGGAAAATAGTACATTCAACAAAATAGTGCAGCAGGCAGAGGAGAATTGCATTAAAATGAATGCAATGTCATCCCCTGCTCATTTGATATTGTAGCTTTTTAGTTTGAGCAGAAAATGGTTTTTAATCCTCTGCTCTCTGGAGTTGAGAAGAATAAGAGGAGATGTAGTTGAAGTCTATAAGTTGCCAGAAGGGATTGACAATGTAGACAGAGAGGATGTTTCCTCATGTGTAGTAACCTAGAATGGTAGATCATCATTTTAGGATAAGGGGTAGCAGATTTAAAACAGGGATGAGGAGAAATGACTTCTCTCAAAGGGTCATCAATCTGTGAAATTCACTACCTCATAGTGTGGTGGATGATGGGGCATTGAATAAATTTAAGAAGGTGATAGATGGATTTTTAATGGATTGAAGGTGAGCGGGCAGGAATCTGGAGTTGATCATATTAAATAGCAGAGCAGACTCGATGGGCTGAATGGCCTATTTCTGTTCCTAGTTCTTACATTCTTAGCATCATCGATGGTGAAACACAAATCAATCTTTGCAAACCCCATCCCAATCAGGCTTTGTTTCTTTTGCTTTGTTAAATAGCAGGTACAACCAGCCCTTGACGTTTGATGGCGTTAATATCACTGAATTCCCACTATCAACATTCTGGGGGTTACCATTGGCCAGAAATTCAATTGGACCTGCTATATAAACACAGTGGCCAGGAATCCCGCATGGAAAATACAGACACATTCCTTTCAGCAGTCAGATTCACTTTCATTCCCAGTATCCATCTTAGACTCCACACTGAAGGAGGTGTGATCAAGATGTATAAAGTTATGCCGGACATGGACAGGGTCAACAGGAAGAAACATTTCCCTTTGACGGAGAGATTAATGACCATGGGGCAAAGATTTAAGGTGAGGAGCAGAAGGTTTAGAGGAGATAGGAGGATGTGATACCAACTCTCACAAGGTTATGGGCCAAGTGATGGAAAATGGGATTAGAATATTTAGGTGTTTGTTTTTAATCCAAGCAGACTCAATGGGCTGAAGGGCCTTTTTTTGTGCTATCGCTCTCTATCTACTGGCAAATGCTGCCCAATATGTCTGATTCTGAACTTCACACTCTAGGAAAAACAATGGCTCAGAGGGGTTGTAGAGTAAAGCTACAAGAGTCATCCCAGGGATGAAGCCTTCCGATAGTGTGGATTGATTGGAGAATTTTGTGCTGCAGTGCTCATTATGGAAGAGAACATCAAGAGGCAATTTGATAGAGATGCTCACAGACATGTTTAGCCTGAAGAGAATAGAGAGAGAGAGAGAGTTAACGGTTCTGAATGTGGGAGGAGACAGAAGATCCTGTATTAGGTGACTGGCAAAAAGAACCAAGGGTGACAGGAGGAAAGAATATGTTTCACTTGGTGTGGTCATGGTTTCGAAAGCACTGCCTGAGAAATGTGGTGGAAGCAGATTCAGATTCAATCATAGCTATCAAAAGCAAATTGGACAAATATCAGACAAGAAAAATGTACAATCTGCCTGGGGAAAGGGAGTGGGATGAGTACAGAGAACTAGCACCATCACAGAAGGCATTAAAAACAGAAAGTGCTGCAGAAACTCAGCAAGTCTAGCAACCTGTGTGGAGAGAGAAACAGAGTTAATGTTTCCATCAGGCCTCTTCTTATTGTTCACATCTCCAGCAACTGTAGTACTTTGCTTTAATTCAGCACAGGAGTTGTCCATTTGGTCTCCTTCTGTACTGTAAGCTTTCTGAGACTTTCTATGTGTCGCAGCAGCTCTCCTTCCTAAGCTAATAATGTGATATTTATTTTTGATTGTCAACGCTGCAGGATAGAAACTGAAGTCTACCTTATTACTACTGCGTTTGCTCAGCCAAGCGCCCAAGAGCTGCTTAATTTAAAAGGATACTTGAGGCAACAGCTTGAACAGAGAACATCAGTATATTACATTTGTTTCTTAGACCATTTAACCACACAACAGTACGTTCAAGTGACATGTTTGGCATTATGCCTTTGCTACTTGGATGAGGAAAACACACAACAGCCATTCCACATTATGAAGCAACATTATTTATGAATAATAAATGGCCTCTCTTCCTTCAAGTACATAATTCCTTTTAGATACTTGATTATGCCAACATTTTCCAGCATCACAGTAAAATTGATTATACTCATTAGAATCACAAACATTGTTACAGTGGGTAAAAATTGCAATACAATACTCCTCATTAAGCACTTAACGTTGGCTAATCCCATTATCATGTAATGGTTACACAAAAGTGCAATAAAAGGGGCTTAATTCTAACAGAATGAGTACACAACAATAATAACATCTACATGCTCTTTAAGGACATAGGAGCAAAGTGATAGGAGTAGGCCATTCAGCCCCTTGAGTGCGTTCTGCAATTCAGTGATCTGTGGCCTAACTTCATACAACTTCCTTTGGCCTTTATTCCTTAATACCTTTGCTTAACAAAAACATATAAAACTCAGATTTAACATTAAAATTGATCCTACATCAACAGCAATTTATGAAAGACAGTTAAGTGGTACAAATGTTTATTCCAAGTATTTTATCAGTAAATTACTGAAAGCACAAAGGTCATGGTCAATGTAACATATAATAGGCATGTACAGATAAAATTTCCACCAATAATATGCAACAAATGAAAGGACAGAACCAATCAATGTAAGAGTTCGACTGAATGGGTGTGGAACATTCGACACAATAGAGTGGAGCCAGGCCTGAATAGGTTTTACATGGAAACAAATGAAAATGTCACCATATAGGAAAAGATGGGAGCAAGTAAATTGCATATTAATTCCTTGTGTTTCTAAAGTGCACTCAAATTATTTTTCTGTGAGTCACTTTCAAAGCATGAAAATGAGATCAGAGAGATTATTTTTCCGTGCTGCACTCAAATTACACCAAGAAATCAATGCAAAAACAAGGAGATTGCAATGAACCCTTTATGGGACACTAGCTCAGCCTTAACTGCAGGATTATGGCCATTTAGAATCATCATACTTTATGGAGCATGTGAAATCATTAGCAAAGCTCCAGAAAGGGTTTGAGGGATGAGGTACTCTGGTTTTATGGACAGGTAAGAGAAGCAGGATTGTTTTCCTCCAAGAGATCTTACTTAATGAGCGGTCTGAAGAGAGTAAATAGGGGCAAATTATTCATGTTGATATAAAGTTTAAAAATCAAAGGTCACTAATTTAAGATGATTGGCAGAGGAATAAATGAGGAAAAGTGGTTAAGATTATCACATCAGCCAAAATCTCATTGGAATGGTGAAGCAGACTTGATGGGCTGAATGGACCACTTCTGTTCCTGTGTCTGATGGTGTGGAATGCACTGCCTGACAGAGTATTTTTTATTATTTGTTCATGAGAATGTGGGCATCACTGGCTAAATTAGCATTTATTGCTCATCCCTAATTGCCCCGTGAGCAGTTCAGAGTCAACTACATTGCTGTGGGTCTGGCGTCACATGTAGGCCAACAGAGTTCCTTCCCTAAAGGACATTACTGAGAGTTTTTTTTACAACAATCCACTGTGGTTAGTTGGCCACCCTTGTCTAGATTTTAATTTTTAACTGAATTCAAATTTCAGCATCAGTCTTAGTAGGATATGAACCCAATTTCCCAGAACATTAAAGCAGGGATTACTCATCCTGTGACATTACTATTATGCCTCCATATGGAGGTAGGTTCAAGCAAGGCTTTCAAAATAAACTTGACTAATTACACAAAGAGAAACATTTGTAGGGCTAAAAAGTGAAGATGGCAAAGTCGAATGAGGTGAGGTGCTCCTGCAGAAAGCTGGCATGATGGACTGAATGGCCTCCCACTGCACTGTAACTATTCTCTGGATCTAATCAAATAAAATCCGAGCACCAATCCTTTTCATTCATCCTATTTCTGTGCAGTAGCATATTCAAATGACACAACAACTTCTTGGCTATGCTCCTGACACAGCGATGAAAAATCCCCGCAAACGAATGTAAACTTCCTCAGCAGGCAAGCTTTCTGACTCAAAGAAAAACACTGTGGTTGCTGGAAATCTAAAACAAACACAAAGAATACTAGAGGAACTCAGCAGGTCTGCAGCATCTGTGGAGAGCGAAATCAAGTGAACATTTTGAGTCTGAAATGAATCTTCTTCAGAACAGTTCTGGAAAAGTGGACTCAAAACATTTAATTTGATTGTCTCTCCACAGACGCTGCCAAATCTGCTGAGTTCCTCCAACAGTCTGTGTGTTTGTTTAAGCTTTCTTAATATATCACTCGATATAGTTCAGAAACTGCTCCCTTGAGCGATCTTGCACAACCACTCCGAAAGAGCTACTTGCCCCATTGCTCTTTAAAAGGACATTTTCTTAACTTTATTCTTTCGTGTGCGCGTCATTGGGAAGGATTTGTTCTCATCCCTAATTGCCCTTGAATGGACTGACTTGCTAGGCCATTTCAGAGGACAGTTAACAGTCAACATGCTGGTAGAATTACAGCACTTCAAAAGCATCTAGATGGAAACACGGATAGGAAGGGTTCAGAGGGAAATGGCCAAATGCTGGCAAATGGGACTAGATTAGTTTCGGATATCTGGTCGGCATGGATGAATCGGACCAAAGGATCTGTTTCCATGCAGTACATCTCTCTGTCACATCTAGGGCAGACCAGGTGAAAGTGTCACACCTCCTTCCCTTAAGGAATATGAGTGACCCAAATAGGCTTTTAAATAACAGCAATGATCATTTTTCTTGTCAACGTCATTAGCTTACAACTCTAAACTTTTAACGCATTAATTGAGTTTAAATTCCTCCAATGCCACGGTGAGATTTGAACCCGTATATTCATGTGTGTTCCTGCATTAGTCGTCGGGTGACTTTGCAGTTATGTTACCAGCTCCCTCTGTGGGATTTATCATTGTGAAGAAGGTCTGTGTTCTGGTTTTGGTGTTTCTATGTCTGAATGCTGTTAATCCTTTGTACTTAATGATGGAGGTCGTACTGAGCACTGCATCCATTTGACTTAGCTAAAGTCGGTTAGGGTAGACAGCCACAAAGACTTGTGTTTACCCTTCACATGCAAGTCATTAACAACTAGTTATTTAGCCTGGAGTAAGGTACACCTCCTTCCCTGCACCATTCATCTGTTCCATATCACCAGATACTAAAAAAGAACATTCACAGTCAAAGCAGCACTTTATTCTAATTTCTGCACATCAGACCACAGAACCACACACACTTCACCTGATGAAGGAGCAACTCTCTGAGAGCTTTTGATTTTAAATAAACCTGTTGGACTATAACTTGGCATCGTGTGACTTCTGATTTAGACCAAGGAACATGCTTGGGGTTCATTTTGCCTCCACTTTCTTCAGCTTGCTGCTTATTAGCAAGGTTTGACCACCTTATCAGTTCTTTCCAAGGCCAATTACAGAGACACAGTACTGCTTTAACAATTAAACAGTGAGTTAAACTTCACAGCTAAACCACAGTCTCTGAAATCCAGTCAGTGACACCACAAGGTAACAGGTATCTCGGGATTAAAGATAATTTAAATATAAATCCTCAAGTCAACTTTAGTTTCAGTTCTAAATGCCTATATTTTATGCAATTTAAGAGGCAGGAGTACAAACATTTAAAAAAAAGAAATGTTTGTAATGCTCTATATCATGTCACAGGTTGTTCGATGGCAAGGGATAGAAATTAGTTATGAAAATGATCCCATTCTATTGAAATAATTGGATTTATGTATTTAGATAAAAATTCCCAAGGTTCACCACTAGCTCAGACAATGATTACATTGCACTGAGAGTGTGCTTTGTGTATGCTAAGAGCTTGAAGATTCAAGATGCAATCCAAGTTGTTGACTTTGGTTGTCGTGCTAGAAGTGGGCTCCAAAACTGGCTTCATCATCCCCCATAGGTCTGGGCTGGAGGGTAGGGGCTGGAGTTGGGGAGGGGGAGATGGATGAGAAGAGTAAGAACTCAGTTGAAAAGTGTCATTCTGGAAAAACGCAGCAGGTCAGGCAGCATCCGAGAAGCAGGAGAGTTGACATTTCAGGCAGAAGTCCTTCATCAGTAATGGCTGATAAAGGGTTTACATCTGAAACGTTGACCCTCCTGCACCTTGGATGCTGCATGAGCTGCTGTGCTTTTCCAGCACCACACTTTCCAACTCTGATCTCCAGCATCTGCAGTCCTCACTTTCTCCTCAAGGTCAGAACTTAGTCAAGTTTATGGTTATTGATGCTCCTCTGTTTTTCAACAACTTGTTCTGGAAATTATTTATTTTCTAATATGGAGCTCAGAACCTGGCTGATGCATTAATATATTGGGGCTTCAGTCCCCTTACCAGCTATTTCTAATTTCTTTCCAAGGTGGCATTAAATATTTCAATGCAGAATCAACTCTGAGTGGAAGTAAATAATGAGTTATTACCTCCAGCGAAAAAAGTTCATAACTTGATGGATAATTTGTCTAATGGACAGCATAATGCTGCCATACTTTAAAATTCCCCGACAGCAATCACAGGTCTCAATGTTAATCTCAGTGAGCAGCTAATTCTGAAAACATTCATCATTGCAACAGAAGGACACAGCTGTCATACTAATCCAGAGAGGTCAATGCTACCACAAGCTGGCGGATTGATTACCTCTGGTAAAAGAAAAAAAAACTATAAAAGTACGACTAATAACAATCTAAATGCAGTTCAACCTCAGTCAACTTGTTTTCTCATACATTCGTATGATCATAAGAATCATGGAACAGGAGTAGGCCATTCAGCCCTTAGAACCTACCCCACTGTGTGAGACAATCACAGCTGATCTCATCGCGGCCTCAACTCCACTTTCCTTCCTGTTCTCCATAAACCTTCAAACCATTATTTACTAAAAATCTGTCTATCTCCCCCTTAAATTTGCTCAATATGCTGTTAACCTCTGCACACTAGGGGAGTGAATTCCATAGTCACTCCCTTTCATTCCCCAGGAGATTCAGCTTTACAGTATATTGGAAATGAACAATTAAGAATAAACTGCTTCTAACTCTAACAATGAACTGAAGGTTGAACTTCATTTTTAATAAAGTACCTTTAAATATCAGCACAGGAAATGATCTTTACAATATATCCACTAATCCAACGTGAAAATAGCTGGTAAATTCTTTTCTCCACCTTTTCCATTTCATATTCTTCAGTTTTCTAGAATTACAGACCAGTCGGTCTTACGGATCTGGTAAGCAAGGTGCTGGAAAGGATTCTGAGAGATAGGATTTATAACTATTTGGAAAAACATAGTTTGATTAAAGATAGTCAGCATGGCTTTGTGAAAGCAGGTCATGTCTCACAAGTCTCATTTGAGGATGTGACTAGACAATTTGACGAAGGTCAAGCAGTGGATGTGGTGCATATGGATTTCATTAAGGCATTTGATAAGGTTCCCCATAGTAGGCTCACTAAGAAAGTTAGAAGGTATGGGATCCAGGGAAATTTGGCTGTCTGGATATGGAATTGGCTGGCTGAAAGAAGACAGCAAGCGTAAGTGGATGGAAAGTATTCCACATGGAGGTCAGTGACCAATGTTATCCCGCAAGGATCTGTTCATGGGCCTCTGCTCTTTGTAGTTTTTATAAGTGACTTGGATGAAGAAGTGGAAGGGTGAGTTAGTAAGTTTGCCAATGATACAAATGTCAGTGGTGTTGTAGATAGTATCAAGGGCTGTTGCAGGCTACAACAAGACATTGACAGGATGCAGAGCTGGGCTGAGAAGTGGCAGATGGAGTTTAACCTGGATAAATGTGAAGTGATTCATTTTGGAAGGTTGAATTTGAATGCTGAATACATAGAGTCATAGAGAAGTACGGCATGGAAACAGACCCTTCGGTCCAACCCATCCATGCCGACCAGATATTAGGGTTAAAGACAGGATTCTTGGCAGTGTGGAGGAACAGCAAGATTTTGGGGTCCATGTGCATAGATCCCTCAAAGTTACCACCCAAGTTAATAGAGTTGTTAAGAAGGCATATAGTGTTTTGGCTTTCATTAGCAGGGATTGAGTTTAAGAGCTGCAAGGTTTTCCTGCAGCTCGATAAAACCCTGGTTGGACCACATTTGGTCTGGTCGCCTCATCATAGGAAGGATGTAGATGCTTTAGAGACAGTGCAGAGGAGATTTATCAAGATGCTGCCTGGATTGGAGGGCTTGTCTTATGAAGAGAGGTTGAGTGAGCTCGGGTTTTTCACACTGGAGAGAAGAAGGAAGAGAGGTGACTTGGTAGAGGTGTACAAGCTAATGAAAAGAGTAGATAGTCAGAGACTTTTCCCCAGGGTAGAAATGGCTGACACAAGGGGTCATAATTTTCAGGTGATTGGAAGAAGGTATAGGGGAGATGTCAGGGGTAGGTTCTTTACACAGAGAGTGGTGGGTGTGTGGAATACACTGCCAGCGGTGGTAGTAGAGTCAGATACATTAGGGACATTTAAGTGGCTGCTGACCAAGCACATGGATGGCAGTAAATTGAGGGCTGTGTATGTTAGGCCTACACCGTACTGTCTGTCTGTCTGTCTTTCTTTCTATCTATCTATCTATCTATCTATCTATCTATCTATCTATCTATCTACCTATCTGACAGTGCACCAATCACCACTTCCATTACAGTCACAGAATTGAACAGTCAAAAACAGAACAGGCTCTTTCGCCCACCTTTGTGCCAAACCAATCCCACTTTCCTGCACTTGTCCAACAGCCTTGAGTATTATGACATTTCAAACACACATCTGAGTACTTCACAGGATGAATCGAATCAAACCCGGGTCCCTGGTACTGTGAGGCAGCAGTGCTAACCACTGAGCCACCATGCTGCCCTATCTTTTAAAGGTTGTAAGGTTTCCTGCTTCTATTACCCTCCAAGGCAGTACATTCCAGACTTCCACCATCCTCTGGGTGAAGACACTTTTTTTAAAGAGCTCTCAATCTCTTGCCCTTCACCTTAAAATTAGGCCCCCTTTGTTATTACGCCTTTAACTAAGGGATAGAACTGCTTCCTATCCAGCCTCTCCGTACCCCTCAGAACCTTCTACAGCTTAATCAGGTTGCCCCTCAATCTTCACTGCTCTAAAGAAAACAACCTGAATATATCCAGCCTCTCTTCACAGCTGAAATGCTCCATCCAGGAACATCCTGGTGAATCTCTTCACACCCCACTCCAGTACAATCACATCCTTCTATAATGTGGCCTAACCAAAGTTTTGTACAGCTCCAATATAATCGCCCTGCTCTTAAAAGTCTTTGCCAATGACTGAAAAAAGCAAGTGTCCTGTATGCCTTCTTAACTACCCTGTTAGGAGAAAGTGAGGACTGCAGATGGTGGAGACTTAGTGTCGAAAAGTGTGGCGCTGGAAAAGCACAGCAGGTCAGGCAGCTCCAAGGAGCAGGAGAGTCCCTTCATCAGGAATGTGCAGGGGAATAGGAATGAGAGATAAATAGGAGGATGGTGGTGGGGCTGGGTGGGAAAGTAGCTGGGAAGGCAATTGGTGGATGCAGGTGTGGGGTGATTGTGATAGGTCAGTGGGGACGGTGGAGTGAACAGGTGGGAAGGAAGATGAACAGGTGGGACAGTTCAAGAGGGCGGTGCCGAGTTGAGGTAGTAAGTGGTGATGTTTGGAAATTAGTGAAGTCAACATTGATGCCGTGTGGTTGAAGGATCCTAAGGCAGAAGATGAGACATTCCTCCTCCAGTTGTTAGATGGCTTGGATTTGGTGATGGAGGAGGCCCATGACTTGCATGTCCTTGGTAGAGCGGGAGGGGGAGTTGAAGTGTTTGGCCACAGGGCAGTAGGGTTGTTGGGTGCATGTGTCC
This sequence comes from Hemiscyllium ocellatum, assembly GCF_020745735.1. Taxonomy (NCBI): domain Eukaryota; kingdom Metazoa; phylum Chordata; class Chondrichthyes; order Orectolobiformes; family Hemiscylliidae; genus Hemiscyllium; species Hemiscyllium ocellatum. Next base: position 78,164,893 of record NC_083418.1, read on the forward strand.
CAGAGATGTTCTCTGAAATACTCCATGAGTTGACATTCTGTCTCCCTGATGTCGAGGAGACCACATTGAGAGCAATGGATACAGAAGGTAAAGTGGGTGGATGTGCAGGAACATTTCTGTCAAGTATGAAAAGATCCTTTGGGGCCTTGGACGGAGATGAGGGGGGAGGTGTGAGTGCAGGTTTTATACCTCTTGTTGGGCAAAGGAAAATGCTAGTTGTGGAGAGTGGGTTGGTGAGGGATCGTGGACCTAATGAAGTAGTCATGGAGAGAATGATCTCTACCTTATTAACATGTCTTGCTGCCTGCAAGGATCTGTGGACAAGCATCCCATTCCCTCTGTTCCTCTGAGAATCTATACAGAAATTCTGTATTGGTGACATTAACAAGCAACTTTGCACTCGCAGTGAATGACGTGAGATTAGAACATGTACAGGAAGATTATTTTTCCTCTTGAGAACAAAAGTTCACAGACTCCAGCAATTCAGACACTTTATTTCTACGGGAATTGTAAGCTAAGTGCTTCAGAGCTCAGTCAAGTCATTAGCAATAATTTTGACGGGAAAGTCAGTCACACAGTACAGCGATTACTTGCAATAACATTTTAGATTAGATTGCAATGCAATAAAATCTATGTACCTTCTGTCTCTCCATGCCAGATGAGAAATATGAAGCACATGACTAGCGTAGACAGTGCTCAGGAAGAGAGTGCTGTGTCTGCACTACGCTCAGTGGCAATGAACATTATCCACCAATCAGTGAACAAGGGAATGAGAACTCTGCAGTTTGAGGTGGGCAGTGTTTAGATCTAACAACTTTATTGAGGAAAAAACACAAAAATTAACTACAAAATTGCATCAGCTGCATTTGCTCTCAGTCCCCTCCATTTTTGTCACACTGCAAACAAAGTGCTGGATGTCTGGAAGTGTCAGGGTTTGACCTTCGATCTTTTTCCTCTCTATGATTTTTCCTGAAAGGAGGAGCATTTGTGGTGGTTTCAGAGAATGTGATGTGGATCATCAAGAACCTCATCAAAATGTTTTCCTGCAGACGTCAACCCAGACACCAATTTTTTCACAGATTGACTGTTGGAGTCTGGTGAGGCCAAATCTCAACAGCTACAGTGTAATCTCCATCACTGTGTAACCGCCGCTACAATGTAACCTCTGTCATGGTGTAACCTCCGTCACAGTATACCCTCCATCACGGTGTACCCTCCATTACACTGTACCCACCATCACAGTGTACCCTTCACAATACTGCATCCTCTGTCACACTGTACCCTCCATCACAGTGTACCTTTCATTATACTGTACCCGCCATCACAGTGTACCCTTCATAATACTGTACCCTTCATAATACTGTACCTTCTGTCACACTGTACCCTCCATCACAGTGTACCTTTCATTATACTGTGCCCGCCATCACAGTGTACCCTTCATAATACTGTACTCTCTGTCACACTGTACCCTCCATCACAGTGTACCCTTCATAATACTGTTCCCTCCATCACACTGTACTCTCCACTACAGTGTAACTTTGTCATATTGCAGCTGTGTAGAGCTTTAGTTAGGCCACACCTTGGAATACTGAATGGTCGTTACAATACCAGAAAGATATGGAGATAGTACAGAAATGGTTTTCAAGGATGTTGCCTGTTTTGGAGGGCATTAGGTATGAGCTAATGATTGGACAAACTTGGTTTGTTTTCACTTAAATATTGAAGAATGAAGGGTGGTCTGTTAGAAGTTTACAAAATTAGAAGAAATATGGATAGAATGCAGAGAAGGGGTCTTTTTCCAGGGTAGAAATGTCAGTCACTGGGGGGCACAGGTTTGAAGGTAAAAGGGGGAGAGGTTAAAGGAGGTGTGAGAGGCAAGTTTTTTACAGGGAGGGTGATTAGTGCCTGGAACGCATTGCCAGAGGAGTTGGCGGAGGTGGATACAATAGCGATGTTTAAAAGGCATCTTGACAGATAAAGGAATGGGCAGGGAAGCGAGGGATACGGGCCACGAAGAGGCAAAAGGTTTTTAGTTTAGAAAGGTGTCATGTGTTGGTGCAGTCTTGGTGGGCCGAAGGGTCTGCAGCTGCAGTTCTTCGTTCTTCGACAGCTCCAGAAGGTGCTAACCAGCTCTCCTTGGCCAGGTGCAGCCCTTTCACATTGGATAAAAAATGAGCTCTGCAGATGCTGGAGATCACAGTTGAAAATGTGTTGCTGGTTAAAGCACAGCAGGTCAGGCAGCATCCAAGGAATAGGAAATTCGACGTTTCGGGCATAAGCCCTTCATCAGGAATGAGGAGAGGGTGGCAGGCAGGCTAAGATAAAAGGTAGGGAGGAGGGACTTGGGGGAGGGGCGATGGAGATGTGATAGGTGGAAGGAGGTCAAGGTGAGGGTGATAGGCCGGAGTGGGGTGGGCGCGGAGAGGTCACATTGGAGCTTGGATTGTATCTAATACACATAATACATAAATTTATTATTTATAGTTAACTATTGCAAATTGTCACAACTGACGATTATTTGTAAAGTATCGAAGGATCAGTTCGCTCACTTGGCTGGGGTGGCTGGTTTGTGATGCCTGTGGTGCCAACAGAGTAGGTTCAGTTCCCACACTGGCTGAGGTTACCATGAAAGATTCTCCTTCTCAACCTGCCCCCTCACCTGAAATGTGGTGACTTCCAGGTTAAGCCACACCAGTCCACTCTCTCTAATGAGACAGCAGCCCCATGGCACTGGTACAGCAACTTTACCTTTATCTTATTTGCAAGTTAATCAAGGCAGAGCTAATTTCTGCTCAAGGTGCCCTGTCTTCAACCTTCCTATCCAGTACCAGTAGCCTTAACTAATATGGAAACAAATCCACTCCAACACATCTCAGCTGGTTCTGGAAGAAATTAATATATAAAATATATTCGCTGCAGTGGCTCACAACATTTACAGTAAGTACTACATGACCCATCGGGCAGCCCTGTACATAAAAATGTCTCTGTCTTTCGGTTGGTGTTAGTAGCAGAGTAATAGCCCATAAGCTTTGTGCCCAGGTCATAAGGCCCCAATTTCTTGGTGAAGCCAGATGACTGGGAGGGATTGCCTCCATCAATGGAAATCATTGCACTGGTGGATCACACTGCTCTCCTCCAGCTAGTGGATAGATTGGTCATGGCTAGTGCTGATATCTGGACAACAATTCGCTGGCTGCCTTCTTGAATATATCAGTTAGAGACAAAAAAAAAAGCTGCAGATGCTGGAATCCAAGTTAGACAAGCAGGAAGAACACAGCAAGCCAGGTAGCATCCTTCTTGAATATATCAGGCAAACTCCTAACCCTTAAGTTGAATCGCTATTAAATTGAGCTTTTTTGCCAGGTTTGTATAACGACTCAGAAATTCATATACATTTTCGTGTACTTACAAAAGCATGTAGCATGAGGGAAAATGAATTGTTAAATCCCTCACAAAAAGGAGGAGATTTACAATTTTGCAGGGTAAAAGTGCAAGGTAGTGAAACTGATTGAATGAGCCTCTTAAAGAACAAATTGGGCCAAGTGGTTTCCTCTGTCATGTGATTCTAAGATATGAAATTTGCCACATATCAGTCAGCTTCTAATTGAGAGAAATAGTCGAACATGAACTCTGCAAAGCCTTATCTTGTGTATCGTTTGCAACTTGAAATACTTAACACTTTATTGAGACTCTTTCAGATGCAGAGTGCTTGCAATATTTATTGCTTTTGTTTTGGATTTTTAAATTATTTTTTCTCTCCGAAAAGCCTTGCACAATGTTCACATCACACTGTATGCAGAGGCTTCCTCATAAATCAATACATGTATACCCCAATCTAGCAAAGCTTCACTGGAATCTAAAAACTACCATTTTCAGATGAAGCTATTCACAACAATGTGACAGCTAGAGAAAATAAAACCTTTTGAAAGATTGTTCAGCTCTGTTAGCAGTAACAGTAGTAACCTGTTCAGGTCACAAACTAAGATCTTCATTCGTGATTTATGTTCAGCCAAGTGTAAACACGTTTTACAGCTAACTCCTCTCAATTAAAGTGCACTGCAATGTCATATTTTGTAATCGATGAGGTTCAAACATAATTTACCTATATGGTAGCTGCAAGTTGTTAATTCTATATTAAAAGCCCATTGGGATCGTTCAAAAAAACTGCAAAAACACACTTAATATTGGGTTCAGAGGTGGGGGGTAGAGCTCAATGTATACCCAGCTGCACAGAATCTACCAAAGCTGCTTTAATGTGTTTAGTGCCACGAGCTCCCATTATGCAGGTCTCATGCATCCGGTAAGAACTTGCCAGAACAGTTAAGGCCAGCAGCCAGGAACCCCAGTGAAAACAGATCTGCCAAGCCACTGGTGTTACTCATTCCAATGGGTTTAATTTTCTGCTGCTACTGCTTGCTCACAACTGATCCATCAGCATCAGAGCATGGAGCACAATGTTAGCTGTTCTCATATTGCAGCTGTCTTACAGTCATACAGCACGGAAACAAACCGTTCGGTCCAATCAGTCCATGCGGACCATAATCCTAAACTAAACTAGTTCCACCTGCCTGATTCTGGCGCATATCCCTCTAAACCTTTCCTATTTATGGATTTATATAAGTGCCTTTTAAAACATTGTAACTGCACCTCAGGAAATGCACTGCACACACAAACCGCTCTCGATGTAAAACTTTTGCCCCTCATGTCTTAATTCAGATTCTGAGAAACTGACTGTGTAAAGGCAGTTCCTGGAATATTACATAGCAACAAAATCAGAAATTGCTAGAAAAACTCAGCAGAACAGTTCTGAAGAAGATTCATTGCACCCAAAACATTTAAATCTGCTCTCTTTCCACAGATGCTGCCAGATCTGCTGAGTTTTTCCAGCAATTATGAATTATTTCTGATTTGCAGTGTTTTTTTTCAGATTACATGGTCATGTCTACATCCTTTGACCCGGGAGTAATTTATTTTTGTGGATATTCATAGTAAGCTGCTGAAATTAGACTTGGTCAAAGAATCAAAAACAACTTGCATTTATGTAGTGCATTCCCAAGAGCTTCACAGGATCATCACCTCACAAGATGTGACATATGCCACAAAAGTAAAATTAAAACTAAAACATATTCACGCAGCCTTTGTAAATTGATGTACAAAAATCCTGGATATAGTGTTATATAGCACAATCTCGACTTTTGAGGTTGTGATATAACAATGACCAGATCTTCCCATCCAAAGTAGATTTGACAAATGGGATATAATATGGTACAACATAAGGATGCCCTTTGGTGGGAAGAATAGGAATGCTGATTAAGACTTAAGTATGAGAGAGAGAGAGAGAGACTGCAGAATGCAACTAGGTACAGAAGGTAATGAGAAAGGCATACCGAATGGTGACTTTCAATGCAAGGGGCAGGGCGTATATAAGTAAGGAAGTTTTGCTACAACTGCACAGAGCCTTGGTGTGATCACCGTGTAATGGATTCTGGTCGCCTTATTTGAGGCAGGACATCTTGTATCAAAGGCAGTTCCAGAGAAGGCTCAACTCCTGAGGTGAGCAGATTTATCTAATAAAGGCAGATTCAAAAGGTTGGTCCTATACTCATTGGTATTTAGAAGAATGAGGTGACTTATTGAACATAAATGGCTCAGGAGGCTTATTAGTGCTCAGAGGATCCTCACATTGAAGATTTTAGAATGAGGGGCCACCATTTTCAAACTGAGGCATTCTTATTTAAGACAGTGATGAGGAGTACTTTATTCTCTCACCCAGTCATTAATCATTGGAATTCTCTGTCCCAGAGAGTAGTGGTTACTGGGTCACTGAATTTATTAAAAGATGGAGTTAGACAGTTTTTTGACCCACGAGCGAGTCAAGGATGATAGGAGACAAGCAGTGGGGGAAGTGAAGTTAAAGGCACAATCGTATCAATTACAATCGTACTGAGTGGTCGAACAAGTTTAAAGTACTGAATGGCCGACTATTTCCTATGCATTTCAAAATTCATACTGGAGGTTATGTACAATAGTGTTATTTTACTGAATCATGAAATGTACTGCATTTACTGACAATCCCAAATTCCTCTCAGTAAGTAAGATTGCATTAAGCAGCCTTTTAAATCTCTGCAGTTCACTTAGGGCAGGGAGACACACACACAGCTGTAAGGAAAAGGTTTCGAAGATCTTGAAGGTGTAGTGATATATACCTGGATGGTGTGTAACTTGGGAGGAACGTGCACTTGGTGTTGCTCCCATGTCTCAGTAGGACTTGTCCTTCCAGGAGGGACAAGTTTAAAGATTCAATCGAAGGAAGCCTGGTGATTTGCTACAGTGCATTTTGGTGATGGTCGACACGGCTGCCACAGTACATCAGCAATGAGAAGAGTGAATGTTGAAGGTGGTGGATAGGGTGGCATCACTCCAGCAGGTTTTGCCACCCACCGGTTTGTGCCTTGTAGGTGGAGTGACGAGGAGAAAGTGAGGACTGTGGTCGCTGGGGATCACAGTCGAGTGTGGTGCTGGAAAAGCACAGCCAGTCAGGCAGCATCTGAGGAGTAGGAGAATCAATGTTTTGGGCACAAGTGCTTCATCAGGAATTCCTGATGCTACCTGACTGGTTGTGTTTTTCCAGCACCATACTTTTCGACTTAGGTAGAGCGAATGTTACTTGCCATTTATCAGCTCAAGCGTAGATGTTGTCCAGGTCTTTTCAATAGTTAAGCAACACTGTTTTGAGAATGAAAGACATTTGTCCTGCAGGCATGTTCACTTGTACAGTGATGCCTCGGAATCGGACTTTAATTTGTTCCAGGAGGCTGTTCTGATTGCGAAAAGTTCGGATTCTGAAACTATTTTCCCCATAAGAAATAATGGAAAGTGAATTAAACCATTTCTGGACCCAAAACAATCATTTCCAAGATACTTTTAGATCAGACACACGTGTACCGCTCTCATGCTTAGCGATAAGTTCTTTCTTCAACTCAATTGTCGTTCTCACGGACTTCCTCTTACTCTTATTTGCTTCACTGCTCTTCTTGGGTGCCATGGTGAATGCACAAGGGTGATAATTCAAAAAAACAGCACAAATCAAGGTGAAAACACGAGGTAAACTAGTGATGGACACACGAGAGATATTTTCACGACTACTTCCCGGGACGAACTGAACAAACAATGTACGGATTCTGAAAATGTGTTCGGATTTTAGGGCAAAAATTTTCTCGAAATAGTTGTTCGGATTCCAATTTGTTCACACAATAGGGCGCTCGGATTCCAGGGTCAGCACTGCATATGGTTTCATTTATGCTGTTTTCTTTTGGACTTTAATTTTAGCCAGAGCTGCTCGTGAAATTTGGCTCCCTTTGATGTGCGTTGTAACATCATCTGTCTCACAGATAAATAATTGTGGCAAACTTAGGTACTACTTTATTTAAAGATCTCAGCTGTTGCAAATAACTTACTTCCCTCATATCTTCTATGAAACATGACAGTAACATAACATCAGAATTTATTTTGACTTAACCATGCATTTTTTAATTCATTTCTCTAATTATCATTTCACGCATATACCTCATTTCCATGGAAGTCTTTCTCGAACAAAACTTGAAATGTGACAATCCATCGATAACATTGGGTTAACATTGACTGGGAACCCAGAACGGCCATATAAAAACCGGGAAAACTGCAGGTCAGAGGGTAGGAAATCTGTAGCAAGTAACTCACTTCCTGACTCCCCAAAGCCTATCCACAATCTACAAGGCACAATCAGGAATGTGAGGGAATACTCCAATTTGTCTGAATGGGTGTAGCTCCAACAACACTCAAGAAGCTTAACACCATCCAGGACAAAGCAGCCCACTGGAGTGGCACACTATCCCAGATGTTCAACATTCGCACCCAGTTAAGCTGTGCATACAATTTCCAAGATACATTGCAATAGCTCACTGAGGTTCCTCCAACATCACAGTCTGAACCCCAAGCTGCATCATTACCACCTGCAAGGTCCCCACCACTATGATATAGATTTATATCGGCTAGTCCTTCCCTGTTTCTGGGTCAAAACCATGGAGCTCCCTTCCTTACAGCAAGGAGTTTAGTGGTTCAAGAAGTTAACCACCACCTCAAGGGCAATTAGGGATGGACATCAGAAAGGCTAGCAATGCCACATGAATGAATGAATGAAAGGTGGTCAGTCAGAATAAATTCTCCAGTCAATTTAAGTCATCTTAAGAAGTCACCAAAGTCAAGTCTAATTTTCTTTCAAACATGCTGGGGCCCATGCTGTTACCTAATTTTGAATATACCTCTGACACCCAGAGGAACACCAAAGCCAACAGTGGCACCTGTGGCACTCCAAGTCTGGGACCAGGGGTTGAATTTGGGCTTCATTGATACAATTCCATGGCATGAATCCATCCATAGATTCAGTCACAGCTACAATGGATCAGCACCCAATACAAATGATAAACGACTGGTTTACCCTCTATTTTGGTTTCATTTTGTGATTTTAGATCAAGTCTCAATGTGCACACCCATTGTAAATTCTGCAAGTGAAGTCAGTGCTGAAGGAATGAATGGGGACATGGGCTTTGTACTCAAACCATTTGTCCTGAGGCACTTGACACTGTTCTCCTCAAACAGTGAAACCACTTGAGGGCAAAAATCTTCTCCATTTGAGCCCATCCAGGCTGATTCCTCCTCTCCATGTCCTGGGATGTAGCTCAGTGGTTGTGCAATCGGGTCTCTTGAGGTTGGCCTTAACATCCGCGTAATGATTGGAAAAAGTGAGTTTCCCTTTGGAAATAAAAGATTAGTCGGGCTGCAGTTGTTGCACAATAGTTGACAGTCTTTGTAGCGCAGCCATCTGGCCAGAGATCCCTGCATAACAAAAAAACGTATCAGTGCCCTTACCCCCTCAGCAGGAGTTATAAAACAGGCTATCCTGCCATACCAAATATTAGTGCGCAACCTACAAACAATGATCAAAAAAACACATGAAATTTGTGCAAGGGGCAGAGCTCCCGGTAATAATTTGCTACAAAGGCTGGTGACCTCAAAGCGAGGGCAAAATGACCGTGTTCTCAGAGAGCAAGCTAAGAGCATTCTGTGTCAGAGCATGAGATGAGCAAGAGCCCTCTAGGTGCAGAAGCATGCAAGTCCTGGGTGTCACTGAGCTAGAAAGTGAGGTGCTGAAGAAGTGATGTGCTGTGAGAACTGGTCCCGGGACAGGCATGATGATGACTTGCCGATGCTGAATTGGGTCCCATGGAGAAAGCAGGCACTGTTGTTGTGAAGAAGCAGTTGAATGATGTCCAAGTCAACCAGTCAGTCAGCTGCTGTCACAAGGTACTGCTCTGGCTTACGTGTTGAGAATCTTGTTTCTTAGAGAAGGAAAGAAGAATTAGTATAAAAGTTAAAATAAGGCAAATTGGAGCTTTAGTGAGCTCCAATACAAGGAAATAAGATGATCACCAATCAACAGCGAGATTCTGAAGTTGCTATTTACACTCAAAGGGAAAATTGCAACAATATTTCTTCACATTGAGATGTGATTTTCCTTCATTCTGTCTGTATTTTCACACCTTTCTAACCATTGTTGATGTCACTCCAGAGTGAGGAATATTCTGCCATGTGAAGTACTGAGCCAACTAAGCCAGAAACATTTGCAATCATCTTCAGCCAGAAATGCTGATCCATCTCAACCTCCTCGTGGTCCCCAGCCTCACAGATACTAGCTCTTAGCAAATTTGATTCACTCCATGTCATATCAAGGTACAGTTTGAGGCACTGAATGTTTCAAAGGCCATGGGCCTGACAACCTTCCAGCAATAGTTCTGAGGTCTTGTGCTCCAGCAGTTGCCGCTCCCTTAGTCAAGCTGTCCCAGTACAGTTACAACATTCGCATTTACCCAACAATGTGAAAAATTGCCCTGTACACAAAAAGCAGAAAAATCCAACCTAGCCAAATACTGCTCCATCGGTCTACTCTCAATCATCAGTAAAGTGATGGAAGGGATCATGAACAATGCTATCAAATGCTAACACTGCTCAATCACACCCAATTTGGGTTCTGCCAGGGCTACTCAGATCCTGACCTCATTATAGCCTTGGTTCAAAAGAGTTGAATTCCAGAGATGAGGTGAGAGCAACAGCCCTTGACATCAAGATTGCGCTTCACTAAGTGTGGCATCAAGAAGCCCTAGCAAAACTGGAGTCAATGGGAATCCACTCCCCCCACCAGTGTGTACCATCTATGATATGCACTGCAGAAATTCACAAGGCTCCTTAGAAAGCAACTTCCAAACTATAAACACATAGAAGATAGAAGAAGGAGGAGACCATTTCACGCCTCGAGCCCGATCTACCATTCAATATGATCATGGCTGATTGTCGAGTTCAGTAGTGAAATCTTGCCCATCCCACCATATCCTTTGATCTCTTTAGCCACAAGATCTATGTGTATCTCCTTCTTGAAAACACTCTTACCACTTTCTGTGGTGCAGGATTCCACAAACGCACAAACACTATGATCGAGAAGGACAATCAACACATGACAACACCATCGCCTGCAAGTTTCCGTCCAAGCGACTCACTATCCTGACTTGGAAATATAACATCGTTCCTTCAGCATCACTGAGTCACAATCTTGGAACTCAGTCCCTAATGGCATTGTGGGTCTACCTACAGTAAATGGACTGCAGCACTTCAAGAAGGCAGCTCATCACCTTCTCAAGGGCAACAAGGGATAGCATTTAATGTTGGCACTGCCAGCAACACCCAAATCCCACAAGGGGTCTAAAATGGGCAACTGTTTATTCTGAGGTAATGCCTCTGATCCTCGACTCTCCCATAAGGGAAACAACCTTTCTGCATCTATCCTGTCAAGACCCTCAAGGATCTTGTATGTTTCTATCTGCCAACGTGCACAGGTACAATTTACTCTACCTTTCATAAGACTTGAGCAGCTCACTCGTGAATAATTACCAAATTTGTCACGTCATGAAATTTATAAGGTCAGGGAGGTGACAGAAGGTGAGTGTTAGGAGGCTGTTGTCGACTGAAATTGGTTATGCAACAGAACTGTTTTGGGATAATCTTACCTCAAACTTACAAAAGCTGCGAGTGAAAGGTGACCTTGCACCTCAAAAGAATCACCCACCCAAAAAATCAAGACACAGTACCAAATAATCATAACCATCAGCAGGGAAAATCTAGATATATGTGATAAATGGCTGGAGGTGTTGGATTCTTAGAGAAGTAATATCTGAAAAGAAGGCACTTCTGTGTGGACTGGAAGCAGAATACGGGTTGTTTCCCCTCCCCCGGCGCACGCAGCTTTCAGCAGAAGCCAGTACAAGATAAAACTATTCCCCAAGGTATGCCACCTGCCCTCACATTACACAGGCAGGCAGCTGTGTACAGGCCCGTTCTGATAGAGCACTATCAACTCACTGCCCTATCCCCTCGGGACAGCATTATCAGAACATTATCAGCCAAAAAATAAGTGAGAATGAGGAGGGGGGGGGAAGGAAAACTAGCGAAGCCAACATAAAAAGAAAACACACAGCAGCTGGTCAGTAGGACTTGCTCTATGCGTCTAATCTCAGCCTGTGCAGTCACTGAGAAAGATGCTACAATTTACATGACAAGGGTCCAGTCAACTGCATAATCAACAGCCATCCTGCAGGAACAAGATTAAAGTGTGTGTGTGTGTGTGTGTGAAAGAAATCACACACTGTCACATTTAAATATTAAAACAAAGCTTTTCAAGTTAACTAACAGTTAACTGTCAATCCAGAGGCAATTGCAAATTTAAGCTTTCTACCGTGCAGCACTTTCACATCTTTACAACAAAAAATCATTATTATGTCCAATTTGGACAATCAAATTGATCTAGCCCAGAATTTTGCTTTCATTTATATTTGTTAAGAGTGAATTTTCCAATGGTCAACTTTTACGCCTCTCCCTAGCCTTCCCCACCACTTCCTTCCAAGTAATAAAAGCATGAAAATATTGTAAAGTATGAAAATAAAGGCTCACATTGCAAGAAATGCACCAAAAAAGTGAGCGAAAGTGAGGACTGCAGATGCTGGAGATTAGAGTCAAGATTAGAGTGGTGCTGGAAAAGCACAGCATCTGAGGAGCAGGAAAACCAATGTTTCAGGCAGGAGCCCTTCAACAACTGCCCCATACGTTGACTTTCCTGCTCCTCAGATACTGCCTGACCTGCTGTGCTTTTCCATAGAGTCATAGAGATGTACAGCACGGAAATAGACCCTTCAGTCCAACCCGTCCATGCCGACCAGATATCCCAACCCAATCTAGTCCCACCTGCCAGCACCCGGCTCATATCCCTCCAAACCCTTCCTATTCATATACCCATCCAAATGTCTCTTAAATGTTACAATTGTACCAGCTTCCACCACATCCTCTGGCAGCTCATTCCATACACACACCACCCTCTGTGTGAAAAAGTTGCCCCTTAGGTCTCTTTTATATCTTTCCCCTCTCACCCTAAACCTATGCCCTCTAGTTCTGGACTCCCCAACCCCAGGGAAAAGACTTTGCTTATTTATCCTATCCATGCCCCTCATAATTTTGTAAACCTCTATAAGGTCACCCCTCAGCCTCTGACGCCCCAGGGAAAACAGCCCCAGCCTGTTCAGCCTCTCCCTATAGCTCAAATCCTCCAACCTTGGCAACATCCTTGTAAATCTTTTCTGAACCCTTTCAAGTTTCACAACATCTTTCAGATAGGAAGGAGACCAGAATTGCACGCAATATTCCAACAGTGGCCAAACCAATGTCCTGTACAACCGCAACATGACCTCCCAACTCCTGTACTCAATACTCTGACCAATAAAGGAAAGCATACTAAACGCCTTCTTCACTATCCTATCTACCTGCGACTCCAATTTCAAGGAGCTATGAACCTGCACTCCAAGGTCTCTTTGTTCAGCAACACTCCCTAGGACCTTACCATTAAGTGTATAAGATCTGCTAAGATTTGCTTTCCCAAAATGCAGCACCTCGTATTTATCTGAATTAAACTCCATCTGCCACTTCTCTGCCCATTGGCCCATCTGTCCAGTCAAGAGAATTCTTACTCAGGTTTCTTGCAAAACAATTTATAGCCTCAGGTGATGCCAGTTTGAGATACACAGGTATTTAATCAGTCTGAGAAATGGAGACCTATGGGGATAAAGCAGGAAAGTGGAGTTCAAGATGACCAGATCAGTCATGATCAGACTTGATGGGCTGAATGGCCTACTACATTTTCTGGTCTGACCGTGATGTAAATCCTCCATCACAGAATTGTTACAGTGTATGAGGAGGTCACTCAGCCCTTCATTCCTGCACTGGCTCTCTGAATGAGCATTAAAGCCATTCACCCACACATCCTGCTCCCCTGTGCACTATTACACTATTCCTTGCACGCTGGCCCAGCATTTGCTGTCCATTCCTAATTGCCCTTGAAATGAAGTGGCTTGCTTGATCATTTCAGAGAGGGATTAAAAATCAACCTCAGTAACTGCCATGGCAAGGTTCGAACCTGTGTTTCCAGCATTACCTGGCTCTCTGGATTAATAATCCAGCAATAATCCATCACCTCCCCTAATCTAACATCATTATCAATGCTTCTAATGAATCATAAATACCTTAGATCAATGACACTATTAGCAGATTCAATATAGGTCATTTTTATAGAGTGATAATCATCCAGGGCAAAAATAAAAGTGCCAATCCTGAATCGCTAACAGTAGCTAAGAAAGGGCACATCAATAAACTCACATATGTAGAACATTTATAGTTCAGAGCTCATAAATTACAAAATACTGCAAATACTCAATATTTGTAACTATTCTGAAGAAGGGTAATACTGGACTTGAAATATTAACTCCCTCTCTCTCTCTCTCTCTCTCTCGCTCTCTCTCTCTCTCTGTCTCTCTATCTCTCCACACACGCTGCCAGACTTGCTGGATTTTTCCAGAATTTTTTTCTTGCAACTTTTACTTGGTTTATTTTATTCATTCGCAGACATAGGCTGGGCCAGCATTTATCCTCCATCCCTAACTAACGTGGGGGGAGCAGTTAATAATCAACTAATCAAGTCCAATTTGCCAGCACTTGGTCCATATCCCTCTAAACTCTTCCTATTCATATACCCAGCCAGATGCCTTTTAAATGCTGTAATATACCAGCTTCCACCACTTCCTCTGGTAGCTCATTCCATACATACATCATCCCCTGCACGAAAAAGTTTGAGTCCCCGTAACGTCTTTCCCCTCTCACCTTAAACTTATTCTCTCTGGTTCTGGACTCCCCCAACCCAGTGAAGAGCCTTTGTCTATTTATCCTATCCACGTCCCTCAGGATTTTACAAACCTCTATAAGATCACCCTTCAGCCTCAGACACTCCAGGAAAAACAGCCCCAGCATATTCAGCCTCTCCCTATAGCTCAAGTCCTCCAACCCTGGCAACATCTTGTAAATCTTTCCTGAACCCTTTCAAGTTTCACAACATTCTTCTGATAGGAAGGAGACCAGGATTGCATGCAATATTCCAACAGTGGCCTCAACAATGCCCTCCACAGCTGCAACATGACCTCCCAACTCCTGTTCTCAACTCTCTGACCAACAAAGGAAAGCATATCAAACGCCTTCTTCACTATCCTATCTACCTGTGACTCTACTTTCAAGGAACTATGAACCTGCACTCCAAGGTCTCTTTGTTCAGCAACACTCCCAAGAACATTATCATTAAGTGTAAAAGTTCTCATCTGATCTGCTTTTCCAAAATGCCGAACCTCACATTTATCTAAATTAAATTCTATCTGCCCACTCCTCAACCAGTTGAACCATCTGAGCAAGATCCCGTTGTACTGAGGTAACCTTCCTCACTGTTCACTACACCTCCAATGTTGGTTTCATCTACAAACTTACTGACTATACCTCCTATGATAACATCCAAATAATTTATATAAATGATAAAAAGTAGTGGACGCAGCACCAATCCTTGTGGCACTCCACTGGTCACAGGCCTCCAGTCTGAAAAACAACCCTCCACCACCATCTCTGTCTTCTACCTTTGAGCCAGTCCAGTATCCAAATTGCTAGTTCTCCCTGCATTCCATGAGCTCTAACCTTGCTAACCAGTCTCCCATGAGGAAACCTGTCAAAAGCCTTCCTGAAGTCCATATAGATTACGTCCATCACTCTGCCCTCATCAATCCTCTTTGTTACTCCTTCAAAAAACTCAATCACGTTTGTGAGACATGATTTCCCATGCACAATGCCATGCTGACTATCCCTAATCAGTCCTTGCCTTTCTAAATATATTTAAATCCTATACCTCAGGATTCCCTCCAACAACTTGCCCACCACTGACATCAGGCTCACCGGTCTATAGTTCCCTGGCTTTTCCTTACCACTTTTCTTAAATAGTGGCACCACTTTATCCAACCTCCACTCTTCCAGCACCTCACCTGTGACTATCGATGATACAAATATCTCAGCAAGGGGCTCAGCAATCACTTCCCTAGCTTCCCACAGAATTCTAGGGTACACCTGATCAGGTCCTGGGGATTTATCCATTTTTGTGTTTCAAGACATCCAGCACTTCCTGCTCTGTAACATGGACATTTTTCAAGATGTCACCATCTATTTCCCCACATTCTATATCTTCCATGCCTTTTCTCCACAGTAAACACTGATGCAAAATACTCGTTTAGTATCTCCCCATTTCCCGCGGCTCCACACAAAGGCTGCCTTGCTGATCTTTGAGGGGCCCTATTCTCTCCCTAGTTACCCTTTTGTCCTTAATGTATTTGTAAACACCCTTTGGATTCTCCTTAATTATTTTTGCCAAAGCTATCTCATGTCCCCTCTTTGTCCTCCTGATTTCCCCTACTGCCTTTATACACTTCTAAGGATTCACTTGATCTCTCCTGTCTGTACCTGACATATGCTTCCTTCTTTTTCTTAACCAAACCTATAATTTCTTTAGTCATCCAGCATTCCCGACTCCTACCAGCCTTATCTTTCACACAACCGGAATATACTGTCTCAGGACTTTTGACATCTTATTTTTGAAGGCTTCCCATTTTCCAGCTGTCTCTTTACTAGCGAACATCTGCCCCCAATAAGCTTAAGAAAGTTCTTGCCTAATACTGTCAAAATTAGCCTTCTCTCAATTTAGAATTTCAACTTTTAGATATGGTCTATCCTTTTCCATCACTATTTTAAAACTAATAGAATTATGGTCGCTGGCCCCAAAGTGCTCCCTCACTGACACCTCAGTCACCTGCACTGCCTTATTTCCCAAGAGTAGGTCAAGTTTTGCACCTTCTCTAGTAGGTACATCCATAAATTGAATCAGAAAATTTTCTTGTACACACTTAAGAAATTTCTCTCCATCTAAACCCTTAAAACTACAGCAGTTCCAGTCTATGTTTGGAAAGATAAAATCCCCGACCATATCCACTCTATTATTCTTGCAGATAACTATATCTCCTTACAAATTTGCTTCTTAATTTCCCACTGACTATTAGGGGGTCTACAATATAATCCCAATAAGGTGATCATCCCTTTCTTATTTCTCAGTTCCACCCAAATAACTTTCCTGGATGTACTCCCAGGAATATCTTCCCTAAATACAACACTAATGCTATCCCTTATCAAAAACACAATTCCCCCTCCTCTCTTGCCTAGCTCTCTAGCCTTTCTGTAGCATTTGTATCCTGGAACATTAAGCTGCCAGTCCTGTCCATCCCTGAGCCTTGTTTCTGTAATTGCTATGATATCTCAGTCCGATATTCCTAACCATGCCGTGAGTTCATCTGCCTTCCCTGTTCGGCCTCTTGCATTCAAGTAAATACAGTTTAATTTATCAATCCTACCTTGTTCTTTGCTTTGTCCCTGTCTGCCCTGACTGTTTGACCCGCTCCCTTTCCTGACTGTACCTGTCTGAGATTGATTTCTTTCCTCACTATCTTCCTGGGTTCCCCTCCCCCCCCAAACCTTACAGGTCACTTCTGCTCCAAAAGAGAATCCAATGATCCAAAAATGTGAATCCTTCTCCCATATACCAGCTCCTCAGCCACGCATTCGTCTGCTCTATCCTCCTATTCCTACCCTCACTAGCTCACTGCACCAGAAGTAATTCAGATATTACTACTCTTGAGGACTGGTACAATTGCAACATTTAAGAGACACTTGGATGGGTATATGAATAGGAAGAGTTTGAAGGGATATGGGCCAGGTGCTGGCAGGTGGGACTAGATTGGGTTGGGATATCTGGTCGGCATGGACAGGTTGGACCAAAGGGTCTGTTTCCATGCTGTGCATCTCTATGACTCTATGACCTCCTTTTCAAATTCCTGCCTAACTTTCGTTATTCTCCCTTCAGAATCTCAACCTTTTCCCTTCCTATGTCGTTGGTTCCAATGTGTACAATGACCTCCTGCTGCTCCCTCTCCCCCTTGAGAACATTCTGCACCCTCTCTGAGACATCCTTGATCCTGGCACAAGGGAGGTGACACACTATTCTGATTTTTCACTGCTGGCCACAGAAACAAGTTTCAACAACGCATCGGCAATCACGTTTTCTCGTCCTGCCAGATGCACAACTTTCAAATTGATTGGCTGTAACAACAAGCTCCGTTTAAACAGTCTGGAATTTTTGCCCTTAAATTTCTCCACAAACTTCGATGGGTTATGATCAGTATATATGATTGTCTCAGATACATGACTAGGAGAAAGTGAGGACTGCAGATGCTGGAGATCACAGCTGAAAATGTGTTGCTGGAAAAGCGCAGCATTCAAGGAGCAGGAGAGTCGACGTTTCGGGCATGATTCCTGAAGAAGGGCTCATGCCCGAAACGTCGATTCTCCTATTCCTAGGATGCTGTCTGACCTGCTGCGCTTTTCCAGCAACACATTTTCAGCTCTGATACATGACTGCTAACATAAACATTGCAATATTGTAACACCAATGACTAGCTCAAAGTCTCCTTCTCAACTGTTGAATATTTCTGCTGATGAATGTTCAATTTCCTGGAGAAATACCTGATAGGTCTTTCTATCTTCTCATTGTCTTCTTGTAAGAGCACAGCACTGACACCCACATCACTCACATCGATAGCCATCTTGAATGGCTTTGCGTAATTAGATGGGGCTAACTCTGGGGCAGAGGTTAACACAGCTTTCAGGCTGTCAAACACCTTCTGACAGTCTGGTGTCCACTGAAACTTCTTGCCTTTCATTAGTAACTCAGTGAGTGGAGCAGCCACACTGCTAAAATTTGGCATGCATTCGATAAAATCCACTCAATCCCAGCAATTGTGAGACTGCTCTTTTTGTTGATGGTATGGGAAACTCCAAGTACCTTTGTTTTTGCATCCGTTGGGACCATTTGTCCATGTTCAATAACATGGCCCAGGAAGGTGATTGCGCTTTGGCAAGTTCACTTTTAACCAGGTTTATCACCAAGCCTGCCTCCCAAAGTCGACCGAACAATTTTGATAAATGTTGCAACAGTTTCTTCATCAGGTCATCAACATAAACTATACAATTGGATAAGCCAGAAATAACCTCATTAGTTAGTCTTTGAAATGTGGCTGGTGCATTTTTTATACCAAATGGCATGACTTTAAATTGATATAGTCCATTTGGTGTTACAAAAACCAAAACTGACTTTGCTCTTTTGGACAAAGATACCTGCCAGTATCCTTTGAGCAAGTCCAACTTAGAAATATAAGTTGCTTGCCCCACCTTTTCAACGTAGTCTTCCAAGCATGGAACTAGATATGCATCAGTCTTTGTAACTGTCGTGATTTTGTGATATCCACAAACGGTCGGGCAGCACGATGGCTCAGTGGTTAGCACTGCTGCCTCACTGCACCAGGGTCCCAGGTTCAATTCCAGCCTTGGGTGACTGCCTGTGTGGAGTTTGCACATTCTCTCCATGTCTACGTGGGTTTCCTCCGGGTGCTCCAGTTTCCTCCCGTAGTCCAAAGATGCGTGGATCACGTTAAGTTGCACATAGTGTTAGGTGCGTTTGTCAGAGGGAAATGGGTCTGGATGAGTTACTCTTCGGAGGGTCGGTGGGGACTTGTTGGGCCAAAGGGCCTGTTTGCACACTGTAGGGAATCTAATAACCGTTGGGTACCAGCTGGTTTTGGTATCATTTCAATGGGTGAACTCCAGTCACTGTAACTTACTTTGATTGTGTCATCTTGGAGCATGCATTCAATCTCATTTTGACCCTGTGCCAATTTTTGAGGGTTATGCCTATAGGGATGTTGCTTAATTGGAACAGCATCTCCTATAACCACATTATGCATAATTAGGTTAGTACTTCCCAGCTTATTTCCACCTAACTCCCCTTGTGATAATAATAACTCTTTCAGGTCATTTTGATTTTCCTCTATAAAGTAACTTTATAATTTATCCCAATTTTTGACAACTGCCTCATTGTCCAAGTTAATTTGAGGAATGTCCAATTCAGAATCCTATGAACTTAGTTCTTCTCTTTGTGTTGTAACCAGCAACACAGTCTCCTTTTGTTTTCCTTCCCTATCAAAATACTTTTGAGCATATTCATATGATACACTCTGTGAGATTTCTTTATGCCTGGAGTCCACATCAAACAGTTTACCTCATTCATCCTCCTTTCCTCTTGATAAGGTCCACGAAACTTTACTTTTAAAGTTTCACCTACCACTGGAAGTAACACTAACACTTTATCCTGAAAGCAAAATTGCGGATTTTTGATTTTTTGTCGGCTTCCTGTTTCATTGTATACTGTGATACTTTTAAATGCTGTTCCTAAAGTTTGACACAGAGTCTAAATATGTGGTCTCTGAATTCTGACTCACCAATTTCTCCTTAATCAATTTTAGCCGTCCTCTGACTTCATGCCCAAAATGAACTGGCAACAAAAATATTAGACAGTGCAGAACTCAAGTTATAATTCAAAACCATCAATGAAGTTTTTAAAAGTTGATAATGTAGTGTTTTTAGGATGTATTTGATGAGAATATTATCCAGTTGAATGTGATGATGCTGCTCCTTTGACAAGGCTATTCTGTCTTTGGTTGAATTTTGAGAATTGCCTTAAAGTGGACAAACATGGTAGACAGGGAGAGAGCTGAAGGAAAGTTATTCCAGAGCTTGGGATCTTGTTAATTGATGTCACGGTCAGCAGGTACAGTTTAAATGGGGGATGTACAACATGGCAGAATTGGAGTAGTGTAGCTATCTCCGAAAGTTGTCGGGTTGAATGAGATTACAGAGATACAGAGGGACAAGACCAAGGAGAGATTTAAAAAGATGGATAAGAATTTTAAAATCAAGTCATTATTTGACTGCAGCCTGTCTTGATACATTCCACCATAATTCACTAATAAAACCTCTGACATTGATCAGCTGCCATTGTAGACATTTGCAGATATTCAATTTGTGATGGATTAAGATTTTAATATCTCACAACATTCTCAATGTTTCTTCATCATAATCTCGGAGCTCAATTACACTGAAAACAAATGGCAAATTCAAGACCAAAATAAAATGATTTTCTAATTCACTTATCAAATACAGATATTGAGCTCTAGTCAGAAGCTGGAGTTTAGATAAAATGTGCTGAAAGAAAGCATCCATTTCAAAGGCCAGAAATCCTGATTTGAGAAAACACTTAGAAGCAAACCATTTATGTATCATTTTTTATATGCACTAATTAATGATACAGTTTTGCTCCTTAAATCAAATGACACTTCACTGTATTCATAGTACCGTCCACTTTTCAGATTGGAAAAGATTTAGTTTTATGGATCTTTTCCAAAGCTTCATTACATCAACTTTCATAGCCACAGAAATATAATATAATTGGAATTTAACAATAAACTAGCAGAGACCTGCAAAACACTTTCAATGAAATTAGTGGAGAGCCATGACCAGCACTAAATCTTCAAATTCTTATCCCACTCATCTCAGGACATTCTGTCTTGTCTCTTTCATCTACCACTTCATCTCTGTTCCATCTCATTAATTCATATACAATCACCATCTTTTATTTATTCACTCATAGGACACAGGGTTTATTGGCTGGCCAGCATTTATTGCTCCTCCCTAGCTGCCCTTGAACTGAGTGACTTGCTAGGAAATTTCAGAGGGCAGAATCGCCGATTTTCCTGCTTCTCGGATGCTGCCTGACCTGCTGCGCTTTTCCAGCACCCCACTAATCTAGACTCTGGTTTCCAACATCTGCAGTCCTTGTTTTTACCTAATTCACAGGGCAGTTGAGAGTCAACCACATTGCTGTAGATCTGGACCCACATGTAGGCCCGACCAGGTGAGGGTGGCAAATCTCCTTCCCTGAGAGGATTTTTCTGACAAACAGCAATGGTTTCATAATCATCAGCAGATTTTTACATCCAGGGTTTTGTAAAAAATTGCATTCAAATCCCGCTATTTGTGTGGCAGGATTCAAACCTGGGTCCCCAAAACATTAACTAAATTTCTGGATTAATTGCCCAGTGATAATACGACTAGCCCATCACCTCCCCATTTTATACTTCCTAAGCATGAGTTATTGCCCTTTACAATGCCCTTTCCTCATCATTCCCCAACATCTCTCACCAAATCATCTCGCCAATGTCTCTCCACCTTGGTGATGCCACACTCCTTGAACACTTATGCCATACCACTCTGTTCTCTCCATCCCTGTGCCACCCTATCCCTTATCCACTTCCAGTCAAGTTATCGTGGTTTTTCAGCTCTTCTTACCTTTCGCTGTTGTAATTCTCCATCACTGCCACCAAAGTTACCCCCATCCCACCGCTGCTGCCTCCAACCACTGACCAGCTGCCCATGCACCGCACTCATCCCTTCCGCCAGGCACCCCTGTAAACTGTCAATTATACCTTGGGGCTCCACTGAAGCAAGGAATTCTATTTTAAGAGCCACTTTTATTTTATCGTGTGGTTTGATGCCACACTCTGGGTTTGTGTTCAAGACACAATGGTAGGCGAGAAGGTGGAGTCAAGAACTGTCTTCAGATTTACACTTCAAACTATTCATTGTTCTTTTGTATTAAATTAGATTTCCTACAGTGTGGAATCACACACTTCAGCCCAACCAGTCCACACCGACCCTCTGAAGAGTAACCCACCAAGAACCATTACCCTCTGACAAATGCACCTAACGCTATGGGCAATGTTGCATGGCCAATTCACCTAACCTGTATATCTTTGTGACTGTGGGAGGAAACTGGAGCACCCGGAGGAAACCCATGCAAACAATGTGCAAACTCCACACAGTTGCCCGAAGCTAGAATCGAACCTGAAACCCTGGTGCTGTGAGGCAGCAGTGCTAACCACTGAGCCACCATGCCGCCCCACTGCTCTACTATGTAATCATAGATACACCAGACTCAGACTTGGTGTTACTATGAGTAATGACTAAGCTGCCTTCTTCATATGTTCCTGCCTATGTGTTTTTATGTGGTTTCCTAACTGTTCTAACTTCTCCCAAGGTGAGCTCAGGGCTGCGCATTATTTCAAGGTGACTCTAGTGCACTGACGTTCTTACACAACAACTTTAAAACTATTGGACATTTGAGAATTTACATGCAAAATTCAAATTCAGTTCAGATGGAGTTGGGTTCAATCATAACGAATCATCAGCATTGTGTGACTGATCTGCAAACATTAAGCCAACTTACACTCAGCTCATTGTTGATTCCTAACTTTTATAAAATTTTCACCAACATAACAAAGCTATTTAGCTCTTTCAAATCATTTTATTATGGAAATTACAGTTTCCACCATTAGTGTGCCATACTTAATATGTAAAAATGATGACTCTCAGGCTACTAATTTAAAATAATTGTTCTCATGTTAAGTATAGGAATATCACATGAATACATCACGCATTCTCTGATTTATACCAATAACACTGATGGCTAGGATACTGAATTTAAAGAATAAAGGAAATTTGAATAAAGATAGGTACAACCTTTATTGAGTTTGGAAGTACTCAGTATGCAAATTTCAGCACAATTCATCAAATTTCTATTTAATTTTGTGGCTGGTTAATTTCACTAATTTTTCCTCTTGCAATATCTCATGCTCAGCAATCTGTCATTCTGTTACACAATTTGATAATAATGAATGCCTTCAACAAGAGTGTGATTATTGAAGCACAGAGTGGCTTATAATGCTATCTAGCATGATAGGGATAGCTTTCATTCAAAATAGAATTGCTTTGTCATGTGTGGTTTTAGTATGATATATGGTATAAATCAATGATACATTTTTCAATAACAATTTGACTCCCAACCCGTGAATTATAGTAGAAATCAAGTCCCCTAGCAAAATCTACTATCTTCCTGTACAAGGAAGAATTTCTTCTGCAAAATGGAAAATGGCCACCCGTAAATGCTGTAAATTATACTTTAAACGTAATAGGATATGCTTTTGGGGCTCACAGTCTCAGGATACAGAGTAGCCCATTTAGAACTGAGAAGTGGAAACATTTCTTCACTCCCAGGGTGAAAAACCTGTGGATCGGCCACCCAAGAAGGTTGTGGTCACTGAGGATATTTAAGAAAGGGACTGATATATTTTTAGATATTAAAAGCATCAAGAGGAATGGGGAGAAAGCAAGATTGTGGTGTAGAGGTGGAGGATCAGTCATCATCACAATGAATGGCAATGGAGTTCAATCCAGGGAAATGCGAGGTGATACATTTTGGAAGATCCAACTCAAGAGCAAACTGTACAGTAAATAGTAAAGCCCTGGGGAAAATTGATGCACAGAGAGATCTGCGTGTTTAGGTCCATTGTTCCCTGAAGGTGGTGTTGCAGGTCAATAGAGTGGTCAAGAAGGTATACGGCATGCTTTCCTTCATCGGACGGGATATTGAGTACAAGAGTTGGCAGGTCATGTTACAGTTGTATAAGACTTCGGTTCGACCACGTTTGGAATACTGCACACAGTTCAGGTCACCACACTACCAAAAGGATGTGGATGGTTTGAAGAGGGTGCACAGGAGGTTCACCAGGATGTTGCCTAATGTGAAAGGCGCTGGCTATGAAGTGAGGTTGAGTAATTTAGGACTATTTTCATTAGAAAGATGGAAGTTGAGGGGAGAATTAATTGAGGTCTATAAAACCATGAGAGGTATAAAAAGGGTGGATAGCAAGGAACTTTTACCCAGAGTGGAGGACTCAATTACTAGGGGTCAGAAGGGAAAGGTTTAAGGGAGATATGTGTGGAAAGTTCTTCATGCAGAGGGTCGTGGGTGCCTGGAACACGTTACCACTGGAGGTGGTAGAGGCAGGCATGATAGAGTCATTTAAGGTGTATCTAGACAGATACATGAATGGGCAGGGAGCAGAGGGATACAGATCCTTAGAAAATAGGCAACAGGTTTAGTTGAGGATCTGGATCGGCGCAGGCTTGGAGGGCCGAAGGACCTCTGTCTATCACTTACTGTTCTTTTGTTCTGAAAAACGACTGCTCAACAGAAAACATTAACTCTGCTTTCTGTTCATAGATGCTACCTGATCTCTGAGTTTTTCCAGTAATTTCTTATTTGGTTCCTGATTTCCAGCATCAGTGGTTGTTTGATATTTTTGAAAGGTGAACCAGGCTTGAAGGGCTGAGTGGCCTCCACCTGCTCCTCATTTCTGTGCTTTGCTGTGCTTATGACATCTATAACAATAGTGGGAGGTGATGGTCTAGTGGTATTGTCTCTGCACTGTTAATCCAGGTAATGTTTTGGGGACCTGAGTGCAAATCATGCCTTGGCAGATGGTGGAATGTGGAATCTATAAAAATCTGGGAATTACAATCTAACGATGGCTCTTGATTGTTGGGAAACCACATCTGGTTCACTTATGTCTTTTAGGGAAGGAAACTGCCATCCTTATTTGGTATTGTCTACAAGTTACTCCAGAACCAGAGCAACATGATTCACTCTTAAACGCCCTCTGGGATGGGCAATGAATGTTGGCCTAGCTAACAATATCTTCATCCTATGAATCAAATTTTAAAAACCAAATGAGCAACCTATTGTGAAATAACTTACTGGACGGATGTCATTGCTGCACCATGACCTTTTGCAGCCCGATACTGGGTCATTTTTGTGTGCAATACATTATCCATTGCACGTGAGACAAGACACGTAAAAAGTACAAAATCTATATGACAATTGTTTGTGCAATTGTTTGAAATGAGACTGAAAATTAGGATATATTGTGAAGCTGAGTGATTGCAGAGCTCTGAGATAGAGGGATCTGGGTGTGCATGAATTGTAAACGGTTAGTATGCAGGTATAGCAAGTAATTAGGAAAGCTAAGAGATTTGTAGCATTTTTTATAAAGCAAATCGAATATAAATACAGGAAGGTTATACTTCAGTTATACAGGGCATTGACAGAGTCCCTATTTAAGGAAGAAAGTAAAGGCATTGAAAACAACAGATAGAGGAGACTAGACTAATACTTGGAATGAGCAGGTTGGTTTGATGAAAGGTTGGATAAGCTGGGCTTGTCTGATGGAGTTTCAAAGAGTAAGATGTAACTTGATTGAAACATATAATATTCCGAAGGGTCTTTACAGGGTGGATGTCAAAAAGATGTTTACTCTTGCTGGAAAATGTACAATTAAGGGTGACTATTTAAAAAATAAGGGATTGCCATTTGAAACAGCTATAAGGAAAATTGTTTTTCTCACAGAAGGTCATGGGGTCTTTGGAACTCTCTTCCTCAGGAGGTAGTGAAAGCACAGTCTTTGAATATTGATAACGCAGAGGTAAGTAAGGTGAGATGGTGAAAGGTCAACAGATTAGGCAGGAAGATGGAGTAACAAGTTTAACTGTGATTTTATTTAATGGAAAATCAGACCAGAGGAAGCTAACTGGCCGACTCCATTTCATAATTCATAAGCTTGAAACTCAGTTGAGGATTTTGGTTTTAAGGAATGTCTTAAAGGAAGAGAAAATGAGCTGGAAAGATTAAGCTGTTTGAGAGGGAATCTCAGATCCTAGAAACTTGATAGCTGAATGCCAATGTTGAGGCAAAGGGGAATGGACAGAGGACAATCAGAGGAATGCAGTTCTCAAGAGAGTTGTAAGCTTTTTTCTTAATTTATTCATTTTTGTTGGATGTGAGTGTCATTGCTGGGCCAGCATTTACTGCCTGCCCCTAGTTGCCCTTGAGAAGGTGGTGGTGAGCTGTCTTCTTGAAGCGCTGAAGTCCACATGCTGTGTGTTGACCCCAAATGTCATTTGGGAGGGAATTCCAGGGTTTAACTCTACGACAATGGAAGAATGGTGATATATTTCCAACACAGGATGGTGAGTGGCTTGCAGGTAGTGTGATGTCTCTATATATCTGCTGCCCTTGTCCTTCTCAATGGAAGTGGTTGTGGGTTTGAAAGGTGCTGTCTGAGGATCTTTGGTGAATTTCTGCAGTGCATCTTGTAGATAGTACACACTGCTGCTACTGAGTGTTGGTGATGGAAGGAATAGATGTTTGTGAACGTGGTGCCAATCAAGTGGGCTGCTTTGTCCTGGATGGTGTCAAGCTTCTTCAGTGTTGTTGGAGCTGCACTCATCCAGGCAAGTGGGGAGTATTCCATCACATTCCTGATTTGTGCCTTGGAGATAATGGACAGGCTTTGGGGAGTCAGGAGGTGAGTTACTCGCTGCAGTATTCCTAGCCTCTGACCTACTTTTATTTTCACTGTGCCTACGTGATGAGTCCAGTTGATTTTCTGGTCAATGTTGACAGGATGTTGACAGTGGAGGACTCAGTGATGGTAACACCATTTAATGTCAAGGGGTGCTGGTTAGATTCTCTCTTATTGGAGATAGTCATTGCATGGCATTTGAGTGGTACAAATATTACTTGTCACTTGTCAGCCCAAGCCTGGATATTGTCCAGACCTTGTT
This sequence comes from Hemiscyllium ocellatum, assembly GCF_020745735.1. Classification (NCBI taxonomy): domain Eukaryota; kingdom Metazoa; phylum Chordata; class Chondrichthyes; order Orectolobiformes; family Hemiscylliidae; genus Hemiscyllium; species Hemiscyllium ocellatum. Next base: position 78,191,845 of record NC_083418.1, read on the forward strand.
GCATTTGGATATGGTCTGCTTCAGTATCTGTGGAGTCATGCATGTTGCTGGACGTTGTGTAATCATCAGCAAACATCCCCACTTCTGACCTTATGTTGGAGGGAATGGTCAATGATGAAGCACCTGAAGGTGGACACTATCCTGAGGAACTCCTGCAGTGATATCCAGGAGGTGAGATGATTGACCTCCAAAACCAATCACCATCTTCCTACATGTCAGATATGACTCCAACCAATGGAGGGATTGTCCCCGGATTCCCATTGATTCCAGTTTGCCGGGCTCAGTGATGCCACATTTAGTCAAATGCAGCCTTTATGTCAAGGGCTGTCACTCTCCCCTCCCCTCTGGAATTCAGCTCTTTTGTCCATGTTTGAACCAAGGATGTGATGAGGTCAGGAGCTGAGTGGCCCAGTGGATCCTAAACGGGGCATCACTGAGCAGGTTATTGCTGAGCAGGTGCTTCTTGATAGCACTGTTGATGACACCTTCCATCACTTTATTGATGACTGATAGTTAACTGATGGGGGTGCAGTAGTTGGCCAATTTAGGTTCGTGCAGGTCATACTTGGGTAATTTTCTATATTGTTGGATAGATGCCACTGTTGTAACTGCACTGGTACAATTTGGCAAGGGGAGCAACAAGTTCTGTAGCACAAGTCTTCAGTATTATTGCCGAATGTTACCAGGCCAGTAGCCTTTGCAGCATCCTGTGTCTCCAACCGTTTCTTGATATCACGTGGAGTGAATCGAATTGGCTGAAGACTGGTATCTGTGACGCTGGATACTACCAGAGGAGGCCAAGATGGATCATCCACCCAGCACTTCTGGCTGAAGATTGCTGTGAAGGTTTCAGCCTTATCATTTACACTGATGTAATGGGCTCTGCCATCATTGAAACTGAAGATATTTGTGGAGCCTCCTCCTCCTCCAATGAGTTGTTTAATCGTCCATCATTATTCATGACTGGATGTGGCAGGACTGCAGAGCTTGGATCTGATCCATTGGTTGTGGGAACACTTAGCTCTGTCTATCACTTACTGTTTATGCTGTTTGGCACATAAGTAGTTCTGTTTGGTGGCTTCACCACTTTGACATGTCATCTTCAGGTACGTCTGGTGCTGCTCCTGGCATGCCCTCCTACACTGGGTAAAAAATGAGGTCTGCAGATGCTGGAGATCACAGTTGAAAATGTGTTGCTGGTTAAAGCACAGCAGGTTAGGCAGCATCCAAGGAATAGGAAATTCGACGTTTCGGGCATAAGCCCTTCATCATGCCCTCCTACACTCTCCATTGAACCAGGGTTGATCCCGGGCTTGATGGTAATGGTTAAGTGGGAGATATGTCAGGCCATGAGGTTACAGATTGTGCTGGAGTACAATTCTGCTGCTGTTGATGGCCCACAGTGCCTCATGAATGCTCAGTCTAGAGTTGCTAGATCTATTTGAAGTCTGTCCCATTTAGCACAGTGGTAATGCCACATAACACGATGGACATTATTCTTAATGTGAAAGTGGGACTTCATCTCCACAAGGACTGTGTGGTGGTCACTGCTACTGATACTGTCATGGACAGATACATCTGCAGCTGGCAGACTGGTAAGGAAGAGGTCAGGTATGTTTTTCACTCTTGTTAGTTCCCTCACCACCTGCTACAGACCCAGTCTAGCAGCTACAGTCTGTTCTGTTATAACGTGGTACTTGCATTCTCGTACGACCTCGTGTTATAGAAATAGCAGGGCCAATGGGAAAAACTGGGTTGGGGGCAAATCATCAAAAATATCAATAAAATCAAAACAAAAGTAGTGGTTAGTCTATCACAAATGATAGCACAGTCTAAGTAAATGTTAAAATCTTATATTTTAATAAAATAACACAATTAGTTTAACACTTGAAGGGACTTTTGAGTTTGCTGAGTTATAGTACTGTATTCTGACAGGAGCCGATGATCATCACCAGCTTCATCATTACTTTCAGGTACAGTTCTGGGTGCAGGGTCATGACGGAAGAACATATTGAGTCCAGAAGTGGATGGCAGTGGTTCATTGTCCTCAGACTGCTTCCTGGGGGTCGGTTTAAAAAGCCATCTAGTTTTTTGCTGCTTTATCATCTTCCTCCTTTCATGAAGAATCTGTTCATCGGCTGCCAGATAAGACTTTATGCCATAAACTGCTTCCCTGCTGCGTTCTGCATTGTATTAACTGTCTTCTAAGAGCTACGACTGCTTCTTGACATCCCTCAGGATAGAAGACAAAAGAGAAAGGAAAGGTTCTCGTGGTGCTGCACCCTGGACTTCATCATCTTCACCTCAAGCTTCAATATATTCCACAGAAACAATTTGTTGTAGCTCAGTCTTCACGTCTTCAAATCCAACTTGCTTTGCAAGAGGGACACAACATTCTTTGATTGTAGGAAGTTCCTCTGACAGTTCAATGCCTTTAAAATCACGAAGAAAATCTGGAAGAAGCTTTTGCCAAACTGCATGCAAACATTCCTTACTGACATCAGCCAGGCCTCCATAATGATGTCAACAGCATTCTTAATGTTTCTAAAAATATACTTGAAAACATCAACAATAAGGTCAGAAAAATTTGCTCTGTTATCCAACCTCTTTTGCTTGATCTGAACTAAACACCAAGAGTGGATTTAAGGTAACCAGCGATGGAATCATGTGATAGCCAATGGGAGTTCATGTTTTTAAAAAAACTGTTCCCCAATTCACCAATCGCTTTACAGCTAAATCATGTTGGCAAAACACGCGTTATAGAAGAACAACGTATATGTCCTTTAGGACCCAACCAGCTCAATCAGTGTTACTGCTGATGAGCCACTCTTGGTGGTAGACATTAACATCCACCACCCAGAGTACATTTTGTGCTTTGCCCTGGTGCTTCCTCCAAGTTTCATTCAGTATGGAAGAGTACTGATTCATCAGCTAAGGCAGGATGGTACATGGTAATCAGCAGGCTGTTTCCTTACCCATGTTTAATCTGAAGCGAGGAAATTTCAGGGATATGGAAGATGTGAGAAGTGATGTGGGCGCTTGGGAGACTTTGTAATTCAAGGTACACTGAGGTGATGGGGTAAGCAGAACTTAACACCAATCAGAATATGGGCAGCAGAGATTTGGATGAGCTGAAGTTTCTGGAGGGTTGAGAAACAAAGGTCCACCAGCAAAACATTGAAATAATCAACTTTGGAGATATCATGGAATCCCCACATTGTGGAAACAGGCCATTTGGCCCAACAAATCCACACTGACGCTCTGAAGAGTAACCCACTCAGACCCATTCCCCTATTACTCCACATTTTACTCCTAACTAACACACCTACCTGAACATTATGGGCAATTTTAGCATGGCCAATTCACCTAACCTGCATATCTTTGGATTGTGGGGGGAAACCAAAGCACCCAGAGAAACCTACACAGACATGGGGAGAATGTGCAAACTCCACACTGACAGTCACCCGAGGCTGGAATCGAACCTGGGTCCCTGGCATTCTGAGCCACCGTGCCATCCAAATGAATCCACAAGTGTTTCAGCATTGTATAGGCTGAGGGTGAAGACAGGTGAACAAAAGGTAAGTTTTAAGCAGCATAATCACAGAAGGTAAAAGAAATAGAGAAATGTACACAGAAAATTCTAGATCTTAGGGTCTTTAAAGGAAGTAAAAAATGAGGTCTGCAGATGCTGGAGATCACAGCTGCAAATGTGTTGCTGGTCAAAGCACAGCAGGCCAGGCAGCATCTCAGGAATAGAGAATTCGACGTTTCGAGCATAAGCCCTTCATCATCTTTAAAGGAAGATCTGGTTGCCAATGCTGGAATGATTCAAATTGTGGATACTCAAGTGGCTAGAATGTGATGCCCCCAAATATCTCACAGCTGCACAGCTGCAGAAACTACAAAAGCAGGGACAAGGTAGACCCATGGAGAACTTGAAGAAGTGTGAGAATTTAAAAATATAGGCATGCTTGACCAGGATTCAAGGTCAGTGAGCACACAGGAGATATGTGAGCTGACTCAGGGGAATGGCATGGACAGTAATCTTACAATAGCCTTGACTTTCCAGAAGGTACAATGTGGTAAGAATGCCAGCAGTATGTTGGAGGAGTCATGTAGATCATAGATTAAAGAACATTCCAGTGCAGTACAGGCCCTTCGGCCCTCCATGTTGCGCTGACCTGTGAAACCAATCTGAAGCCTATCCAACCTACACTATTCCATTCTCGTCCATATGCCAATCCAATCCTCATTTAAACACCCATAAAGTTGGCGAGTCTACAACTCTAACAATGTCTCAAAGGAACAAACGGAAACATAAGATTTCAACATCAGACACATTGATATGCATTGACGTTGAGCAATGTTACAAAGAGAGAAACAGTTGGTCTTAGCGACAGCACCAACATGTGTTCACAAACTCATCCTGCAGTCAAACATGACATTAACATTGTGGACAATCGAATTTAGTCTCGGACTTTTGCCAGGGAGAATAACAGACCTGGGGTGAAGCAACAGTTTGCAGGGGAACTGAAGGCATTAGCTTTGGTTTTGCTTATCGAGGGAAATTTCTACTAATCCAATACTGGATGTTGGAAAAGCAATCTGATCATTCAACATCATCAAGCAAGAGACAGATCTTACCAGAAACACTGTATTCAACGAATATAGTGATGTTGGAACAAGAAATGGTGTCACAGAAATATTAAAGATAGAATTTGAGTTGTACATCATATATTTAATTACAGAATACAGTATGCTAAACAAGACCAGGTTTGCCAAGATGTGAAAATGCATGATTATGTACTGGCAACATCAGACCTTGAAATCAGTTTAATAAATTGCAGCTTGTAGAACAAAAGACCTCTTCAATAATCTGTTTACAGCTTTATTCCCAGGGGACCTCCTCTGTACAGTACTGTTCCACATTAACATTGTATTATACTTGATCAACGTTTCAGTGAAATTACTTTGCACAAAATTCACAATTCAAGGATGTGTATATACTTGCCGTAATACACCATCCTTTGCAGAGACTATGGAGCAGTCCCTAGATCCACTTATTTCCAGCGATAGCATTTCACTGTTTTGTTCCGATTGTTAATATTCTATCAGTACGTGGACTGGCTAAACCAGTATTCAAAAAGGTTATTTAGTCAGGAAAGAAGAATTAATTACCTGAAGGATTATCTTTAAAGAAGACTGTGTCAATATTAGCGAGGAATTATGCGTAGTTTAAGAATTACTAACTTGCTATAATTGCAATCTGTATAGGACACTTACTTTCTTCTGTGATTCATCTGCGTCTTATGAACTAAATAATTTTCACAGCAGCTCTGTCATATTCTTTTAGCTCTGGGAGCTTTTGAATGCCCATTTGGATTTAAAACTGAATAGATTCCAAGTAACAAGCTGTAAAGCTATAACTTCATCTCACAACTATTTCTCAGTCATGACTTCCCTTCCCTGGTGAATTACAATCCTGTCTGAATATTGCAGCTGAATCCTCAATGCTTCCGTTATCTTGCCACCATCACAGAGCCTTTAAAGTTAAAAAAATGAAATTGATAAAGAATAAAAATATGATAAAAACAAGTCATTACAGTGTGTGTGTGTGTGGGCCATAACATTGAGGGCTAGTAGTAGGCCATTCAGCCTATCAAATCTAATCCTGAACTGCACTTTCCTGCCATTTCTCCATCATGCTCGGTTTCCCTAATTAATTAAAAGTCTGTTAGCATGTTGTGCAGTGAGACAAGGCTGAATGCAGTGGATGTGGAGAACACATTTTCACTACTAGGAGAAATTAGGATCGGGGGCACAGCCTCGTGTCAAGGGACCACACTTTCGAACTGAGATGAGGAGGTATTTCTTCAGCCCGAGAGTGGATAATCCGTGGAATTTCTTCCTGCAGAGAGCTGTGGAAGCCCAGTCATTGAATGTAAATAAGACAGAGATAGATTGGTTCTTGATTAGTATGGGGATCAAGCTTCATGGGGAGAAAACAGGACATGGGAGTTGAGAAACATATCAACCAAGATCAAATGACAGAGTAGGCCAAATTCTGCACCTATTTCAAATGGTCTAATATCTTATGTATACGATGAAAGTCCATGGGTTCAATCAAATCTCTGCCCATCACAGTATTTAAACAGCTCTTCTCAAAATCACAAATAACATTCAGTGCTGCAACTGTAACAAACTCCAATACCCTCCTGTCTCTGTCACATGTGTGTAGTCTTAATATAGTTGCACACATCACACTCTGTTGTCAGATGGAGGAGACTGTATTCACCTAGTTCCATTCTTGCTTCGCTATCTCGTTGTGGCCAGAGGATTTATTCCACTTCCATATTGTTACCTCTGAGATCACCCAATGACCTATTCTTTAGCTTCGCCTATTTGTCTTCATTGACAGGCTGTACAGAAATAGTTTTCACACAGACACTGAAGGCCCCCAGCTCGATCACACCATAATCTCTCTCTATTCCTCTGCTATGTTTACATTATTTGACTTGGTATCCAATATTCCATAGATGAGCAGAAATTTCTTCTTGTCAAATATTGACAAGACTGAAGCTGTTCGTTTCAAGTCCCCACTCCAACCTTAATTCCCTCAATGCTGACACAATCCTTCTTCAGGGTAACAGAGTAAACTTTTATGATATCTGTGTCTGTGATAAATTTCTAACCATGTGTTCACACAGGCACAAAGACTGCTGATTCCTCCCTCCTTAACATCTCAAGTTCATCCCTGCCTCAGCTCATCGACTGATGAAATCTTTTGTTAACTCTAGGTTTAACCATTCCTGAAGAAGGGATTATGCCTGAAACATCAATTCTCCTTCTCCTTGGATGCTGCCTGACCTGCTGCGCTTTTCCAGCAACACATTTTTCAGCTCTGATCTCCAACATCTGCAATCCTCACTTTCTTCTAGGTTTAACTGTTCCAATGCATGACTGGCCTTCCCAAATCTTATCCTGTGTAAACCTGAGCTCATCCAACACCTCTGCCCAAGTCAATTTCCCCTATCACTCCTGCAGTTTCTCCCATCTGTTCAAATCCTCTTGAATTTAAATTTTATACATTTGTATGCAAGCTCCTCCATGACTTAATCTTCCTATATCTCTTATCTCTTCCGTTACATGTTGGTCGGACAGGGTTAATACTGGGCAATGCCATATGATGAATTATGATGAACAAAAGCAGAAGCAGAAATTGCTGGAAAGGCTCAGCAGATCTGGCAGCATCTGTGGAGAGAAATCAGAGTTAATGTTTCAGGTTCAGTGACCCTTCTCAGAACCACTATGATAATTCGATTCCCTACAGTGTGGAAACAGGCCCTTTGGCCCAACAAGTCCACACCGACCCTCCGAAGAGTAAGCCACCCAGACCTACTTCCCTCTGACTAATGCATCTGACACTATGGGCAATGTAGCATGGTCACTTCACCTAACCTCCTCATCTTTGGACTGTGGGAGGAAACCAGAGCACCCGGAGGAAACCCACACAGACGCGGGGAGAATGTGCAAACCCCATACAGACAGTTGCCCAAGGCTGGAATCAAACCTGGGTCCCTGGTGCTCTGAGGCTGTAGTGCTAACCACTGAGCCACCGTGGCACCCCTAGATCCATAATGTTGTATGGATTTGTGAAAGAACAGCTCAGAATCTGAGCAAGACCCAACTTCTCAAAATTTCTGTTGATATTTTCAAATTAACCTGCTCAGAGATGTTATGTCGCACCTCTGGACCAGGTGGGACTTCAACCCGATGCCTCCTGGCTGAGAGGTAGGGACAAGGAGAAAGTGAGGACTGCGGATGCTGGAAATCAGAGTTGAGAGTGTGGTGCTGGAAAAGCACAGCAGGTCAGGCAACATCTGAGGAGCAGGGGATTCAACTTCATCAGGAATGGTTCCTGATTCTCCTGCTCCTTGGATGCTGCTTAATCCCCTGTGTTTTTCCAGCACCACATTCTCAACTGAGAGTTAGGGACTGCACCACAGGACCCCTTTAGTCATTGACACTGAACTATTTGTAAACTCCATTAGAAGATATTTCCTAATCAACCAATTAGAGATGTTATCAAAGCCTCTGTAACAATATTAATCATATTAGTGTCACCATAGTCAGTTGCTAACACGCAATAAACTAAATCTTGTTCATTAGCCATATGGATGCTTGTCTGATGGTGGAAAATACAGAATGAAGTTCTTGCACTATGTAGTCTTTTATTGTGTCACTCCACACTCACATACAGAGCCACGGGCAATATGGGGATAATATAAGGACTACTGGTTTGGGTACAGTGGTGGTGTGGGGAGTTTAAAAAAAACACTAAATCATGTTAACTACAAGAAACTCTTCCAAATTGACCAGCGAGTGGTTTTCCTTTCCCACACTAAGCAAAGGTCTTGTTGTTCCCACGTGAGGAGGATGATGGCAAAAGCCTTCATCAGGAGCAGATGTGTGAACACCGTAGTAGGAAAGATTTGCTCATTCAACAACCTCCAGCCCCACTTTGCACCTGTCGAATTCTGGCCTTCTTCAACACTCCTAGTTATATTTGCTCCAGCATTGGCGGCCAAGTCTTCAGCTTTCCAGGGCTCAAACTCTCTACCTTTCACTTCTCAATTTTCTCATAAAAGCACATCTTTTTGAACCAATCTATTGAGCAGCTTATCTAATACCCCCTGATGTGGCTGAGTTACTAGGCATCAAACAGTGGTCCTTTCCCCCAACCCCCACTGTACTGATGTAAAAGTCAAAGGCCACTTAGCCTCCACTATTCTCAGTTACTGGGCGCCCATTTTACAGCAGGTAGTCTGTTTAATGGCTCAGAACAGGACTTCTGACCCATCGAGATACGCCCATTTGACACCTCTAACCAACAGGGTGGTTCGGAGCTATCTAGTCCCAGCAGTGCCATGGTGTGTGGTGGACACTGCTGGGATTGCAAAGAGATCCCCCAACATCTAAACAGCCACGGTCCTCAATTAGATGGTGCCTGTCCAATGGGCACCCAGTGTGTTTGATTTTCTAATGCGCCCACGAAGGATCTTGAGAGATTTGTTAGGATTAAAAGACATTACATAAACCTAATTACATTAGTTTAAACCCTCCAGAAGAGCATTAGCAAATTTCCCCCCCAGCACATTGAAACCCCTCTGGCTCAGGTTTGGATTGCTCGTTCAGGAATCAGGAGGCAGGAGCAATCATGACTCCTGACCACACTTCTACTGTCAGCCTGCTAGAAGGCAGGGCTTTCACGGGATTGGGATCTTCATGACTGTAGAAATGTGTGTACCACCCAGCTAGAGGCAGTGAGGAATGGAGGCAGGACCCCAAGTAAGTGGGTCACACGATGGTCTGAATTGGCAGCTATTGCTGTGACTGTCGCCTGAGTAAAATTTGAAAACAAAACAACAGACCTTTATCTTCAGTGTTCAGAGCAAAGGGAGATCTGGGATCTGGGGTAGGACAGGTAAATGTCAGTTCTTGAAATTTCATTGCTACTCAGTATTTACTTTTTGGCCAAACTTGCAGATTGTCCTGTCAAACATGATGCAGCTGTATAAAACTCTGGTGCAGCCACACTTGGAGTACTGCATACATTTCTGGTCACCGCATTATAGTAAGGATGTGGAAGCTTTGGAAAGGGTTCAGAGAAGATTTACTTGGATGTTGCATGGTATGGAGGACTGGTCTTATGAGGAAAGGCTGAGAGACTCGAGGTTCTGTGGGAATGAGAGAGACTCCCGATTCGTGTGTTGTCTCCCAAGTGCCTGGATTTATGATGTCTCTGATCATGTTTTTGGGATCCTTGAGGGGGCGAGACAGCAGCCTCAAGTCATGGTCCACATAGGCACCAACAACACAGGGAGGAAGAAAGGTGGGGATCTAAGGCAGAAATTCAGGAAGCTAGGGTGGAAGCTTAGAGCTAGAACAAACAGAGTTGTTATCTTTAGTTTGTTGCCCATGCCATGTGCTAATGATGAGAGGAACAGCGAGAGAGCGGAGCTGAACACGTGGCTGCAGGATGGAGGGTTTTGGATTCTTGGATAATTGGAGCTCTTTCTGGGGAAGGTGGGACCTCTACAAACAAGATGGTTTTCACCTGAACCAGAGGGGTTCCAGTACGCTGGGGGGGAAATTTGCTAATGCTCTTCGGGAGGGTTGAAACTAATGCAGCAGGGGGATGGGAACCCGAATTGTAATTCCAGTGTACAAAAGGTTGAGGGTAGTGAGGTCAGGAATAGGTTTACAAGGTCGTGAGTGGGCACTGGCAATCAGGATGTTGGTTTGCAATGTGTTACTTCAATGCCAGGAGCATCCGGAATAAGGTGGGTGCACTTACAGCATGGGTTGATACCTGGGATTTCGATGTTGTGGCCATTTCAGAGACGTGGATAGAGCAATGGTTGTTGTAGGTCCCTGTATTTAGATGCTTACATTTAGATGTAAGAACAGAGAAGAAGGTAAGAAAAGGTGGGGTGGGGGGAGATGGCATTGTGAATCAAGAGTAGTATTATAGCAGCTGAAATAACATGCAAGGACTCATCTACTGAGGTAGTTTGGGCAGAGGTTAGAAACATGAAAGGAAATGTCACCCTGTTGAGAGTTTTCTATAGGCCTCCAAATTAGATTAGATTACCTAGATTAGATTCCCTACAGTGTGGAAACAGGCCCTTCGGCCCAACAAGTCCACACCGACCCGCCGAAGCACAACCCACACATACCCCTACATATACCCCTTACCTAACACTACGGGCAATTTAGCATGGCCAATTCACCTGGCCCGCACATCTTTGGACTGTGGGAGGAAACCGGAGCACCCAGAGGAAACCCACGCAGACACGGGGAGAACGTGCAAACTCCACACAGTCAGTCACCTGAGGCAGGAATTGAACCCAGGTCTCTGGTGCTGTGAGGCAGCAGTGCTAACCACTGTGCCACCGTGCTGCCCTGTAGAGATGTAGGGATGTAGAGGAAAGGATAGCAAAGATGATTCTCCATAGGAGCGGAAGTAACAGGGTAGTTGTTATGTGAGGACTTTTAACTTCTCCAGTATCGACTGGGAGTACTATAGTTCAAATAATTAAGATGGGTCAGTTTTTGGTCAATGTGTGCAGGAGGATTTTCAGACACAGTATGTAGACAGGCCAACAAGGGGCGAGGCCATATTGGATTTGGTACTGGAGAATGAACCTGGCCAGGTGTTAGATTTGGAGGTAGGTGAGCATCTTGGTGATAATGACCATAATTCGGTGATGTTTACAATAGCAATGGGTAGGGATAGGTATATACCACAGGGAAAGAGGTATAAATGGGGGAAAGGCAATTATGATGCGATTAGGCAAGATTTAGGATGCATAGGATGGGGAAGGAAAATGCAGGGGATGGGGATAATTGAAATGTGGAGCTTATTCAAGGAACAGCTACTGCGAGTCCTTGGTAAGTATATACCTGTCAGGCTAGGGAGGTAGTTGTCAAGAAATGGAGCCATGGTTTACTAAGAAGTTGAAGCTCTTGTCAACGGAAAGAAGATGGCTTGTGTGAGCATGAAGCATGAAGGCTCAGTTAGGGGGCTTGAGAGTTATAAGTTAGCCAAAAAAGATCTAAAGAGAGGGTTAAGAGGAGCCAGGAGGGGACATGAGAAGTTGTTGGTGGATAGGATCAAGGAAAACCTAAAGCCTTCTATAGGTATATCAGGAATAAAAGAATGACTAGAGTAAGATTGGCGCCAATCAAGATAGTAGTGGGAAGTTGTGTGTGGAATGTAAGGACAAGGGAAAGTACTTAATGAATACTTTTTATCAGTATTCACATTGGAAAAGGGCAATGTTAGTGAGAATACAGAGATACAGGCTATTAGATTAGATGGGATTGTGGCTGACAACGAGGAGGTTTTAGCAATTTTGGAAGATCTGAAAATATGTAAAACCCCTGGGCCAGATGGGATTTATCGGAGGATTCTCTGGGATGCCAGAGAGGAGATTGCAGAGCCTTTGGATTTGATCTTTATGTTATAATTGTCTACAAGAATAATGCCAAAAGACTGGAGGATAGCAAATGTTGTTCCCTTGTTTAAGAAAGGGAGATGTGACAACTCTGGTAATTATAGGCCAGTGAGCCTTACTCTGGTTGTGTAAGGTGTTGGAAAAGGTTATAAGAGATAGGATTTATAATCATCTGGAAAGGAATAATTTGATTAGAAATAGTCAACACGGTTTGTGAAGGGCAGGTCATGCCTAACTAATCTCATTGATTCCTTCAAGAAGGTGACAAAACAGGTAGATGATGGTAAAGCAGTTGATATGGTGTATCTGGACTTCAGTAAGGCATTTAATAAGGTTCCACACAGTAGGCTTTGCACAAAATATGGAGTTTCAGGATTGAAAGTGATTTAATGAATTGGATCAGAAACTGGCTAGCTGAAAGAAGTCAGAGGGTGGTGGTTGATGGGAAGTATTCATCTTGGATTTCAGTTACTAGTGGTGTGCCGCAAGGATCTGTTTTGGGGCCACTGCTGTTTGCCATTTTTGTAAGTGATCCAAATTGTGGCGTAGAAGGACGGTACTAAGGTAGGCAGAGTTGTGGATAGTACCAAAGGATGTTGTAGGTGACAGAGTAATACAGATAAGCAGAGCTGGGCTAAGAAGTCGCAAATGGAGTTTAATGCAGAAAAGTGTGAGGTAGTTCACTTCGGATGAAGCTGCAGGAATGCAGAGTACTAGGCTAATGGTAAAATTCTTGGCAGTGTAGATGAACAGAGAGATCTTGGTATCCAGATGCATAAATCCTTGAAAGTTTCTGCCCAGGTTGATACCATTGTTAAAAAGGTATATGGTGTGATGGCATTTATTGGTAGGAGGATTGAGTTTCGGAGCCATGAGGTCATACCACAGCTGGACAAGACACTGGTGCGGCCACACCTGGAGTATTGTGTACAGTTCTGGACACCGCATTGTGGGAAGGATTTAGAAGCTTTGGAAAGGGTTCAGAGGCAATTTACCAGGATGTTGCCTGGTATGGAAGGAAAGGCTGAGGGAACTGAGGCTTTTATTTTGTGGGTAAAAATGTGTTGCTGGAAAGGCGCAGCAGGTCAGGCAGCATCAAAGGAACAGGAGAATCGACATTTCAGGCATAAACCCTTCTTCAACGTTGATTCCCCTTTTCTTTGATGCTGCCTGACCTGCTGCGCTTTTCCAGCAACACATTTTTAAGCTCTGATCTCCAGCATCTGCAGTCCTCACTTTCTCCATGTTTTTTTTGTGGCTTTTGTAAGTGTCATGACTCACTCGGTAAAAAGCCCTGATACTCAAGTCCATCTAACCTTGGGTCATCACAAAAGTTAGATTTCATTAGAACACTCAAAGTTTTGTATTTTCCTGTCTAATGAATTCAGATTAACAGAAAACCCTGATCCGGTTTCTGTACTTAACAAGAAATTATCATTTATTACAACTAAATGGACAGTAACCACAGAGATACAAGATATAAATGGTCAATTTATAACTTTCTAACTTAAAACTCTAGCCCTTTTTAATCCACTACACACACATGCAGACAGACATAGACAAATATAAAAAACACAACTGTTATGGGGGTGGAGAAGAAAATGTAAGGGGAAACTCAGTTCAATGGCACCACTCTACAGGAGTCAGTCAGGTGTTCTTTTGCTTCCTTTGAGTCCTTCTGATCTCCAATCTTCTTATTTCCAGATTCTTTTAGTTGTTTACTTAAGATAAAGGGTGGGTGGGTGCACTAATTGTTCAGTATCTTGGTCACATGTTAGAGGCAGTAGCTTATAGGCAAATTCTGAGTGAGAACAGACAGCTTTTTCTTCATTCAGGGATTGTGGACATCACTGGCAGGACCAACATTTAATGCCCATCTCTAACTGGACTGCTTTCAACAAAGTAAACTGTGAGTGAAGATGCTGCAGTTTAAAAATAAGTTCCTGGAAATCATTTTGAGTTGTATTTACGGTGTTGTTTTGTTTGAGTGATTAGGGAGGATTACTGGATCTATTGGCATCATGCATGTGTGTTCGGGTCAGTTTTACCTGGAGACAGCCTGCTGATTGGTCCTTCATTCAGGACCAGTTGTGCAGGTCCTCAGCATGACAATATCTCCCTGGCTCCTAGCAGGTATACATGAAAGAGTAGAAGAGTGTGGTGCTGGAAAAGCACAGCTGGTCAGGTAATATCCAAGGTGCAGGAGAGTCGACATTTCGAGCATCAACTGGTTTAGTTTAGATTACTTACACTATGGAAACAGGCCCTTCAGCCCAACAAGTCCACACCGACCCACAACCCACCCATTCCCCTACATATACCCAACACAACAGGCAATTTAGCATGACCAATTCCCCTGACCTGCACATCTTTGTACTATGGGAGGAAACTGGAGCACCTGAAGGGAACCCACGCAGACACGGGGAGAATGTGCAAACTCCACACAGTCAGTCGCCTGAGTCAGGAATTGAACCCGGGTCTCTGGCGCTGTGAGGCAGCAGTGCTAACCACCGTGCCGCTCTTCATCAGGATTCCCCTCGGATGCTGCCTGATCGGCTGTGCTTTTCCAGCACCACACTCTTGACTCTGATAACTCCAGCATGTGTAGTCCTCACTTTCTTCCTTGCATTAAAAATACAGAAATGGACAACCTACAGACTGTCAAAAATAACAGTAATCCTCTCTCCTGGCAGAGAAGTAATAAAATCTTGAAAGATAGCTGAGGGATGTCATGGTCAGATGTTATTAACACTATCCAGAAATCCAGGCAATGTTCTGGGGGCTTGGATTTGAGCCCTACAATGGCAGATGGTGGAATTTCAATGCAATAAAAATTTGGAATTGATAGGCAATTAATGATTCTGAAACCACTGATTACCAGGAACAATCAGGTCCTGGACCTTCCCATGGCTTGTCACTTCAACACACAACCCTGCTCCCATGGCCACATGTCTGTCCTTGGGCTGCTGCAATGTTCCAGTGAAGCTCAATGCAAACTGGAGGAACAGCATCTCATCTTCCAACTAGGCACGTTACAGCCTGCCGGTCTCAACACTGAATTTAACAACTTCAGAAGATTATCCTATCTCGACCCCTCTGTTTTCATTCTGCTCCGCAATTTTATTTTATTTATTTTGTTTATTTTTTTTAGATTTTTTTTCACTGTTCTGTACCTCTTATTTCTTGATTGACTCTCTTTCTCTCGCGTCACCTCAGGAGGTCTCCCACCCACAGCTTCCAACCTCATAGTCCGGGAACCCCGCACTGCCCGGTTCTACCTCCTTCCCAAGATCCACAAGCCTGACCACCCTGGCCGACCCATTGTCTCAGCATGCTCCTGCCCCACTGAACTCATCTCTACCTACCTCAACACTGTCCTATCCCCCCTAGTCCAGGAACTCCCCACATACGATCGAGACACCACCCATGTCCTCCACCTCCTCCAAGATTTCCGTTTCCCCGGCCCCCAATGCCTCATCTTCACCATGGATATCCAATCCCTCTACACCTCCATCCGCCATGACCAGGGTCTCTAGTACCCTTCCACCAACACTCTCATTCGTTTGGCCGAACTGGTCCTCACCCTTAACAATTTCTCCTTCAAATCCTCACACTTCCTCCTACCAAAGGGGTAGCCATGGCCACACGTATGGGCCCCAGCTATGCCTGTCTCTTTGTTGGCTACGTAGAACAGTCGATCTTCCGTAATTACACCGGCACCACTCCCCACCTCTTCCTCCACTACATTGATGACTGCATTGGCGCCACCTCATGCTCCCGTGAGGAGAGTGAGCAATTCATCAACTTCACCAACACATTCCACCCTGACCTTAAATTTACCTAGACCATCTCTGACACCTCCCTCCCCTTCCTAGACCTCTCCATCTCCATTAATGATGACCGACTTGACACTGACATTTTTTACACACCCACCAACTCCCACAACTACCTGGATTGCATTTCATCCCACCCTACCTCTTGTAAAAATGCCATCTCGTATTCCCAATTCCTCCGCCTTTGCTGTATCTGCTCCCAGGAGGACCAGTTCCACCACAGAACACACCAGATGGCCTCCTTCTTTAGGGACCGCAATTTCCCTTCCCCAGCGGTTAAAGATGCCCTCCAATGCATCTCATCCACATCCCGCACCTCCACCCTCAGACCCCACCCCTCCAACCGCCACAAGGACAGAACGCCCCTGGTGCTCATCTTCCACCCTGCCAACCTTCGCATAAACCAAATCATCCGCCGACATTTCCGCCACCTCCAAAAAGACGCCACCACCAGGGATATATTTCCCTCCCCACCCCTTTCTGCCTTCCGCAAAGACCGTTCCCTCCATCACTACCTGGTCAGGTCCACGCCCCCCCCTACAACCCACCCTCCCATCCTGGCACCTTCCCCTGCCACCGCAGGAACTGTAAAACCTGTGCCCACACCTCCTCCCTCACCTCTATCCAAGGCCCTAAAGGAGCCTTTCACATCCATCAAAGTTTTACCTGCACATCCACTAATATCATTTATTGTATCCGTTGCTCCTGATGCGGTCTCCTCTACATTGGGGAGACTGGGCGCCTCCTAGCAGAGCGCTTTAGGGAACATCTCCGAGACACCCGCACCAATCAACCACACCGCCCCGTGGCCCAACATTTCAACTCCCCCTCCCACTCTGCCGAGGACATGGAGGTCCTGGGCCTCCTTCACCGCCGCTCCCTCACCACCAGACGCCTGGAGGAAGAACGCCTCATCTTCCGCCTCGGAACACTTCAACCCCAGGGCATCAATGTAGACTTCAACAGTTTCCTCATTTCCCCTTCCCCCACCTCACCCTAGTTCCAAACTTCCAGCTCAGCACTGTCCCCATGACTTGTCCGGACTTGTCCGACCTGCCTAGCTCCTTTTCCACCTATCCACTCCACCCTCTCCTCCCTGACCTATCACTTTCATCCCCTCCCCCACTCGCCTATTGTACTCGATGCTACTTTCTCCCCACCCCCACCCTCCTCTAGCTTATCTCTCCACGCTTCAGACTCTCTGCCTTTATTCCTGATGAAGGGCTTTTGCCCGAAACATTGATTTCGCTGCACTTTGGATGCTGCCTGAACTGCTGTGCTCTTCCAGCACCACTAATCCAGAATCTGGTTTCCAGCATCTGCAGTCATTGTTTTTAACTCTCTTTCTCTCGCTCCCCACTCTCTCATCACCTTTTTCCTCTCCTCTTCCCCCTTTGCTACCCTTCTCCCCTGTTTTCCATTTTGCCCCTGCTTCACCTATTCCCTCCATCCCCCACATATTTTGTCACATAGCACTGGCTTCAGCTTTGGTCATTCACAGCTCCTAATTTCCCTATAATCTCTCTGTGCACTGTCATCATCACCTCTTTATTGCTACCTTTGCTTCTGGAGCCTGGACTCGCCTTCTCTCATGCTGCCTGACCTGCTGCGCTTTTCCAGCAACACATTTTCAGCTCTGATCTCCAGCACCTGCAGTCCTCACTTTCTCCTCACCTTCTCTCAGCCTAGTATAAATACCTCCCTATTTCTCCCTTTTTTCCAGCTTTGACAGGGTCAGTTAGACTCGAAACGTCAGCTCTTTTCTCTACTTACAGACGCTGCCAGACCTGCTGAGATTTTCCAGCATTTTCTCTTTTTTGGTTTCAGATTCCAGCATCTGCAGTAATCTGTTTTTATCAGGAACAACCTACCTGGTTCACTATTGTCATTTCAGGAAGGAAATCTGCTGTTCTTACCTGATCTGTGACTCCAGACCCACTGCAACGTTGACTCTTAACTACTCTCTGGGCAATAAGTGCCAGCAATGCCCACATCCCATGAAAGAATAACAAAAAATGCTTTGAAAAATATACAAAGATAATGTGGTGCTGTGAGCAGATTTGCACAAGCAGTTCAGAAATCAATTTACAAGGAGGTCCAAAGGAAAGCTACCTGAATGAATGAAGGTTGAGAGATGCTGTGAATTCTAAGACTGCTCTTTCTGGGCACTTCTTCAGCATGTTCTGCCAATCTTTACTGCAACTAACTAAACAGAGGCTTTTGTAAATTCTGGGCTTCCTTGTAACTCGGCAGAGAAAGTGTAACAAAGCGAACTTAGATTCTGAAGCACAATGGACTCAGCGTATATGGTATGTACTGGAAAGGATGAATCAATTGCTAAGTACAGATGGGACATGAATGTATCATATCAGTAATGATCAGTAACTAGCAATCTGATGCCATTAGGAAACTACACAGCACTGCGAGATCAAAGCTCAGATTATTTTCCAATGAGTGGACTCTCACTGACATCATGATTCACACTTTATAAATTGAACAAAGAACAAACTCAATTTGTCATTTAATCAAAAACACGCCACACAAATACCAAGATGAAGGGCAAAATAGCTATTCCCACGGTGACACGGTCACAAACTACTGATGACTAACCTGCAAGCTCCTGTGCATACAAAAGCTAAAATTACATGCTGAAGAAAAAAATCCTCCATCTAAAGATCTGAAGTCAATTAGAAGTCATCTATCCCAAAGTTGACATTTGCCTCCAGGCAGTTTTAAACTTTACACCCCCATTTTGATTCAAGTGGGAAACAGCGTGCGAACATTCTGAATTTCACACAGATGAAAATGCAGTCATGTGTAATCCTGATAACCATAGGGAAGCAGGAGAAACCTAGGCTTTCACGGCTTTACATATTCAACAAATTTTTAATTCATAAATGCTGATTTGAATCCTTTGATGCTATCCCAGGACGTGTAAAAGGTTGATGTGATAAATTAGTTGTGATTGATTTGAAGTTTTTCTATCTCCACCTTCTCCTGTCAGTTTTCTTCATTTCTTTGTTTAATTCTTTGGTGAATGACAACGTTGCGAGCAAAGACTGGGGGCAGCAGTTAGCACAGGCAGCTACTCAATTGGCGTGTAGGTCAGATTAGACATCAACGGTATGGAGTTAAATCGCCACTCTAGCTTCAACAGCTTGGAATCAACCAACTAGAATTTAGAAGGTCATGGGGTGATCTGATCAAAATCTTAAGATCATTAGATGTAGGAGCAGAAATTAGGCCATTCGGCCCATCGAGTCTGTTCTGCCATTCAATCACGGAAGAACACAGCAAGCCAGGCAGTATCAGGACATGGAGAAGTCCTGGGTGAAACCCTTCTTCAGTTACACCTGATACATCGACTTCTCCTCCTCCTAATGCTGCCTGGTTTGCTGTGTTCTTCATACTTCCTACTTGCCTATTTTGGATTCCAGCACCTGCAGTTATTTTGTCTCCTGCATTCAATCATGGCTAATAGGTTTATCAACCCCATTCTCCCACTTTCTCCTGTAACCCTTGATCTCTTCGACAATCAAGAATCTATCTATCTCCAACTTAAATATACTCAATGACCTGGCCTCCCCAGCCTTCTGTGGCAATGAATTCCACACAGTCACCATTCTCTGGCTGAAGATGTTTCTCCTGATCTCCATTCCGAAAGGTTTTCCCTTTACTCTGAGGCTGTACCCTCGGGTCCTAGTCTCTCCTACTAATAGAAACATCTGTCCAACATCTGTCCATACCATTCAGTATTCTATTAGTTTTCAAGACATTAACAGAAAAAAACAAAGTGGATAAAGAAAACTATTTCCAATGGTTGGGGAATGCAGTACTAAGGAGCATAGTCTGAGAATTAGGAGTGAGATTAGAGTGGTGCTGGAAAAGCACAGCAGGTCAGGCAGCATCCAGGCTGCTGCCTGACGTTTTGTGCTTTTCCAGCACCACTCTAATCTTGGCTCTAATCACCAGCATCTGCAGTCCTCACTTTCACCTGAGAATTATGGATGGACCATTCAGAATGTTAGGAAGCACTTCCACACACAAAGGGAGGTAGAGGTTTGGAACTCTCTTCTACAAACATTAGTGGATACTGGATCACTTGTTAATTTTAAATCTGAGCTAACTAAATTTTTGTTAAGAAAAGATATTAATGGCATGGACAGCGAAGAGGGTTACCTCAGATTACAGGAGGATCTTGATCAAATGGGCCAATGGGCTGAGAAGTGGTAGATGGAGTTTAATTTAGATAAATTTGAGGTGCTGCATTTGGAAAAGCAAATCTTAGCAGGACTTATATACTTAATGGTAAGGTCCTAGGCAGTATTGCTGTACAAAGAGACCTTGGAGTGCAGATTCATCTTTCCTTTAAAGTAGAGTCGCAGGTAGATAGGATAGTGAAGAAGGCGTTTGGTATGCTTTCCTTTATTGGTCAGAGTATTGAGTATAGGAGTTGAGAGGTCATGTTGCGGCTGTACAGGATGTTGGTTAGGCCACTGTTAGAATATTGCTTGCAATTCTGGTCTCCTTCCTATCAGAAGGATGTTGTGAAACTTGAAAGGGTTCATAAAAGATTTACAATGATGTTTCCAAGGTTGTAGGATTTGAGCTATAGGGAGAGACTGAATAATCTCGAGCTGTTTTCCCTGGAGCGTCGGAGGCTGAGGGATGACACAATAGAGGTTTACAAAATCATGAGGGGCATGGATAGGGTAAATAGGCAAAGTCTTTTGCCAGGGTGAGGGAGCCCAGAACTAGAGGGCATAGGTTTAGGGTGAGAGGGGAAAGATATTAGAGAGACCTAAGGGGCAACTTTATCATGTGAGGTTTGTGCATGAATGGAATGAGCTGCCAGAGGAAGTAGTTGAACAATTACAACATTTAAAAGGGCCTCTGGATGGGTATATGAATAGGAAGGGTTTGGAGAGATCTGGGCCAAGTGCTGGCAATTGGTTCTAGATTGGGTTGGGATATCTGGTCGGCATTGACAAGTTAGATTGAAGGGTGTGTTTTCATGCTGTACAACTCTATGATCCAATGACTCTACGATTTGGGTCAAAGGCAGACATCTGGAGTTAGGCCACAGATCATCCACAATCTCACTGAATGATGCTACAGGCTCAAGGGCTGAAAGGCCTACTCCTGTTCTTATAGTGTAAAACCCTGACAACCCTGAATAATCACCAAGAACATGCCTTCAGACAAAGATCAGAATAAGAGTCCTGTTACGGGTTAAAAACAAGGACTACAGATGCTGGAAACCAGAGTCAAGATTAAAGTGGTGCTGGAAAAGCACAGCAGCTCAGGCAGCATCCGAGGAGCAGGAAAATCGACGTTTCGGGCAAAAGCCCTTCATCAGGAATACAGGCTGAATTCCTGATGAAGGGCTTTTGGTACAATTGCAACATTTGTGAACATTGCTATGGGGCCACCTGATGGACCAATGAGTCACCCTTCTATTGGAAGGATGTTGTTAAACTCGAAAGGAAAGATTTACAAGAATATTGCCAGGACTGAGGATTGAGTTATAGGGAGAGGCTGATATGCTACGACTTTTTTCTCTGGAGCATCAGAGGCTGAAGGGTGACGTTATGGAGGTTTATAAAACCATGAGGGTCATGGATAGGGTGAATAGCCAAGGACGTTTTCATAGGGTGCGAGAGTCCAAAATTAGAGAGCATAGATTTAAGGTAAAAGGGGAAAGATTTAAAAAGAACCTGAGGAGTAATGTTTTCATGCAGAGGGTGGCGCATGTTTGGAACAAGTTGCCAGAGGAGGTGATGGAGGTGGGTACAATTGCAACATTAAAGAGGCATCTGGATGGGTATATGAATAGAACTTGTTTAAAGGGATATGGGTCAAAGGCTGTAAAATGGGACAAGGTCAGATTGAGATGCCTGGCTGGCTCAGACAAGTTGGACTGAAAGGTCTGTTTCTGTGCTGTACATCTCCATTACTCTATGAGTAAGCCAAATCCCAGAATGATATATAGCTTGATAGATCCTATGTTTTTTAAATTTAGTTAACATTGGTGTCATTTATTGAAACATTGGCATACAATTCTGCAAAGTTTCTTTAACAATAAAAAGGAAGTTTGTTGCATAAAACAAAGAAACGAAAATAAAACAAACCAAGATATCAAAATACAGAACATAACTTGAAAGATCTTAAAACACAGCAGAACAAAGTCTTATATATCACTTTATAACATTTCAAGATTAGGAAATTTTTTTCAGAACAAATTTTAAGTATTACTTAACAGCTTCTTCTCAGTTCTATACTGTGAAATGTGAAGTCTCCTGAACATGAGTATTAATACAACTGAAATATTAGACTTTCTCAGTCGTTTAATAATCTGCCAATTAGTAACCAAACACTTCTAGTCTGGAAGTTTTACATAAGTGAGCTTTTCTTGAACTATCCTATGCTTTTTTCTAGGAAAGAAACTATATTTGCTTCTGACCCCAGTCATGTCTCCTCTGAATTAAAACTTTCAATCTCTGGGTTCTCTTGGCTAAAATTAGTCTTAAATTAATCACAATTAAATGCAAGCTCATGCCTTCAATGTTTACAAGTCCTGTTGTGAATCCCACAGTGTAAAAATAAATCCACTAACATTCTAGGGAGCTTTCAGATTCCTGTCTCTGACACATTACAGAATTAGCGCACAGTTCTGGCACAAATAAAGATGATTGTGATTGTTGGAGGTCAATCATCTTAGTGGCAGGATATAATCATCAGGTTGCTCCAAGTTCTAGACACCCATACACAATAAAATCCACACCAGAGAGATGAATTTCCGCGCAGTTTTCTTTGAGGTGAGCAGTGGCCACCATCACTTTGTGACTGGTAGCAAAATGTTGGCCATCAATATGTCCCTTTTCTCCACATACAACTCCAATTAATTTCAATTCAGTCTTAGGAAAAGCTGTGAATTACACAGCAGATTGTACATATTTTAGAGAAAATAAAAATTAGTAACAAAAAGTTTAACTGCGAACTTGCAGTGAGTTCAACAACTAACACATTTAAAGTCACATTCTGAAGGTAAATCTCATATCCCAGCATTTATTGCAAATGAAGACCAGCTGCAGTGAATGCACAGAAATGGCTACAGCCCAGCATGAACAAGCAATGCAGCACAGATATGGGTAAACTACAAATAACTATGAATCAACTGTTTTGCATTAATTGCAAGGTGTTGAAATTTTTTTTAAACTGTAAACACTAAAACTACAGATAAACTACAGACCCTCCATCCCATTCAGTGTTATTTTGATTTCGTTGCATTTTGGATGCTGCCTGAACTGCTGTGCTCTTCTAGCACCACTAATCCAGAATCTGGTTTCCAGCATCTGCAGTCATTGTTTTTACCTCAGTGTTATTTTTGTATCTAGCCTCTATTTCTGTTCTGAGCAGTTTTCTATTTCAAATTCTCATCATCCGAAAGGCTTATGTGGCACCGAATGCAGAAGTACATTTTCACTGGAATCTGGTACTTCTGGTAAATTGTGTCAGTGACTGCTCTTCTAAGTCAAAACCCAGCTGGCTATTCCACTGGTCAGGAAGGAGCCATCACAGCTGAGCTTGGTCTCAGCCTTGCTTGACTCTCTCACTTCCCAGGAACAGAGAATTCAACGTTTCGAGCATAAGCCCTTCATCAGGAATAAGAGAGAGAGAGCCAAGCAGGCTGAGATAAAAGGTAGGGAGGAGGGACTAGGGGGAGGGGCGATGGAGGTGGGATAGGTGGAAGGAGGTCAAGGTGAGGGTGATAGGCCGGAGTGGGGTGGGGGCGGAGAGGTCAGGAAGAGGATTGCAGGTTAGGAGGGCGGTGCTGAGTTGAGGGAACCGACTGAGACAAGGTGGGGGGAGGGGAAATGAGGAAGCTGGAGAAATCTGAATTCATACCTTGTGGTTGGAGGGTTCCCAGGCGGAAGATGAGGCGCTCCTCCTCCAGCCGTCGTGTAGTTGTGTTCTGCCGGTGGAGGAGTCCGAGGACCTGCATGTCCTCGGTGGAGTGGGAGGGGGAGTTAAAGTGTTGAGCCACGGGGTGATTGGGTTGGTTGGTTCGGGCGGCCCAGAGGTGTTCTCTGAAGCGTTCCGCAAGTAAGCGGCCTGTCTCACCAATATAGAGGAGGCCACATCGGGTGCAGCGGATGCAATAGATGATGTGTGTGGAGGTACAGGTGAACTTGTGGCGGATATGGAAGGATCCCTTGGGGCCTTGGAGGGAAGTGAGTGTGGAGGTGTGGGCGCAAGTTTTACATTTCCTGCGGTTGCAGGGGAAGGTGCCGGGGGTGGAGGTTGGGTTGGTGGGGGGTGTGGATCTGACAAGGGAGTCACGAAGGGAGTGGTCCTTGCGGAACGCTGATAGGGGAGGGGAGGGAAATATATCCTTGGTGGTGGGGTCCGTTTGGAGGTGGCGGAAATGGCGGCGGATAATACGTTGTATGCGCAGCCTTATTTTCACTATGGACATCCAGTCCCTGTACACCTCCATCCCCCATCACGAAGGACTCAAAGCCCTCCGCTTCTTCCTTTCCCGCCGCACTAACCAGTACCCTTCCACTGACACCCTCCTTCGACTGACTGAACTGGTCCTCACCCTGAATAACTTCTCTTTTCAATCCTCCCACTTCCTCCAAACTAAAGGAGTTGCCATGGGCACCCGCATGGGCCCCAGCTATGCCTGCCTCTTCGTAGGATACGTGGAACAGTCCATCTTCCGCAACTACACTGGCACCACCCCCCACCTTTTCCTCCGCTACATCGATGACTGTATCGGCGCTGCCTCGTGCTCCCACGAGGAGGTTGAACAGTTCATCAACTTTACTAACACCTTCCATCCCGACCTGAAATTCACCTGGACTGTCTCAGACTCCTCCCTCCCCTTCCTAGACCTTTCCATTTCTATCTCGGGCGACCGACTCAACACAGACATCTATTATAAACCGACTGACTCCCACAGCTACCTGGACTACACCTCCTCCCACCCTGCCCCCTGTAAAAACGCCATCCCATATTCCCAATTCCTTCGTCTCCGCCGCATCTGCTCCCAGGAGGACCAATTCCAACACCGCACAACCCAGATGGCCTCCTTCTTCAAGGACCGCAGATTCCCCCCAGACGTGATCGACGATGCCTTCCACCGCATCTCCTCCACTTCCCGCTCCTCCGCCCTTGAGCCCCGCTCCTCCAACCGCCACCAAGACAGAACCCCACTGGTTCTCACCTACCACCCCACCAACCTGCGCATACAACGTATTATCCGCCGCCATTTCCGCCACCTCCAAACGGACCCCACCACCAAGGATATATTTCCCTCCCCTCCCCTATCAGCGTTCCGCAAGGACCACTCCCTTCGTGACTCCCTTGTCAGATCCACACCCCCCACCAACCCAACCTCCACCCCCGGCACCTTCCCCTGCAACCGCAGGAAATGTAAAACTTGCGCCCACACCTCCACACTCACTTCCCTCCAAGGCCCCAAGGGATCCTTCCATATCCGCCACAAGTTCACCTGTACCTCCACACACATCATCTATTGCATCCGCTGCACCCGATGTGGCCTCCTCTATATTGGTGAGACAGGCCGCTTACTTGCGGAACGCTTCAGAGAACACCTCTGGGCCGCCCGAACCAACCAACCCAATCACCCCGTGGCTCAACACTTTAACTCCCCCTCCCACTCCACCGAGGACATGCAGGTCCTCGGACTCCTCCACCGGCAGAACACAACTACACGACGGCTGGAGGAGGAGCGCCTCATCTTCCGCCTGGGAACCCTCCAACCACAAGGTATGAATTCAGATTTCTCCAGCTTCCTCATTTCCCCTCCCCCCACCTTGTCTCAGTCGGTTCCCTCAACTCAGCACCGCCCTCCTAACCTGCAATCCTCTTCCTGACCTCTCCGCCCCCACCCCACTCCGGCCTATCACCCTCACCTTGACCTCCTTCCACCTATCCCACCTCCATCGCCCCTCCCCCTAGTCCCTCCTCCCTACCTTTTATCTCAGCCTGCTTGGCTCTCTCTCTCTTATTCCTGATGAAGGGCTTATGCTCGAAACGTTGAATTCTCTATTCCTGAGATGCTGCCTAACCTGCTGTGCTTTGACCAGCAACACATTTGCAGCTGTGATCTCCAGCATCTGCAGACCTCATTTTTTACTCTCTCACTTCCCCTCTCCCTGCAGAGGTTACTGGAAAGCACTCAGAGGCAGGGAGATGTTCCAGACTTTCTGCTTCTTTGGTCTTGCCAAAGCTAATAATTACACCTCCTCCTGACATCCCAGCTGAGATTGACATCAGTGAGTTTGCAACAAACTGAGAAATAAGGCCTTATTAATCTGTATATCTCAGGGGCACATTAAAAAGGGTAGTGTGTTTACATCACTGACCCAGCAAGTGGTCCATCCTGCTTATCGTGTGGCAAGATGGCCATTTTTGATTTTATATGTTGCCTGTATTTTAATGTAATACACCATGGGTTGGATTCCAATTCTCCAACTGAACCAACCATTCTGTCATTCTGAACTCGTTTTTAATTTTTCTAATTTATTACAATGGTTTTGTACTTCTGAAGGTCTGTAATGCTGGACTTTTTATTTCTTCCTTTTTCTTATCTTTTTTCCTAAGAATCTGTATTGAAGAATCTATACCAATCTATCTTGTATGTAAGATGGTGCCATAGATGACAACTTGTAAACTTTTCACTGTACTCATGTGAATGTATGTGATAATAAAAGTAATTCAATTCAACCAATTAGCTTGCAGTCCTCTCTTGTAGCTTGAATACTGAAAACAGAATTAAAATAGTTGTAAGACAGGAAATTGCACTGTGTTTGTCAATTTCAAATACGGGATTCCATTGCTGGAGTAAAGGTTTTAGTTGAAATAAAGATCATCTTTAATAACTAGCCACCTCCACCTGAATCAGTATTGTGGGGTTATCACATGAGGAGGTGGTTATGCTTAGCATTATCTTCCTCTGCAGACATCTGCAAACTAATCACTGTTGTACTTTCCCAGGTGACTACTACAGTATGTGGCACTGCACGAGCATTGTTTGAGATAGCTCACGACCGCCAAGCCTTCTATGTCTTTGCTTTGTCTAGGTCTCTAATTAGCAATAGAGAATACACTACCATAGAGTATCCAAATAACTACTTGCAGTACAGAACTGAAGCATTGCTGACAGCAAAAGCAAAGTTGAATGTTTTATTTGCCTTGCTCTCATCAGCACTGACATGCAAGAATCCAAACTTTGAAAAGGGAACACTAATTTATGAAAGGAGGGTTATCTCACAGAGGAGCAGCATGATCTGTTCATGTTAACTGTAGTTGGCTGGTGAACATCAGAACAGGTAGATAGACTCTGGTCATGGCATTGCCAGAGGAAATACAGCAGGGATTGGCAGTCTCCATAACTGTTTCTCAATTAGATCTTTCTTTAAAAAACCTTGCGCAGGGTCGTGTGTGTAAATATATGTAGTCTCAATACACAAACATATTGCACTATGAGCCTGATTGATAATCTCACATTGATTACTGGTGTAATTCTAAATGAAACCTAGATTATTATTTCATATTACTTTCCAGCAATGTAGAGATCTGCAGCGGAGCCTGTTCTTCAATAATAAAATATTTATTCTCCACAGCAGTAAGTATAACTCCACTGAGTCAGGCACAATGACATGGACCTTAGGCCACTGGTACAAATGCATCTGTTCCCCTGAAAGCTCGAGTAAAATTCCTTGTCTCCACACAGAGACCGTGTGTGCTATCAGCAGAGTGGGTGGAGTCAATATGAATATTAATCCCTCCAGAACCATTACTTCATACAGCAGATCACACACCGCCTCCAGCCACAATCCATTGTGCGGAACGGCCAATGTAACTTTTAACGTTGCAGGGAAGAGGCCATTCCCTTTTACAACAGACACAAACAATGACCCACTGGCTCTCAGATGGGATCAATGAGTTGTGAGAAGAGGTGGCAGGTGTGGGATGCATTAATTTAAAAAAATATAAAATTTGGTTTAAAATTTTAATAAAAAACAGATCACAAATCTCAAGAAATAAATAAAAAGCATTTGTCTTCCTCCTCGCAGGAAATCAGCAACTCATCCATTTCACAACACAAATCTGCTATCAAGTCGTGTGGAACATAAACACCAGCATGGACCTGTTGAGCTAAGTGGTCTGTTTCGGTGCTGGAAATGCTATGTAAATCATTCCTTCTTTTCAGTTAAGAGAATATGTTAAATCTAGGAATCCAGAAGCTAAGCAAAGTACAGAAGCATAACTTGGTCCGGGTGGGTGTGGGAGAAGATGAGACTTGCTCCTCCGTTGAGGTAGGCAATCAAGGTCAAAACAGGGCAAGGAAGAAGACTGGCATTATCATTTACAGTAAGCAAAACATACACTCCTAAGGACTTACTGAGAAAGCATCAAAGAACAATTCACAGCGGTCTTGCAGCTTCCTCAAATGCAATAAAAACAGTGTTGCTCATAATACTCTTAACAGTGCAAGATTTCTCATTCTTAACTGGCAAGCCAGCAGACTCAAAAAGCAAACTTGAAAATTCATTCAAAAGCAAAATCTACTTCTGCATTATCACAGCAAGGCTTCTTGCAAGCTAAGATAATTAGCTCATCCAATGTCCAAATCATAGCATTGTGCTTGACTTTAGAAGAACAACTTTCTGCCATGCACTACCTTCAACACAGGGAGGTTAAAAAAAAGTCTAAGACTTTACGTCGGGGGTATAATTATAAAACTGAAGAACACTGAGCCAAAGAATGAGAGGTTCAAAATCAGTATCAAGAATGATTTTCAAAGTGAAGGAAATGGAGTGAGAAAGCAGATGGGGATATGAAGTAAATTTAAAATGACAGAGCCAGGTCTGGAACAAGTAGTAGTGGAAGGAGGGCTTATAGAGGAAGGAAGAGTTTGGAGATGGTGGATTGTTGAGGTGGAAGCGAGGCAAGCCTGATCAAGAGGCAAGGGCATGGGAGAGTTAAACATAAAGTTAAGAATGTTAAATTTGTACTGATGAGGAACAAGCCTGCTCTGCCAGTCATTAACGGGATCCCTAGAATTCCGACAGTGTGGAAGCAGGCCATTCAGCCCATTGAGTCCACACTGACCCTCTGAAGTGCATCCCACCCAGATCCACCCACCCCCCAATCTTATCCCTGTAACCCTGCATTTCCCATGGTTAATCTACCTAGCCTTCACATCCTTGGACACTATGGGAAATTTAGCATGACCAATCCAGCTAACCTGCACATCTCTGCATCATAGCTGATCTTATTTTAGCCTCAACCCTACATTTCTGTACATCCCCAATAACCCTTTACCCCCTTGGCAAACAAGAATCTATCTACCTTAGCCTGAAAAAATTTTTAAGATTTTGCATCCATTGCCTTTTCAGAAAGGAAGCTTAGGTTGCCCTTTTGGACCACAGAACACTGCTGCTTATAAGTGCCATTGGGTCGCTGATCTCATACCTGACATTGGTCAGAAACTCCACTGGGGCACCCCCTACTGGTGAATGGACAAACTGCACAGTTCCCACTTTGGGTGGGGGGGAGTGGGTGGTGGTTGGCTTTTCAAAAACAGCAAAGCTAGTTTTTCAGCTTTCTCTTAAATAAATGTCAAATGTGACTTGCTGCTGTGTTTCTGACTTTGCATCACCATCCAGTGTATGTTTTTGTACATTACTTTTAAGCAATCACATTTTGTTGGAAAGTAGATTTCCTCCTTCCACACACAAAAATAAGACAAGTTGGAATAGATTGGTCTGCCAACAGGAGTGCAGAGAAATAAACCTAAAAATAAGATAAAAACAGAACCCCCCTGACACAAACCAAAATGTTAACTGCTTTTTCTATGCTCACAAATGCAGATGAAATGCACTTTGACTGTCCATCATTGCATTGTGATCAGCTGGTAAGGTCAGTAATTTCAGCGGGAGACGGTGGATTTCTGTGTTCACACTCCCGAGAGGCTGTGAATCATTTTCATATGTCACATTGCCTGGAAAAATGGTGAATTTTCCAGAGCAGATGATGGCAGATTCAAGGTGTACACACACGCGCACGCATATACACACACAAAACATATAAAATCAAACATACATACACACCATAGGAGTACACACACACACACACACACACACACACACACACACACACACACACACACACACACGAAAGTTTTATATAATGTTAAAAGTTCATTTCTTGTCACTTGACAATCTTTTGCTCGTAACATCAAATACAGTCTCTAACCATGAGAGAAGCCACTTTTTCTAATCATGCACCTTATTAGCTGCACTATGTGACAGTTCAACATCAAATCTCCAATTTTTGCTGACTTCCAAAAAACACCAAAAGATTGTTTTGTCATGGGGAAAGAAAGAAGCAATGATTCTTTCGCTCTACCAATGCAACAACAGAGTTAACAAGCTTTGTCTGCTCTGTACTCAGTCATTGTATCCAATAACTATAACCTTGAAACAGTAGCTACCTTTATTCCTCAGAATAAGCACTCCAGTAATGGTCAATGCCATATATAGGTTGACCTCCTTTTTATTGATTAAGCATTTAGCTTTACAAGCTCAACTTATATGTGAGCATATACAGTCAACGTCACATAAACTTGGTTAAAGAAGCAGGGTCACTGTGCCATCTTGTTGGAAGTGGCTCTACATAGCAATTATACTTTAATACAGTACAACAAAGAGCCACATCAGCACAGCCTCTTGCACATCCCACCGCTGTGTTTACTTTGCCTTGAAGAGCTCTATGTGCATTACATACACAAAGCTACGACTCTGCTTGCCAGCTAGTCTATGGTGAGACTGCGAGCTGTAAATACAAATCAGTTGCTTTGCTATCATGTCTGGTTTATGATTTATGATAGGTTTCACTGTTTTAAATAAACTAGGTTGTGGTGTTAATCAATGCACCATGAGTGACTGATTACCAGATCATTAAAATTAAAATGACTTCCACCAGACTCTTCAACCCACCATAATGGATTTGCCTCTTGCTGGGGTAAGTTTTGGAAATCTTTCTAAATTTTCACCTTTTTATTTATCTTCCTTTCTTCTTTAAAACCAACCTATTCAAACAGTACCTTTAATCACCTTTGCTAATAATTTACTTTTTAAAACACCACCTCTCCAAATAAGTCCTCCTTTAGTCCTGTGTTAATTTTTGTCTTGTTGTCCTGTTGTGAATCATCTCGGAAGACCATCCGACATTAAAGGTGGCTAATAAACTAGAATTTCGGCCGTTGTTCTTGTACTTAGCTGCCTATTAATTGGCAGAGGCTAGCCAGGAGCTCATTTCGGTCACAGCACATTTAGTCATTACACTAATTAACAAACAAGAAAATCTCACCAGGAGTTGAAAATAAAGCATGCAGTATCACAAGCATATAACTGGTCATTGTGTCCCTAACATTATTTTATTTCTTAATTCATTCATGGGATGTGGGTATCACTTGCAGGACCAACATTTATTGTCCATCCTTACTTGCCCTGGAGAAGGTGGGGTTGAACTCCCTTCTTGGACCACTGCAGTCCATTTGTTCAGGAGTGAATCCCAGGATTTTGGCACAACAGCAATGAAGGCATGGTAATTTATTTCCAAAGATATTGAGTATCTTGAAGGGGACCTTGTGTGTAACTGCTGCTCTGGTCCTTCTAGATGGAAATGACTTTCCGCTTGGAAAGTGCTGCCCAAGGGCTTTAGGTGAATTTCTGCGACGCATCTTGTAGATGGTACACACTGCTGCTACTCAGCATCAGTGGTGGTGATATGGAAGCTCATAGACGTGGTGCCAATCAAGCGGGTCACTGTGTCCTGAATGCTACTGAAAATAACAGATGCTGGAGACCACAGGGAATCAGACAGCATCCATGGAGAGAGAGCAAGCTGACGTTTCGAATCTGGTTGACTCTTCATCAGAGCTGAAATGAAGTGTGGAGGAGACAGCAGGTATGCTACATTTGGGAAGGGCTTGTAGGGGTAATGGGGTGTAGGGTGCTGGTGGAGAAAATATGTTGATACTTCAGATTAATTGATCAGAATGTGAGAATGGCAGAACAATGGGCCGTCTAACGACCAGACTGGAAAGAGAAGAAATGCTAATGGGTTGAGGGGAGGGGAGAGAGGATATGGTGACAAAGAATATAGCATGTAAAGATAAAAGAGAAGAAATGGAAGTTGGTCCACAATGTTGAAGTCAATATTAGTCCAGAATGCTGTAAAGTGCCTAGTCTGAGGATGAGAAGTTGTTCCTCCAGTTTGTGCTGTGATTCTCTGGAGCACTGCAGCCTGCTGAGGACAGACATGTGCGAACAGGACACTGTGCTGAAATGACCAGTTGCAGCAAGGTCAGGGTCATGCTTGCGCACCAACTGGACATGCACCCACAGAAGGGCTCTGGCCCGAAACGTCGAATTTCCTGTTCCTTGGATGCTGCCTAACCTGCTGTGCTTTAACCAGCAACACATTTTCAGCTCATGCACCCACAGTGGCCTATTCTACACTGGAGAAACCAAACACAGCCTGTCGCCATGTCCTCTCTCCCCTGCCCCCACCCCAGTGGGACTGCCTTCTCTTTCAAGTTAGAAACAAAAAAACTGCAGATGCTGGAATCCAAGGTAGACCAGCTGGAAGCTGGAACAAGGGTCCTATCTCAACTCCATTCCCCAACTTGGTTCAGGCACTTCCCATCCACATCCAACCAGGCCCTCCACTCCTTCAGCAATGTACAGTTACCACGCCCCCAGTACTTCCTCTTCACTATGGACCTGAATTCATGAGACACGTCCATACCCCACAAGGATGGCCTTCTGGTGCTCAGCTTCTTCCTCTCCAATAGACCTATCCAGTCCCCCTCCAGCAATACCCTGCTCCATCTCACTGAACTGGTCCTCACCCTTAACAACTTTTTCTTTAACTCCTCCCATTTCCTCCAAATCCAGGGTGGGCCCCAGCTTCGCCTGCCTCTTTGTCGACTATGTCTAATAGTGCATACATACAGACACTGTACCCCAACTCTTCTGCCATTACATCAATGACAGCATCCGTGCAGCGTCCTGCACCCAGGCTGAATTGGAGCAGTTCAGAGACTTTGCCTACAGCTTCCACCAAATTCACTTGGTCCATCTTGGACACCTGTCTCCCCTTTCTTGACCTCTCCATTTCCATGGAGAAAGTGAGGACTGCAGTTGCTGGAAACGTCGATTCTCCTGCTTCTCGGATGCTGCCTGGCCAGCTGTGTTTTTCCAGCACCACATTTTTCAACTCTCCAGCGACAGTCTCCAGACAGACGTTTACTATAAACCCACAGATTCTCACAACTACCTGGGCTACACTTCCTCCCACCCAGTATCCTGCAAGAATTCCATCCAGTTTTCCCAATTCTTCAGTCTCCACAGCATCTGCTCACTCAAGGAGACATCCAAGCATCCCAAATGCCCACCTATTTTGAACAACGTGCTTTTCCTCCACTCTGTCACCATCCAAACAGCCCTCCACCATACTGCCTCCATTCCTCATTCCACTACCCTAACTCCCCTCTAAATGCAATAAAGACACAGACGCCCCTGTCCTAACCTATCACCCCATCAGTCTCTGCATCCAACACATCATCCTTAAACACTTCCATCAACTCCAACGAGACCCCACCACCAGGAGCATCTTCCCCTCCCCACCCCTCTCTGCCTTCCACAAAAACTGTTCCCTTCACCAGTCCTTGGTTTGTGCCACGCTCCCTACTGACACCCCAAACCCACAGATACCCGCCCCTGCAATCAGCAAAGATGCAAAACCTGCCAATACACCACCTGCCTCACCTCCATCCAGGGCCCCAAACAGTCCTTCCAGGTGAGACAGAGTTTCAGTTCCCTCTCCTCCAACCTCCCAGTCACTGACCATCTTAATTCCCCTTCCCACTCCTTTTCCGACATGACCATCCTTGGCCTCCTCCGTTGCCACAACAAATCAGATTGCAAATTGGAGGAACAACACCTCATCTTCTGCCTGGACAGCCTACAGCCCAGAGGACTCCACATTGAGTTTGCCAATTTCAAATATCTTCCCGTCCCAACCCCCGACTCCCTTCACAGCCCCTCCCCCTCCTTTCCACTGCTTCCTGTCAC
The DNA here is from genome assembly GCF_020745735.1 of Hemiscyllium ocellatum. Classification (NCBI taxonomy): domain Eukaryota; kingdom Metazoa; phylum Chordata; class Chondrichthyes; order Orectolobiformes; family Hemiscylliidae; genus Hemiscyllium; species Hemiscyllium ocellatum. The sequence goes on from NC_083418.1 coordinate 78,225,880, forward strand.
CAATTGGATTCATTCCTCCCATTGACCAACCAGATTGTACCCTCTACTTGTCTTCATCTATGCCTATTTCACCACCCTTCCCCCACCACCCCCTTTATCTGCAGCTCCCCCCACACTCACCCCAGTTCTGAAGATGGATTACACCAAAAACATTGACTTCTCCACCTCCTGATGCTGCCTGGCTTGTTGTATTCTTCCAGCCTCCTGCTTATCTACATTCTCTTTCCAGTCTGGCAGTTGGACACACCATTGTTCTACCATCCCACATTCCGATCATCTAATCTTATCTATCAACATCTTTTCTCCATCAGCACTCTACACCATTTCACACCCGCAAGCTCCCTCCCAATCTATAGCATAACTGCTGCCCCCTCCACACTTCATTTCAGCTCTGGTGAAGAGTCATCTTGACTTGAAATATTAATTTGTTCTCTCTTCATGGAAGCTGTCTGACCTGCTCTACTCTCTAGCATTTGTCATTTTCAGTATAGATTCCAGCATCTGCAGTAGAGTCATAGAGCTGTACAGCACAGAAACAGACCCTTAGGTCTAACTCATCCATGCCAACCAGATATCCCAACCCAATCTAGTCACACCTGCCAGCACCTGGCCCATATCCCTCCAAACCCTTCCTATTCATTATACCCATCCAGATGCCCTTTAGACGTTGCCATTTTTCCAGCCTCCACCACTTCCTCTGGCAGCTCATTCCATCACATGCACCACCCTCTGCATGGGTAAGTCCTAAGTGGCCCTGGCGGAACCCAAACTGGGCATCACTGAGCAGGTTATTGCTGAGCAGATGCTGCTGATAGCACTATTGATGACACTTTCCATCACTTTACTGATGATTGAGTGTAAACTGATAGGACAGAAACTGGCTGGGTTGGATTTGTCTGTGTACAGGACATACCTGTACAATTTTCCACATTGTTGGGAAGATGCCAGTGTCGTAAACTGTACTGGAGGAGCTTGGCTAAGGGAGTGGCAAGTTCTGGAGCCCGTCCTCAATACTATTTCAGAATGATGTCCGATTGCATAGCCATTGCAGCAGCCAGTGCCTTCAGCCGTTCCTTGATATCATTTGGAACGACTGGCGTCTGTGCTGCTGGTGACCACTCGAGAAGCAGGTTTTATTGGAGCAAGATAATCAATCTTGTAACCAACTTTCTTCAGCACCATCTGCTACCCACATTTCATCAGCAGTTATTCAGCAGCATAGTACTAAGCTCAACTTTCTTAGCCTCTGTGTGAAATGCTGGATAAAGCAATGCCAACAAAAGACAGACAGAACCATGATAAACCTCAATCAATCCTCATTAAAGTGTTACTGTAAAACGAACAACTGTGGATGCTGGAAATCTTACACTGAAACAGAAATTGCTGGAAAAGCTCAGCAGGTCTGGCAGCATTTGTGGAGACAGAAACAGAGTTAACATTTGTGGAGCAGTGACCCTTCATCTTGCTGTTCTGATGAAAGGTCACCAGATCCCAAACGTTGCCAAGCCTGCTGAGTTTCTTCAGCAATTTCTGTTTTAGTCCCATTAAAATGTTGCGCTAATTTGAGCTGATGGGTTGTTTCATACACTTGGACAAGCACCCAGAATATTTCCCAAACCAACGTTAACAAATCATGCAGTTGTGATTCCAGCAGACCAGCACCCAATCTTACTCAGCGCCTCGATAGAGACTTCATTCTCCAAGTTCTTCATTGAGCTGTGCAATGGTGAGGCTAATGCAGCTTTTCAAAAAGGAATTAAGGAGCATTTAAAGCCATCTGTTTCATGAGAAAACCTAATATTGATATGAAATAAGAACAAATGAAGTAATTAAGTTGAGCACTTGCCCCCTTCACATGAAGGTCAACATTAATGCTGTTGAGCTGTTATACAACATGACATGACATTCACTCCCACCTCCAACACTCCGTAGCAGCAGTGTGTACTATCCTCAAGATGGACTTCAAAAATTCATCAAAGATCTCAGACAGCACCTTCCACTCAAGACCCCTGCTATCGAGAAGGACAAGGGCAGCAGATGCATGGAAACACCTCCACCTGCAAGTTCCCCTCCATGTCACTCATCATCCTGTCTTAGAGTCATAGAGATGTACACCATGGAAACAGACCCTTCGGTCCAACCCGTCCATGCCAACCAGATATCCCAACCCAATCTAGTCCCATCTGACAGCACCCGGCCCATATCCGTCCAAACCCTTCCTATTCATACACCCATCCAAATGCCTCTTAAATGTTGCAATTGTACCAGCCTCCACCACATCCTCTGGCAGCTCATTCCATACACACACCACCCTCTGTGTGAAAAAGTTGCCCCTTAGGTCTCTTTTATATCTTTCCCCTCTCACCCTAAACCTATGCCCTCTAGTTCTGGACTCACTGACCCCAGGGAAAAGACTTTGCTTATTTATCCTATCCATGCCCCTCATAATTTTGTAAACCTCTATAAGGTCACCCCTCAGCCTCCAACGCTCCAGGGAAAACAGCCCCAGTCTTTTCAGCCTCTCCCTGTAGCTCAGATCCTCCAACCCTGACAACATCCTTGTAAATCTCTTTCAAGTTTCACAACATCTTTCTGATAGGAAGGAGACCAGAATTGCACACCATATTCCAACAGTGGCCTGACCAATGTCCTGTACAGCCACAACATGACCTCCCAACTCCTGTACTCAATACTCTGACCAATAAAGGAAAGCAAACCAAACGCTTTCTTCACTATCCTATCTACCTGTGACTCCACTTTCAAGGAGCTACGAACATGCACTCCAAAGTCCCTTTGTTCAGCAACACTCCCTAGGACATTACCATTAAGTGTATAAGTCCTGCTAAGATTTGCTTTCCCAAAATGCAGCACCTTGCATTTATCTGAATTAAACTCCATCTGCCACTTCTCAGCCCATTGGCCCATCTGGTCCAGATCCTGTTGTAATCTGAGGTAACCCTCTTCGCTGTCCACTACACCTCCAATTTTGGTGTCATTTGCAAACTTACTAACTGTACCTGTTATGCTCGCATCCAAATCATTTGTGTAAATGACAAAACTTAGAGGGCCCAGCACCAATTCTTGTGGCACTCCACTGGTCACAGGCCTCCAGTCTGAAAAACAACCCTCCACCACCACCCTCTGTCTTCTACCTTTGAGCCAGTTCTGCATCCAAATGGCTAGTTCTCCCTGTATTCCATGAGATCTAATCTTGCTAATCAGTCTCCCATGGGGAACCTTGTCGAACGCCTTACTGAAGTCCAAACAGATCACTTCTACTGCTCTGCCCTCATCAATCCTCTTTGTTACTTCCTCAAAAAACTCAATAAAGTTTGTAAGACATGATTTCCCACGCACAAAGCCATGTTGACTATCCCTAATCAGTCCTTGCCTTTCCAAATACATGTACATCCTGTTCCTCAGGATTCCCTCCAACAACTTGCCCACCACCGAGGTCAGGCTCACCGGTCTATAGTTCCCTGGCTTGTCCTTACCACCCTTCTTTAACAGTGGCACCACGTTTGCCAATCTCCAGTCTTCCGGCACTTCACCTGTGACTATCAATGATACAAATATCTCAGCAAGAGGCCCAGCAATCACTTCCCTAGCTTCCCACAGAGTTCTCGGGTACACCTGATCAGGTCCTGGGGAGTTATCCACCTTTAACCGTTTCAAGACATCCAGCACTTCCTCCTCTGTAATCTGGACATTTTGCAAGATGTCACCATCTATTTCCCTACATTCTATATCTTCCACATCCTTTTCCACAGTAAATACTGATGCAAAATATTCATTTAGTGTGGAGCCATTGTCTGTGGCTCCACACAAAGGTCACCTTGCTATTCTTTGAGGGGCCCTATTCTCTCCCTAGTTATCCTTTTGTCCTTGATATATTTGTAAAAACTCTTTGGATTCTCCCTAATTCTGTTTGCCAAAGCTATCTCATGTCCCCGTTTTGCCCTCCTGATTTCCCTCTTAAGTATATCCTACTTTCTTTATACTCTTCTAAGGATTCACTCGATCTATTCTGTCTGTACCTGACATATGCTTCCTTCTTTTTCTTAACCAAACCCTCAATTTCTTTAGTCATCCAGCATTCCCTATACCTACCAGCTTTCCCTTTCACCCTGACAGGAATATACTTTCTCTGGACTCTCGTTATCTCATTTCTGAAGGCTTCCCATTTTCCTGCCGTCCCTTTACCCGCGAACATCTGCCTCCAATATATTGGAAATTTATTGCTGTTCTTTCACTGCCGCTGGGTCAACCACCCTCTCAATCGGTATTGGAAGTCTACCTACAGCACATGGATTGCAGCAGCTCAAGAACGCAGTTCACCACCACCTTCTGAAAGACGGTTAGGTACGACAATAACAAGGTGTATGCCAATGCTGCTGCTGAGTCAGTGACGTCCGCATCTCATGGGTGGTGGATAATACAAAAAATGCCTTATGATCTGAATATTTGATTTCAACATGGTATTTGTACCTGATGAAGCAATATTTATATTTTATAAGAACTGGACATGGATAACATGGAACTTACAGAGTAACACATTTATTACAGCTCCTGACATATACAAATAGTCCAGTAGCAGACACTTCAGTGGCTGGGCTAATATTAAGGCATTTGGTTACAAGCAATAGCACACCTCCATCAGAGTTCCATCCTTCAAGAGGCCTCTGTCAAGCCTGAGATTTTCAGGTCCCTCGAAGCTGGCCCCTCAGAGGATGCGTGCATGCCACCACTGCGCAAATACACTGACCTCCGGTTCTGGAAAGTCGCTGCCATGCACAGATGTCAGAGGTCTGTGTAACGACAGGAAAAATTAGAGAGAGTGTAACTCACATGTCACAATACGGTGATGATACCATGAGTGTGTCTCTTTAGGGAATATTGCACACAAAATATAAGATGCTGTGGGTGAAAAACAAGCCCCAGTAAGTTCAAGAATTTGCACAGAATCAAATGCATATTTTAACAAAAATAACCCTACTGTCATTAACAAGAGTGTCCTCATTTCTGCAGCAGTATATTGCCACGTTAATCTGTGACCAACCTCAGAACTTGGTTCGACTGGTAGCAAGGTATGAGGCGAGAGTGTGGTGCTGGAAAAGCACAGCAGATCAGGCAGCATCTGAGGATCAGGAGAATCAATATTTCGGGCAAAAGCCCTACATCAGGGCAGTCCTCACTTTCACCTGGTAGCAAGGCATATTTTATTCTCCCTATTGATTTTCTTCAGCCAACTTTGTTTCCTATACAGTTTTCTCCAGCAATTTATCATTATTCCCAAATAATTCTGTGTCATTGGTTAATACCATAAGATGTAGGAGCAGGAGTAGACCCATCAAGGCTGTTCCACCATTTTTACTGAGATCATGACTCATTTGAATTATCTCATAGCCCTCAACAACTCCACTTTCCTGCTTCTTCTCTCACACTTGCTTCCCTTTCTATTAAAAATCTATCTATCTCAGCTTTGAATATACTTAACAACTCAGCTCGATAGCCCACTGCAGTGAAGAAATCCATAGATTCACTCTCCTCTGAGAGAAGTGATTCCTCCTTATCTCTGTCTTAAAATTGCAACCCCGATTCCTGAGATTACATCCTCTGGTCCTAGAACTAAAGACATCATTCTCGATTATGAGTGACCACCAATATGGATACAATAGAATCATCAATTCATTTAGATAAACAAATCTTGGTACAAGTCACTTGGTATCCACAAGGCCTTATTTATGGGCAGCTTTTTAAATGTTATTATACTGTCCTTTGAGGTTTTTTTCTAAATGTTCAGAGCAAATAGTTGAAACAAACAAAGAGCACCCAATACTAATTGCTGAGCGTGTGCTCAGATGTGGCAGTCACACAGATTTTGGAATATTTCTCTTGTGCTCGTAACTGGAGCAGATAAACGATGGAGAGATTCTCTGTGAGAAATATGTATTCCCAAGGCACTCAGCCAAGGCACCCACTTAGAGCAAAACATAAAATATAATTAAACGCAGCTGACTGCATTTGTCACTTCGTACAATGGGGCAACAACTAAATGGAATTAATGCACCCTTTTTGTTTTCTCTTCCTGAAATTCCCCGTTGTACTCACTTCCCTCTCAGTTTCTTTTCTTCACAGCTTGCCCAAATGTGAAGCTTCTTAGGATTTCCTCACTTTCTCCCATAGGACAAAGAGAGAGCAAAGGAACATTTTGTAGGCAGGGCTTTTCTAGAGATGTAAGCTGTAATGGATGTCCTTATAGTTTAATAATAACCCTTTACAACTCCTTGAGGCTGGGATAACCCCAATCTTCAGCATCAAACTGTCCAGCAAGAGAAATGCCAGCAATTACCAGCTGCCCCTACTCATGAAAGATGCATTTGCAGCAGGGAAGTATCATGCTTCTTTTTTTCAGCTCAACTGTTGCCAAATCTAGCAGGGCTGATTTGCTTGATTCTCTGTAAATCATGGCAATCCTGTAGTAGTACTGTGACACAATGTCCAAAGTCTAAGAACAAAATAAAAATAAAAATGGAAAACAGTGGCATTAGCTGCAAATGTGTTGCTGGTCAAAGCACAGCAGGCCAGGCAGCATCTCAGGAATAGAGAATTCGACGTTTCGAGCATAAGCCCTTCATCAGGAATAAGAGAGAGAGAGCCAAGCAGGCTAAGATAAAAGGTAGGGAGGAGGGACTAGGGGGAGGGGCGATGGAGGTGGGATAGGTGGAAGGAGGTCAAGGTGAGGGTGATAGGCCGGAGTGGGGTGGGGGCGGAGAGGTCAGGAAGAGGATTGCAGGTTAGGAGGGCGGTGCTGAGTTGAGGGAACCGACTGAGACAAGGTGGGGGGAGGGGAAATGAGGAAGCTGGAGAAATCTGAATTCATACCTTGTGGTTGGAGGGTTCCCAGGCGGAAGATGAGGCGCTCCTCCTCCAGCCGTCGTGTAGTTGTGTTCTGCCGGTGGAGGAGTCCAAGGACCTGCATGTCCTCGGTGGAGTGGGAGGGGGAGTTAAAGTGTTGAGCCACGGGGTGATTGGGTTGGTTGGTTCGGGCGGCCCAGAGGTGTTCTCTGAAGCGTTCCGCAAGTAAGCGGCCTGTCTCACCAATATAGAGGAGGCCACATCGGGTGCAGCGGATGCAATAGATGATGTGTGTGGAGGTACAGGTGAACTTGTGGCGGATATGGAAGGATCCCTTGGGCCTTGGAGGGAAGTGAGTGTGGAGGTGTGGGCGCAAGTTTTACATTTCCTGCGGTTGCAGGGGAAGGTGCCGGGGGTGGAGGTTGGGTTGGTGGGGGGTGTGGATCTGACAAGGGAGTCACGAAGGGAGTGGTCCTTGCGGAACGCTGATAGGGGAGGGAAGGGAAATATATCCTTGGTGGTGGGGTCCGTTTGGAGGTGGCGGAAATGGCGGCGGATGATACGTTGTATGCGCAGGTTGGTGGGGTGGTAGGTGAGAACCAGTGGGGTTCTGTCTTGGCATTAAACATTTAAAGAGCAACCAGCGATTTCATCCTGAGAAAAGTGGAGTGAATCAGGGGAATGAATTCACCGCATCCAATTTAGAGCAGAAATTATGAGTGAAATGAAAATGAAGATTTGAAACAGGAATGAGGAGGAATTTTTTTTCATTCACCTCTGGAACCCACTCTCTCAGAAAGCAGTGAATATATCCAAGACTAAGATAAATTCCTGATTGACAAGAAAGTCAAATGTTAAGAGGGGAAGAACAGAAAAGTCGATTTCAATCCACATTTGGATTTCATCGAAAAAAGAAGATCAAGAGGCCAAACAGCGTCCTCCTGTTTGTCTTATATTCAATGGTTTTAGAGACTCAGTTTAACAGATACTGATCAGAATTATATACTGTCTTGTTCCCTTCACTCTTTCAGCTTTCAGCTATGACACAATGCAGCAAAATCTGTTTATTATATATTCAGTACCCTCATTATTATGTGAAACATGCAAGTCAGCATGTTATAGCTCTGGCTAAGACAACTATCCCTTCCCCCACTTTGTTAACGGTGAATTTGAAACACATTATTGATAAATGATGCACAGCACAAGCTCTGTGCCAGATCCTCTCCAACTATAAACAACGCATCAAAAGAAATTATGCCAGCATCATCTCCAGACTGGCAGATGTACCATGCAGTTAATGGCTGACAGCCCTTGAAAAAAATGCAATTCCTACATGTGTAGGTAATGCAGTAGAAACTGTTAGATCTGGAATAGTAAAGAAAATGCTATGCTATAGGGAAGTTACAGCCTGATAATTCATCAAGGTTAGAGTAAGCTGACGCTGCACCAAGACAAGCATGCAATGCAGTTATCTGGATTACACTATTGTCCAGTGTACAATTGTAATCAAAGAATCTATCTCATGCAGTTCATCACCACCTTCTCAAAGGCAACCAGTGACAGGCAACCAATGCTGGCCCAGCCAACGGTGCCCACATCCAGCAAGGGAATTTAAAACAAAACCTTCCAGACGTACACTCCTTTCTTGATTATACATCATAGAAAGTAAGGTCATCAGCTTTGTGCATTCATGGTGAGAAGCTAGGACTTTCAAAATGCTTTTGAAATGACACTTGACAACATCCCAAAATCATGCTAAACTTGGTGGATAAGCTTGAATGCTATACTTGAATTCCAAAGAGCTCCCTGCTTAATGCTTTTCAACTTGCCGCAACATTTGCAAATTGCCACTTAAAGGGAATACAAGTAGAAATATTTCTTCATTCTTAATTCAATGTGATTGCAAAACTAACAATTCATTTCAATAAATTAATGTGTGGGTTATTGCTTCATTTCTGCTACAGATGCATCTTTCAATAACAATAATACTATTTGATCACAGCTGGGTCAATCACATAGATGCTGGAGTTATGAGAGTAACTCAGAGAAAGTGTACCCTTGTAACAGGTAGCTCACTTCCCCATTCACCAAAACAACTCCACCACATGGTTCATGTCAGGAATGTAATAGAATGCATTCTACTTGCCTGGATGGCTACAACAACATGAGATCTCATCAAACATGAAGAAGCTTGCTTAATCAGCAGGTGATCCAAGACCTTAAATACATAATAGTTGACCTAATTAATTAAAATTTCCAGAAGATGGCCCAGTCCAAGGGCACAGATACAATCAGTAACCTTGTGATGATAATGACAGCCATCCATCTTGGGAGGTAGAGAGCTCAGAGTGCATGTCACTTTTGGATTGTGGTTGTACAGGCTGGTTTATGTGTGGCAGTCCCTTCCTTCCTTTCAATGGGCTCTCCTCCTCTCCATCTGGTCAGTTCTTCGGTCCTCTGCTTTCATTCTTTTCCTGACTATCTGTCTCCAGGTACTCAAGTCACTAGCAAGAAATTCCCACATACGAACTCCAATCCTGATTAACTTGCAGTTATCCTTGTACCACAGATGCAGGAGACCTGTGATCTCATACCATTAGCAAGCTCGCTGTTGAGTATGTCTTTGGGGACATAGCCATCATCGTTTGTGTCTTAGCCAATAGAGTTCCCACTGACTCAAGAGGAAAGCCTGCTTTACATCCTTACACACTGATGTATACCATATTTCAAACTTTGGCCTGTCACGATATGCCCATTATTTGTCTGAGGCAGTGAAAGTGGGAATGTTCAGCTATGTTTGTTGACATGGATAGGTTCAGCACTTGTGGAGGGCGTAGGGAACATAAGCTCAACACATGTAGAACTTTGTACTTTTACAAAACATAGAACTGAAATCTGAGACAATAGTAGAAACTGTTGGAAAAGCTCAGCAGATCTGACACCATCTGTGAAGAGAAAGCTGTGTTAACGTTTCCAGTTCAGTATGACTCTTCTTTGGGAGCTTGAGGGAAGATAGGCAGAGATGGAGCCCAAAAGAGAGAAACAGTCAGTGAGGCAGACAAAGGATGGATAATAGTAAGCCAGGAAGAAAGAAAGGTAGATAATGGGGCAATGAGAAGGTGAAGATGGGTTGCCTCTACTGAAAGCAGCCCATGTCACAACATGGCCAGGAATATGTGGGGATGGATAAAGAACATAAGACCATAAGACATAGGAGTGGAAGTAAGGCCATTCGGCCCATCGAGCCCACTCCACCATTCTTGGTGATGGGCATTTCAATGCACTTGCCCAAACTCTCCTCATATCCTTTAATTCCTTGTGAGATTTAGAATTTACCAATCTCTGCCTTGAAGACAATGTGCTCCGAGGCAATGAATTCCACAGGCCTACCACTCTCTGACTGAAGAAATGTCTCGTCATTTCCGTTCTAAATTGACGCCCTCTAATTCTAAGGCTGTGCCCACTGGTCCTGGTATCCCCACCTAACGGAAACAAATTCCCAGCGTCCACCCTTTCTAAGTCATGCATTATCTTGTAGGTTTCTATTAGATCTCCCCTCAACCTTCTAATGAATACAATCCCAGGATCCTCAGCTGTTCATCGTACGTTAGGCACATGGGTAAAGGTGTGCAGGCCCCGAAATGATTGAACTTAATATTGAGCTGCAGAGTCCCCAAGAAGAAAGTGAGATTTTGTTCTTCCAGCTTACACTGAGCACCATTTTCTTGCTCAGAGAGCACCAGCTTGTGTGCTATTGGCCACCATGACTTCTCAACTTCAAAATGACATTTGCAGCCTTCACTACCCTGGTACTGATTTTGGCATCAAGGGACAGGTTATGATCCAAGGTTCATGGCGATATTGTCAACCTCCAGAATGCCACAACTATTACTGGGTGTCTCTTCTCAGAACTCATCCAGAAACACTGCGGTTGTATGGGAAAATAATACCATTTAATAGTCACTAGGTTTTAACATTACAAAAACCAGCATGAGAAATCCATACTGAAGAATAAATTACAACAGCAATTGCAAGTAATTAATTTCAATAGCAGATCAATGAATTAGATTAAATGTCATTCTGTAATTAACAAAAACTTTACAAGGAATTAAATTCCCTGCAAGAACAAATAATAGGGAATTCAACTCTTCAATTCTGAATTATGTTTATCAATAATTAAGCTCTTGCTCACAGGTTCTTTATCCATACACAGTGTTAGCCAGCAGCAATAAATCACTAACAACAATCTATCACATCCTCTCTTAATACAAAACAAATCAGGCCAATACAATGTTCTTTCACTTTTAGTAAATACCATTGGCAACAAGACTTGCTACTGTGGCAATCTTCTGTAATTCATAGAGCAACGTTCTGAGAGAATAAAGTGCCTGAATGCAGCAGTGGAGATATATCATTAGTTAGTAAAATCAAGGCAGTCTGAAGCTCTGAACTCCAAAACATTTTACACGCCTGTGTACACTGAATGCATTCTGCGGGAATGGAACAGATGGTGGAGGACAAACAAATGAAGACCTATGGGCATAGTTGCAAACTCACCAGCACTGAATCATCGTCTGAGGCACATGGCTAAAATCTCTATCCTGTCATTGTCATCAGGCCTTTAATTTACATCATATTGGATAAGCAATCAGGATCAAAGGAATTACAGAGACCTTCACATGATAAAAATAAGTGACATTTGAAACACAGAAAGGCATAGAGTCACAAAGTCATAGAGATATACAGCATGGAAAAAGACCCTTCGGTCCAACCCGTCCATGCCGACCAGATATCCCAACCCAATATAGTCCCACCTGCCAGCACCCGGCCCATATCCCTCCAAATCCTTCCTATTCATATACCCATCCAAATGTCTCTTATCCTCTGGCAGCTCATTCCAGACACATACCACCCTCTGCGTGAAAAAGCTGCCCCTGAGGTCTCTTTTATATCTTTCCCCTCTCACCCTAAACCTATGCCCCTCTAGTTCTGACTCCCCCACCCAGGGAAAGGGCTTTGTCTATTTATCCTATCCATGCCCCTCATGATTTTACAAACCTCTATAAGGTCACCTGTCAGCCTCCGACGCTCCAGGGAAAACAGCCCCAGCCTGTTCAGCCTGTCCCTATAGCTCAGATCCTCCAACCCTGCCAACATCGTGGGCGGCACGGTGGCACAGTGGTTAGCACTGCTACCTCACAGCACCTGAGACCCGGGTTCAATTCCCGACTCAGGCGACTGACTGTGTGGAGTTTGCACGTTTTCCCCGTGTCTGCGTGGGTTTCCTCCGGGTGCTCCGGTTTCCTCCCACAGTCCAAAGATGTGTGGGTCAGGTGAATTGGCCATGCTAAATTGCCCGTAGTGTTAGGTAAGGGGTAAATGTAGGGGTATGGGTGGGTTGCGCTTCGGCGGGTCGGTGTGGACTTGTTGGGCCGAAGGGCCTGTTTCCACACTGTAGGGAATCTAATCTAATCTTTGTAAATCTTTTCTGAACCCTTTCAAGTCTCACAACATCTTTCCGATAGGAAGGAGACCAGGATTGCATGCAATATTCCAACAGTGGCCTAACCAATGTCCTGTACAGCCGCAACATGACCTCCCAACTCCTGTACTCAATACTCTGACCAATAAAGGAAAGCATACCAAACGCCTTCTTCACTATCCTATCTACCTGCGACTCCACTTTCAAGGAACTATGAACCTGCACTCCAAGGTCTCTTTGTTCAGCAACACTCCCTAGGACCTTACCATTACATGTATGAATCCTACTAAGATTTGCTTTCCTAAAATGCAGCATCTCGCATTTATCTGAATTAAACTCCATCTGCCACTTCTCAGCCCATTGGCCCATCTGGTCCAGATCCTGGTGTAATCTGAGGTAACCCTCTTAGCTGTCCACTACACCTCCAATTTTGGCGTCACCTGCAAACTTACTAACTGTACCTGTTATGCTTGCATCCAAATCATTTATGTAAATGACAAAAAGTAGAGGGCCCACCACCGATCCTTGTGGCACTCTACTGGTCACAAGCCTCCAGTCTGAAAAACAACCCTCCACCACCACCCTCTGTCTTCTACCTTTGAGCCAGTTCTGTATCCAAATGGCTAGTTCTCCCTGTATTCCATGAGATCTAACCTTGCTAATCAGTCTCCCATGGGGAACCTTGTCGAACACCTTACTGAACTCCATTTCGATCACATCTACTGCTCTGTCCTCATCAATCTTCTTTGTTACATCTTCAAAAAATTCAATCAAGTTTGTGAGACATGATTTCCCATGCACAAATCAGTCTCTGCCTTTCCAAATACATGTACATCCTGTCCCTCAGGATTCCCTCCAACAACTTGCCCACCACTGAGGTCAGGCTCACTGGTCTATAGTTCCCTGGCTTGTCTTTACCACCCTTCTTAAACAGTAGCACCATGTTTGCCAACCTCCAGTCTTCTGGCACCTCACCTGTGACTATCGATGATACAAATATCTCAGCAAGAGGCCCAGCAATCACTTCTCTAGCTTCCCACAGAGTTTTCAGGTACACCTGATCAGGTCCTGGGGATTTATCCACCTTTAACTGTTTCAAGACATCCAGCACTTCCTCTGTAATCTGGACATTTTGCAAGATGTCACTATCTGTTTCCCTACAGTCTATATCTTCCATATCCTTTTCCACAGTAAATACTGATGCAAAATATTCATTTAGTTTCTCCCCCATTTTCTGTGGCTCCACTCAAAGGCTGCCTTGCTGACCTTTGAGGGCCCCTATTCTCTCCCTAGTTACCCTTTTGTCCTTAATATATTTGTTAAAAACCCTTTGGATTCTCCTTAATTCTACTTGCCAAAGTTATCTCATGTCCCCGTTTTGCCCTCCTGATTTCCCTCTTAAGTATACTCCTACTTTCTTTTTACTCTTCTTCCATACATGTTCTGTGAACTCGGCTTCTGTAGTAAAGTTTTTTATTCAATGAAAAGCTAGCCTAATGGTGATTATGTAATCACTGCTGATTGTTATGAATCTGGTTCACTCATATCCTTTAGGGAAGGAAATCGGCCCTCCTTACATAGTTTGGGCTACATTTGACTCCAGACCACAACAACGTGGTTGACTCTCAACTGCTCTCTGGGCAATTGAGGATGAACATTAAATGTTGGCCCAGCAGTGACACCCATATCCCATAGATCTAAAAGCATGCATAGGCTGTGCTTTCCGGTTTATTGTTGGTATGTTGATAATGAGTCTTTGTTATTGTGAAGGGATGCTAAACAAATAGAAACCGTGACTCTTGCAGTTTGCAGAAACCTCCTCACTGTCTGTACAGCAAAAGCATTTCAATAAGGGCATAATATTTTAGCAGCCTGAGCTATTGAAGACTGTTAACACCGTCTTTATGTTGGAGTTGGGAGCTTAGATCTACATCATCTCTTTTAATTTTGCTTGTGTAGTGATGCTTCATTTAGGCTTCTGGATTCCTGCCAGCTGTGGAGCAGCTGTTTGAGACAAGACATGAATGTAAATGGACTTTTAGATTAGGAAAGTACTATGTGGGAAATTGCAGTTATTTGATGATTCTATGGCATGTGGTATTGTATTACCAATGCATTGGACTGCCGTGCCACTATTTCAATGCTCTTTAATTGAAGATTGGGTTATTGTGTTACTGTGGTTCGTTGCTTCCACAATACGCTACATGTGCAAAGTAATGAGAAAAATTGACTGCCAATCTTCAAAGTCCTGAACCAATTACTAACTCATGATTACTGAACTAAATTGATAAAGAATTTTTTATTTGGCTGTGATTTTATTTTTAGCTGTGTGTAAGAACTTAAAGAGGAGCAGGAGAAGGCCATTTGGCCCATCAAGCCTGGCCTTCCATTCAGCAAGATCATGGCTAACTTACGTCCGGCTTCAGTGATTAGAGACATGGAGTCGTACAGCACGGAAACAGACCTGTCGGTCCAAACAGTCCACGCCGACCGTGTTCCCAAACTAAACTAATCCCACTTGCTTGCTCCTGGCCCATACCCCTTGAAACCTTTCTTATTCATATACTTATCCAAATGTCTTTTAAATGTGGTAACTGTATGTGCATCCCACACATTACCACTCTCCGTGTAAAAATATTGTTCCTCATGTCATTTTTAAAACTTTCAACTCTCAGCTTAAAAATATGGCCCCGACTCTCCCACCCTAGACCCTTGTCATTCACCTTATCTATGCCTGTCATGATTCTATAAACCCCAATAAGGTCACCCCTCAAACTCCTCTGCTCCAGTAAAAAAAGACCCAGTCTTTCCAGTTTATTTTTATATCTCAAACTCTCCATTCCTGACAATATCCTGGTAAATCTTTTCTGAATGCTCTCTCATTTAATAATATGCTTGCTGTAACAATTAATGAATTAATTGATATGCCACACTGAAATGCAATCTGTATTTTTAGCTGTTCAGATCATGTGTTAAATTCCAACTTGGATAACATTGTAATATTTTCTCTTGTGCAGATGATAGTATATTTTTAAATGTTCATATTTATGCTTAATGTCAGCCAATATCTCTGGGGTTGTAAAGTAGTTGCACAGAGTAGGGGTCTCTGTGAACAATATATGTCCTGTTTTTACTTAGTGCCCACAGCATTGAAATAAATCTGAGTTTCTGTCACTGGTATTTTATCAGCTCACTGGAGATGGAAGGGGCCAATGGATAGTGACTAAAGATGTCATCTTGTGAGAATTAGTGTAGAGAATCCTCATTATTAATAAAAATTGTCTGTACTTGTGGACACTGAATCTCTGAAAGTAAATAAATAGGAGGCAGAAAGATCTACAAAAATCAAGGAGTTGAGGGCTATGATGAGTTGGCACAAAAGAGGCATTGAGACATGGTCAAAGTTCTGAATTGTTCCCTATATGGAATGAGCTACGAGAGTACAGTTACTTCATTTAAAAGGCATCTGGATGGGTACATGAATACTATTCACCCTATCCATGTCCCTCATGATTTTATGAATCTCTGTAATGTCACCCCTCAACTTCTGATGCTCCAGGGAAGTTAGCCCCAGTCTATTCAACTCCTCTTATCTTTCAAACCCTGCAACCCCAGGAACATCCTTGTAAATATTTTTGTGCACTTTCAAGTTTAACAACATCTTTCCTAAGGCAGGAAGAACAGAACTGAACGCAATATTCCAAAAGTGAAGGAGGGCAACTGGACTAACCAATATCCTGTTCGGCTGCAGTATGACCTTCCAACTACTTTACTCAATGCACTGACCAATAAGAGCAAGCGTACCAAATGCCTTCTTCACTACCCAGTTTACCTTCAAGGAACGATGAATCTGCACCACAAAGTCTCTATTTGGCAACTCTCCCCAGGACCCTACCATTAAGTATATATGTCCTGCCTGATTTGCCTTATTAAAGTGCAACACTTAAGTGGAAGATGAGAAATGTCTTCTTTCAGAGGATTGTTAGTCTTTGGAATTCACTTCCGCAGGGAGCAGTGAGAATTGGGTAAATGAATGTATGCAAGACTCAGCTAAATTCCTGATTGACCTTGAGTCAGGGGTGATGGGGAGGAGTTGGAGAGTGGCAGAAAAAGGAAATTAAAGCCAGAGTTAGATCAAATATAATCATATTCAGTAGGGATGTGAGCTCATTGGGTCGAATGGCCAACTCCTGTCCATTTCTTATGATGTTTCTGTAGGCTTTATATTATAACAGGGCTTAATGGTACATTTTTCACATTTAATGCAGATATTGGTGAGGATGTAGCTAAAGCATTTGAGACTTCTAGGGGATTCTTGCAGTGCAGTGCTAGTGTTTCTACCTGTGCCAGGAAGCCTGGCTTCAAGTCCCTCCTGCTCCGATGATACCTTTGAATGTGTTTTTATAGTAAATAGTTTAAGACTTTTTGAAGTACCCTTTAGACACTGTACAAAGTTAACTAGAGAACTGATCTCTCATTAGAGAGAAAGAGAGACAGAGATGGCTGGTGATGGTTTAACCTAATGATCACCACATCTCAAGTGAGGGGAGAGTTGAGAAGGAGAGTCCTTTCTGGTAACCTCAAAAACCACAATATATAGCCGCTAACTTGTCTTGAGCAGGACTATGAAAAGGGCAGATCAATGAATTATCACCTATTGCTGACATTGATTGTGGAGGTTGATGCAGGAAATGTAAATTAGGTCATGAGCTAGTGAGGGCAGGAATAGGAGGATAGAGCAGATGAATGCCTGGCTGAGGAGCTGGTGTATGGGAGAAGGATTCACATTTTTGGATCATTGGGGTAGAAGTGACCTGTACAAGAAAGAAGGACTGCACCTAAATTGAAAGGAGACTAATATACTGGCAGGGAAATTTGCTAGAACTGCTTGGGAGGATTTAAACTAGTAAGGTGGGGGGTGGGACCCAGGGAGATAGTGAGGAAAGAGATCGATCTGAGACGGGTACAGCTGAGAACAGAAGTGAGTCAAACAGTCAGGGCAGGCAGGGACAAGGTAGGACTAATAAATCAAACTGCATTTATTTCAATGCAAGGGGGGCAAACAGGGAAGGCAGATGAACTCAGGGCATGGTTTGGAGCATGGGACTGGGATATTATAGCAATTACAGAAACATGGCTCAGGGATGGGCAGGACTGGCAGCTTAAGGTTCCAGGATACAAATGCTACAGGAAGGATAGAAAGGGAGACAAGAGACAAGGATAGAAAGAGGAGGGGAAGTGGCATTTTTGATAAGGGATAGCATTACAGCTGTGCTGAGGGAGGATATTCCTGGATATAAATCGAGGAAAGTTATTTGGGTGGAACTGAGAAATAAGAAAGGGGTGATCACCTTATTGGGATTGTATTATAGACCCCCCAGTAGTCAGAGGGAAATTGAGAAACAAACTTGAAAGGAGATCTCAGCTATCTGTAAGAATAATAGGGTAGTTATGGTAGGGGATTTTAACTTTCCAAACATCGACTCGGACTGCCATAGTGTTCAAGGCTTAGCTGGACAGGAATTTCTTAAGTGTGTACAAGACAATTTTTTGATTCAGTATTTGGATGTACCTACTAGCGAAGGTGCAAAATTTGACCTACTCTTGGGAAATAAGGCAGGGCAGGTGACTGAGGTGTCAGTGGGGGAACACTTTGGGGCCAGCGACCATAATACTATTAAATTTAAAATAATGATGGAAAAGGATAGACCAGATCTAAAAGTTGAAGTTTTAAATTGGGGACAGGCCAATTTTGATGGTATTAGGCAAGAACCTTCGAAAGCTGATTGGAGGCAGTTGTTCGCAGGTAAAGGGATGGCTAGAAAATGGGAAGTCTTCAGAAATGAGATAACAAGAATCCAGAGAATGTATATTCCTGTTAGGGTGAAAGGGAAGGCTGGTAGGTATAGAGAATGCTAGATGACTAAAGAAATTGAGGGTTTGGTTAAGAAAAAAAAGGAAGCATATGTCAGGTACAGACAGGATAGATCGAGTGAATCCTCGAACTTGGAGTGCAAGTTCATAGCTCCTCGAAAGTGGAGTCGCAGGTAGATAGGATAGTGAAGAATGTGTTTGGTATGCTTTCCTTTATTGGTCAGAGTATTGAGTACAGGAGTTGGGAGGTCATGTTGCGGCTGTACAGGACATTGGTTAGGCCACTTTTGGAATATTGCATGCAATTCTGGTCTCCTTCCTATCAGAAGGATGTCACAAAACTTGAAAGGGATCAGGAAAGATTTACAAGGATGTTGCCAGGGTTGGAGGATTTGAGTTATAGGGGGAGGCTGAAAAGGCTGGGGCTGTGTTCCCTGGAGCGTAGGAGGTTGAGGGGTGACCTCACAGAGGTTTATAAAATCAAGAGGGTAATGGATAGGATAAATAGAAAGGTCTTTTCCCTGGGGTAGGGGAGTCCAGAACTAGAGGGCATAGGTTTAGGGTGAGAGGGGAAAGATATAAAAGGGACCTAAGGGTCAACTTTTTCACACAGAGGGTGGTGTGTGTATGGAATGATCTGCCAGAGGAATTGGTGGAGGCTGGGACAATTACAGCAAATAAAAGACATGTGGTTGGGTATATGAATAGGAAGGGCTTGGAGGGATATGGACCAAATGCTGGCAAATGGGACTAGATTAGGTTAGGATATCTGGTCGGCATGGACAAGTTGGACCAAAGGTCTGTTTCCATGCTGTACATCTCTATGGCTCGATTAGTCTGGCATTCTGGATTACTGGTCCAGTAACATTACCACTACACCATTGGCTTCCTTAAGCTGCTGTTCTGAGTTTACCAGTCTGTTTCACCAGCTTCATCATGTTGGGAAGTTTGGACTATTGGCATAAAGTGAAAATCCATTTTCTCTTCTGGTGAAAGCCACCTTTATTAATAGAATTGGGGTGTTGGAGGTGCTACGTTACATTCACTCAGAGAATCAGAATTGCTATGGCAACATGCGCTTCCTATGCATTTTCCATGCATGTTGTAGTCTTGGGGCAGAGACAATGATGGTTGTGGCTCTAATATTCTTTCCAACAAGAATCTCTCCTGCTCTTTCTTTCTGCCATTGGCATGTGTTACAATTCATCTGACCATCAAGGTAGAGATGAACCTGAATCAGAAGCTTCTGGCTTAGAAGCATGGACATACCCCTGCACTGCAGAACCTTCCAGAATGGAGGTGCTGATCCCAAATTTCCTCAAACAT
The DNA here is from genome assembly GCF_020745735.1 of Hemiscyllium ocellatum. Classification (NCBI taxonomy): domain Eukaryota; kingdom Metazoa; phylum Chordata; class Chondrichthyes; order Orectolobiformes; family Hemiscylliidae; genus Hemiscyllium; species Hemiscyllium ocellatum. The sequence goes on from NC_083418.1 coordinate 78,245,420, forward strand.
GTATCATACCAAACTTTACACTGGATTGCACAATATTCAGCTGACTGAATTTTAAGAAGTGTTTTCATGGGATGTGGGTGCAACCAGAAAGACCAGAATTCGTCGTTCATCCCAAATTCCCCTTGGACTGAACGTTGCTATAATATCTTTCGTCAGATGCTGATGGCTAGCACGAGGGGACATTGCTTTAAATTGAGGGGTGATAGATATAGGACAGATGTCAGAGGTAGTTTCTTTTTACTCAGAGAGTGGTAGTGGCATGGAACAGCCTGCCTGCAACAGTACTAGACTCGCCAACTTTAAGGGCATTTAAATGGTCATTGGTTACACATATGGATGAAAATGGAATATTTGTAGGATAGATGGGCTTCAGACTGGTTTCACAGGTCGGTGCAACATCGAGGGCCGAAGGGCCTGTACTGTGCTGTAACGTTCTACATTCTATGTTCTATTTCAAAGGTCTCTCTGTGGATCTGGAATCACACATTGGTCAGACTGACTAATAATTTCCTTCCCTAAAAGAAGATAACTTAAATTGTTGGGTTGCCAGGCAAAATACTCTTTCTGTTAGATTCAATTACTGGATAAAACAACGGCATTAAAACATGACAGACATGAATGAACCAGACTAGTTTTTACTGAAGATAGGTGTCATGGCCGACCACACTGAGACTAACACTGTATCCCACCAGTTCCTGTGGTGAGACTTGAACTCATGTTCGAGGAGAAAGTGAGGACTGCAGATGCTGGAGATCAGAGCTGAAAATGTGTTGCTAGAAAAGCGCAGCAGGTCAGGCAGCATCCAAGGAACAGGAGAATCAATGTTTCGGGCATAAGCCCTTCCTGAAGGGAAACGTCGATTCTCCTGTTCCTTGAATGCTGCCTGACCTGTTGCGCTTTTCCAGCAACACATTTTCAGCTTTGAACTCATGTTCCCACAGCATTAACCTGGGCTTCTGGATTACCAGTTCCATTGACATTATTGCTGTGCCACCATCTTAAAATAAAATAACAAGCTTTTGTATTATTAGTGGAGGACAGGAGTTTCATGGGCCACATTGAAGGTTATTCTTTCCACTGAATTCAAGACCCTTCCCTACCTATCAAGAGTGCTGACCACCAGAGGAACTGACTGCTCTACTTTGCAATGCAGCAGCAGGCTCCAACATGGCTTCCAACAGCTTTGGTGCGGCAGACAGTTCATACCATCCAGAGGCATTTGCCACCTCTAACAGGGCACCGAACTTGCCCCATGCCCAATTACAGGCAGGAGGCTGGACGAACACAGCAAGCCAGGCAGCATCAAGAAGTGGAGAAGTCAATGTTTCGGGTGTAACCCTTCTTCAGGGCTGGGGGTGGGTGTAGGGGGAGCTGCAGATAAAGGGGCGTGGCAGGGGCAGGGTGGTGAAGTGGGGATAGGTGAAAACAAGCAGAGGGTACGACCTGATTGGTGAATGGAAGGAATGAATCTGGTTGGTGGCTGGGAGGAGTGGAAGGGAGCGGGGGTGCTGGAAAGGAGTCAGAAGATGGGGAGGGAGGTTTTGTGAAATTGGAGAACTCAATGTTAAGTCCTCTGGTCTGTAGGCTGCCCAGGCAGAGGATGAGATGTTGTTCCTCCAATCTGCGGATTGATTTGTTATGGCAAGGATGAGGTAAAAAAAATGACTACAGATGCTGGAAACCAGATTCTGGATTAGTGGCGCTGGAAGAGCACAGCAGTTCAGACAGCAAGGATGGACATATCAGAAAGGGAGTGGGAATGGGAACCAAAATGAGTGGTGACTTGGAGGTCTGGTTGGTCCCTGTGAGCCAAGTTTATGTTTGGTCTTCCCAGTGTAGAGAAGACCACACTGGGAGCACCTGATGGAGTAAACTAGGTTGAAGGAGAGGCAGGTGAATCTCTGTCTCACCTGGAAAGGCTGTTTGGGGCTCTGGATAGCAGCAGGTTTTGTACTTTTGCCGGTTGCAGGAGAAGGTACCCGGGAGTTCGGGGATTTGGTCGGGAAAGTGGTGAAAGCAAGGATTGACGAAGGGAACAGTCCTTGCGGAAGGCACAGAGGAATGAGGAGGGGAAGATGTTCTGGTGGTGGCGTCCAGTCACCGCCCATTTTAATTTCCCTTCCCACTCCCTTTCCGACATGACCATTCTTGGCCTCCTTCGTTGTCACAACAAATCAGATTGCAAATTGGAGGAACAACACCTCATCTTCTGCCTGGGCAGCCTACACCCCAGAGGACTCAACACTGAATTCTCTAATTTCAAATAACCTCCCTTTCCATCCCCCCAACTCTCTTCACAGCCCCTCCCCTCCTGGCCACTTCTCCCTGCCACCAACCAGTCTCATTCCTCCCACTGACCAACCAGGTCGTACCCACTACCTGTCTTCACCTAACCCCACTTCACCACCCTGTCCCCACCACCCCCTTTATCTGCTGCTCCCCCTACACCCACCCCCAGTCCTGAAGAAGGATTATACCCGAAACATTGACTGTTCACCTTCTGATGCTGCCTGGCTTGCTGTGTTCTTCCAGCCTCCTACCTGTCTTCTGTGGATTACAACTCCTGTAGTTGTTTGTCTCATGACAAACATCATCAGTTAGACTCGAAAAGTCAGCTCTTTTCTCTCCTTACAGATGCTGCCAGAGCTGCTGAGATTTTCCAGCATTTTCTCTTTTGGTTTCAGATTCCAGCATCCACAGTAATTTGCTTTTATCCCCTACATTCACCCCTGACTAATGCACCTAACACAACGGCCAATTTAGCATAACCAATTCACCTAACTTGCACATCTTTGTGATTGTGGGAGGAAACCGGAGCACCCGGAGGAAACCCACGCAGACACGGGGAGAATGTGCAAACTCCACACAGACAGTTGCCGAGGTGGGAATTGAACCCGGGTCCCTGGCACTGTGAGGCAGATGGCTCTGTAAGTCATGAGCAATGGAAGCCAGGAAATAGTGAGGGGTCCATATCCTTGACAAGCAATGCTGCATTACAAAGAAATACAAAAGGAACACACTGTAAGATTCCCAGCCCATCTCAAAATGTTGGCATTCAACAATTTAATCATACTTCTAATAGTCATTTAGGTTTGTTTGAAGGGTCTCTGCTGAGGACTTGGCAACACTGCTCTGGGACTAGCCAACAAAAACATTATTCAAGCAAATGAATACTTCACCTCCATGTGGTACTCTGCCTTGCAAACTGATTGAAAGTGGACACAAATCAATTTTAACTGAAGCATACAAGTCAGAGAGCAGAAACCCTAAAACTAACAGCTACCTTGGAGTTAGGAGTCAAACCTGCAGATGCAATGCCAGATCACCCAGCCATTGAATTAAATACTTAAGCTAAGTTCAAGTGCATGTAAAGGCATTTACTAATTAATAAAATTAATTGGTCAAGGAGTTGAGCAGGTTGAAGTTAATGAGGACATGAATCACATAAAAACAAAATCAATACACCTGCTGTGTAACCGTTGAGACTATAAATAGGAATGAGAGCACAGCAGCAAGATGCACTCACAAAGGTGGAATGATTTCAGTCCAAATGAAAATCAACATAGTTCAGTCAATAACGAAGGAAGCTGCTCCAGTATATATCACTTATGATAAAAAAGACTCTTATGTTGCTGAGGTAATGTCCCTACCTCTGGTCCAAGGTCCACATTCAAGTCCCAGTCACCTCAGAGGTGTGCCATAACTTATCTGAACAGGTTGATTCAGGTAACTACATCAGTCATAGTAAAGGGACAGTGAAAGCAAGAGGAGAAAAAGCCTTTGTTCAGTGCTTGTGTTATCAAATCAACCTCAAAATTTACTGCCTGAAAACTCTTCAACTGGGTTACTAATTCACAGGTTCATAGATACTTCAACCTTGTATAACAAACTGACAAGCCATGTGTTTGTTTGAGTTATAAAGTATATTGACAAGCAGGCAATGCAGGCTGGAGACAAAGTGCTGAAAATGTGTTGCTGGTCAAAGCACAGCAGGCCAGGCAGCATCTCAGGAATAGAGAATTCGACGTTTCGAGCATAAGCCCTTCATCAGGAATCATGTGAAGGGCTTATGCTCGAAACGTCGAATTCTCTATTCCTGAGATGCTGCCTGGCCTGCTGTGCTTTGACCAGCAACACATTTTCAGCTGTGATCTCCAGCATCTGCAGACCTCATTTTTTACTTGGAGACAAAGTGCTACAACATTTAATGATTTTGTTACTGGTCTGTTGGCCTCAGTGTCAACTGTGACCAGTTCGCCAACACAAGTGTGTTAATTCTAGTTTGCATCAGTAAAGGTATGATAAATTGGAAAACAAGCCATTTGCATTCAGAGAATGGAATCTAATGAACACTGCACTCTCACAGGCTGGCGAAGTGCTATGAGAAAGCTTGGAGCACACTGAAAACCCCAGCCTCACTGCACATGTTCATTCTGCAAAATGAAGACATCCGTGCAGGAATATAATCAAGGTGGCTCACTTTTGTTCTGTATTCTGTGCAGGTTGCAGTTGAATAGGAAGATGTACAAACAGCTGAAAGAATTGAAACAAACTTATTTTTGATTGTGTGACTTTGGCAGCAAAATTTAAAATACTCCAAATCGTTGTAATAATTGATTTTTTTTAAAAAAATCATTTTGGGATGTAGACATCATTGACTGGGCCAGTGTTTATTGCCTTTGAATTGTTGCCCTTGAGAAGCAGGTGGTGAACTTACTTCTTGAACCGCTGCTATAAACTCACAAAGCCCTTAGGCAGGGAATGCCAGGGTTTTTACTCAATAATGGTGAAGGAACAGTGATATATTTCCAAGTCAGGAGGGTGAAATCAACTTTGGGAGATACGATTCACATGCTACAAGTTGCAGAAAGAAACAAACTGAAAATGACTAAGAAAGGCAAAAGGTTACAACCACAGGTTTATATTTCCTTCACACAATTCAAGAGCAAGATGTACTGGGAGGCATTAAGCATAAATCTTCAACAGGTCCACGAGCAATGTTCAAAACCCTTCTTTCCCTCTTCAATGTTGCCTAATCTGGTTGCTTAATTCTACTGCATCATTTTTATTCAAAGATTTGGACTGGTGAATTTTAGCAAACTGAGAATTTAGAATAGGTTATTGCTGCGTCAGTAAATAAATCATAAAGCATGACACTAAGAACTGATAGTAGCATTAGTTTGAGGAGCGAGCCAGTTATCAGGAACAGGTCTTCCTATACAGCCACTGAAGCTCTGGGAACCACAGTCACACAGCCTTTCTGGTGAGTGATGAGTAGACATATATTCAAGTTTCTGTATAAGAGGCTCACAATTTCACAAAAAGGAACACTGATTTTTGGGTTCATACAGACAGTTGCAGTACAGGTTTAAATGCAATTTGACCTCGTAAACAAATCCTGTTGGAAGAAAAACAGTGTTAAGAAAAGAAAATGGGACGGGGGGTGGTGGTGGAAGGAGGAGGAGGAGGACAGGAGGATGGAAGATCATAAAAATTATTGTATTTAAGATGTCAAACATCTTCCACCTATTTAATCGTAATCCTCCCTCTGCCAAATACAAATTTACCTTTGCACAGCAATAAGAACATTTCTCATCCGTACACACAGCCAGTGCAAGAGCAGATTACATTTGTTCAGAGATACTTGCCACATCCTTCATATCTTTTGCACCCATAGTTAAAGTCTATTACACAGATCTACGGCTGATTACTGTAATACAAAAATACATCATGGACTTCATTATATGTGTGTGTACTTTGAAGATTTTTTCAGAAGGCACAAGTATATATCTACATATGTATATATGCTGCATAAACAAACACAATGAATGCAACACTTCAACTTAAAAATTAAATGCTATGTGAAAGGAACATTCAGTTCTATCTGTGAAATATAATGCTGCAGTTTTATTCGTGCGGAAGGCTTTACATTTGCAAAACAACAGATCTTCCCATTCTTTTGATAAATTCTGAATTCATCATTGCTTCTCCCCCACAAGGTGCCATGAAAAACTCAGCCTTAACTCGACAAAGACAGATAAGTTTCCCAAGCTACTTTATAACTGAGCCTAATTTTCCAACAGTCAAACACTGTGCATGTAGCCAGTTTGAATGTCAACTATCTGTCTGAAAAGTAATTGCTTTTAGTTAAGAAAAATAATTTTGTGTAAAATCAAAAATAAGGTTCAATGATTTAAGCTTACCAGCACTGACCTAAGACTAAAGCTGTGGTTAATATAAAATAAATGTACTTTTAATGTCCAACACGACCTCATCAACCTATAGCTACTGCAAATAGTCAATGGATTCTGAAACCAGTGCTGAATGAAGGCTCACACAGATGTGACGCATTGCAGGAATGATGCAGCACCTTTCTCAATCTGCTCAATATCCAGGCTCAATAACACAATCCTTCAGGCTTCATCTGCCCACAATTAGATTAGGGACAACAAACTGCCGCCATGCTCAATGCTATTACTCGATTAGTGATCCAGTCATCTCCGCTGTGTCAGCAGCATAAAAATTGAGTGACAAAGGATATTGTATGGCACTGTAATAAAGCAATTAACACAAATTAGTGAGTGATCAGATTGAAAGGACAATTAATTTTACATAGCAAACCTGGTTTTGGCCAGATACCATTAACGCAGAGCCTGTCCAGGTTGAAAGACAGCAATGCAAAAGGTCCTGGTGTGGGCAAAGACTTGGCTGTGAAATCAGAATCAGCCTGTATGTGTAAGGCAGTCGCTCAAACAGAAACAAATCTCAAATGGTCGTCATGTTTACTAGGACTGATGAATGTATTTTGGTAATAATGATAGATTGTACCTTAGAAAGAAAAAGGATTTAAGTCTCCAAATTACTCAGATTTTATAATAAATGCAAAAGGAAAGTGCTCTGTTTACCAAGATGCTCTTATTATACCTCACTATTTTTAAAAAACACATGAGACCATGCATTGTCAAAAACATATCTACAGCAATTGGTTTGGTTTTTATTAGAGAGGGTCTGAACTATATTGCAATATTGTCTGGTGACCTTTTCCAACAAAAATTATCTTGCTTAAGATTTTCCCACAAACTGAAACGAGTCAGTGTGATAATTTATTAAATAGTAAGAAATCCAGTATGGTTGGGTATCAATCAGAACCTAGCGAGCAGACAATTGCTCCATTCTTCTGCAGAGGTAGTAAGTAACTTATAAACTGATTCAAATGGAAACCCACCACGGCAAAGCAAGAATAATGGGTTGACACATAATACATATAAAGTCTATTTCATGCACCAAGGATTAAAAATGATATGGTTTTTCACAGCTATTTGATATTGTAAAAAAAAAGGGGGGTGTCATGAAGGACACAAAAGTGTTCAAATTAATATCCGCATCTTGGAAAATAAGTTCCTCCATAAAACTGTCACAGAATGACAGAACTGTTCGGGTGTAGAGGAAGGCTATGCAACCCATCATGTCTGCACCGGCTTGTTAAATGAGCATCACCCCCCAGTGCCAATCTCTTGCACTTTGCCCCTATCCTTGCACATTATTTCTATCCAAATAACCATCCAATGCTCTCTTGATTGCCTCAACTGAACCTGCCTCCATGTGCTACGACTGTGATTTTTGAAGCTTTTGAGCATTTTGACGTATTTCATCATCAGCGAAAATAGATTTGTCCATTGGTCCAACACCAGCCCTTCCAGTCAACTGAAGTCAGCATTTACAGTCATGGAGTCATAGAGATGTACAGCATGGAAACAGACCCTTCGGTCCAACCCGTCCATGCCGACCAGATATCCCAACCCAATCTAGTCCCACCTGCCAGCACCCAGCCCATATCCCTCCAAACCCTTCCTATTCATATACCCATCCAAATGCCTCTTAAGTGTTGCAATTGTACCAGCCTCCACCACTTCATCTAGCAGCTCATTCCATACTTGTACCACCCTCTGTGTGAACAAGTTGCCCCTTAGGTCGCTTTTATATCTTTCCCCTCTCACTCTAAACCTATGCCCTCCAGTTCTGGACTCCCCGACCCCAGGAAAAAGACTTTGTCTACTTACCCTATCCATGCCCCTCATAATTTTGTAAACCTTTATAAGGTCACTTCTCAGCCTCTGACGCCCCAGGGAAAACAGCCCCAGCTTGTTCAGCCTCCCCCTCTAGCTCAAATCCTCCAACCCTGGCAACATCCTTGTAAATCTTTTCTGAACCCTTTCAAGTTTCACAACATCTTTCCGATAGGAAGGAGACCAGAATTGCATGTAATATTCCAACAGTGGCCTAACCAATGTCCTGTACAGCCACAACATGACCTCCCAACTCCTGTACTCAATACTCTGACCAATAAAGGAAAGCATACCAAACACCTTCTTCACTATTCTATCTACCTGCGACTCCACTTTCAAGAAGCTATGAATCTGCACTCCAAGGTCTCTTTGTTCAGCAACACTCCCTAGGACATTACCATTAAGTGTATAAGTCCTGCTAAGATTTGCTTTCCCAAAATGCAGTACCTCACATACATCCGAATTAAACTCCATCTGCCACTTCTCAACCCATTGGCCCATCTGGTCATGATCCTGTTGTAATCTGAGGTAACCCTCTTCGCTGTCCACTACACCTCCAATTTTGTTGTCATCTGCAAACTTACTATGCCTCTTATGCTCACATCCAAATCATTTATGAAAATGACAAAACTTAGAGGACTGAGCATTGATCCTTGTGGCACTCCACTGGCCACAGGCCTCCAGTCTGAAAAATAATCACCACCACGACCCTCTGTCTTCTACCTTTGAGCCAGTTCTGTCTTCTACCTTTGAGCCAGTTCTGTATCCAAATTAGTTCTCCCTGTATTCCATGAGATCTAACCTTGCTCATCAGTCTCCCATGGGGAACCTTGTTGAATACTTTTCTGAAGTCCATATAGATACATCTACCACTCTGCCCTCATCAATCCTCTTTGTTACTTCCTCAAAAAACTCAATCAAGGTTGTGAGACATGATTTCCCAAGCACAAAACTATGTTGACTATCCCTAATCAGTCCTTGCCTTTCCAAATACATGTACATTCTGTCCCTCAGGATTCCCTCCAACAACTTGCCCACCACCAACATCAGGCTCACTGGCCTATAATTCCCTGGCTTGTCCTTACCACCTTTCTTAAACAGTGGCACCATATTAGCCAACTTCCAGGCTTCCGGCACCTCACCTGTGACTATCGATGATACAAATATCTCAGCAAGAGGCCCAGCAATCACTTCTCTAGCTTCCCACAGAGTTCTAGGGCACACCTGATCAGTTCCGGGGAATTTATCCACCTTCACCCGTTTCAAGACATCCAGCACTTCCTCCTCTGTAATCTGGACATTTTGCAAGATGTCACCATCTATTTCCCTACAGTCTATATCTTCCATATCCTTTTCCACAGTAAATACTGATGCAAAATACTCGTTTAGTATCTCCCCCATTTTCTGTGGCTCCACACAATGGCCGCCTTGCTGATCTTTGAGGAGCCCTATTCTCTCCCTAGTTACCCTTTGTCCTTAATATATTTGTAAAAACCCTTTGGATTCTTCTTAATTCTATTTGTCATAGCTATCTCATGTCCCCTTTTTGTATTCCTGATTTCCCTCTTAAGTACACTCCTACTTCCTTTATACTCTTCCAAGGATTCACTCGATCTATCCTGTCTACACCTGACATATGCTTCCTTCCTTATCTTAACCTTACCTTCAGTTTCTTTAGTCATCCAGCATTCCCTACACCTACCAGCATTTCCTTTCACCCTGACAGGAATATACTTTCTCTGGACTCTCGTTATCTCATTTCTGAAGGCTTCCCATTTTCCAGCCGTCCCTTTACCTGCAAACATCTGCCTCCAATTAGCTTTCGAAAGTTCTTGCCAAAAATCATCAAAATTGGCCTTTCTCCAATTTAGAACTTCAACTTTTAGATCTGGTCTATCCTTTTCCATCATTATTTTAAATCTAATAGAATTATGGTCGCTGGCCCCAAAGTGCTCCCCCACTGATACCTCAGTCACCTGCCCTGCCTTATTTCCCAAGAGTAGGTACATCCACATACTGAATCAGAAATTTTTCTTGTACATACTTAACAAATTCCTCTCCATCTAAACCTTTAACATTATGGCAGTCCCAGTCGATGTTTGGAAAATTAAAATCCCCTACCATAACTACCCTATTATTCTCACAGATAGCTGAGATCTCCTTACAAGTTTAATCCTCAATTTCCCTCTGACTATTAGCACGGTGGCACAGTGGTTAGCACTGCTGCCTCACAGCGCCAGGGACCTGGGTTCAATTCCCGCCTCAGGCGACTGACTGTGTGGAGTTTGCACATTCTCCCCGTGTCTGCGTGGGTTTCCTCCGGGTGCTCCGGTTTCCTCCCACAGTCCAAAGATGTGCGGGTCAGGTGAATTGGCCATGCTAAATTGCCCGTAGTGTTAGGTAAGGGGTATATGTAGGGGTATGGGTGGGTTGCGCTTCGGCGGGTCGGTGTGGACTTGTTGGGCCGAAGGGCCTGTTTCCACACTGTAAGTAATCTAATCTAATCTAATCTAATTATGGGGTCCATAATACAATCCCAATAAGGTGATCATCCCTTTCTTATTTCTCAGTTCCACCCAAATAACTTCCCTGGATGTATTTCCGGGAATATCCTCCCTCAGCACAGCTGTAATGCTATCCCTTATCAAAAATGCCACTCCCCCTCCTCTTTTGCCTCCCTTTCTATCCTTCCTGCAGCATTTGTATCCTGGAACATTAAGCTGCCAGCTCTGCCCATCCCTGAGCCATATTTCTGTAATTGTTATGATATCCCAATCACATGTTCCTAACCATGCCCTGAGTTCATCTGCCTTCCCTGTTAGGCCTCTTGCATTGAAATAAATGCAGTTTAATTTATTAGTCCTACCTTGTCCCTGCCTGCCCTGACTGACTCACTTCGTCTCAGATCGATCTCTTTCCTCACTGGGTCCCACCCCTCCACCTTACTAGTTTAAATCCTCCCAAGCAGCTCTAGCAAATTTCCCTGCCAGTATATTAGTCCCCTTCCAATTTAGGTGCAATCCGTCCTTCTTGTACAGGTCACTTCTACCCCAAAAGAGATTCCAATGATCCAAAAATGTGAATCCTTCTTCATTAGTATGGCTTATATTTGTGATAGTCCATGTTTTATTCTGCTTGCTTTCTCAATGAACAACAGAGGTGTTGGTTTATCTCCCTGTGGCAGTGATATAGTTTATGATGTTTACTGTAGTCTCAGTGCAGCAGCCAAACACAACAGCAAACTTATCTAAATCACACATATTGGACAGCATAATTGTTACCATGCAGACAGGTCTAGTTTCCCATAATAACCACAGCATGTTTGAAACACTCACAAGGTGGTAGCCTCATTCAGATTCCTTCAATTCATTTTTGCCTCCCACGTCTTCAGTTATTAAATGCAATTACAGAAGATATCACTTTCTTTAGTTGCCAGTCCCACCACCGCTGTCTAACAGGTCTCTTTTATTTCTCAAGTGAAGTTTTTTGGTAAAGTATGTTGTTTGTGTAAACTGCTGAAAATGTGTTGCTGGAAAAGCGCAGCAGGTCAGGCAGCATCCAAGGAACAGGAAATTCGACGTTTGGGCATAAGCCCTTCATCAGGAAGGGCTTATGCCCGAAACGTCGAATTTCCTGTTCCTTGGATGCTGCCTGACCTGCTGCGCTTTTCCAGCAACACATTTTCAGCTCTGATCTCCAGCATCTGCAGACCTCACTTTCTCCTGTTTGTGTAAACTGACTAGCCTTCTTCACCTGGCCAATTGTCCAGGAAATACCAAAGCTAAGATCTGTCTCGCTGCCTAACCGACTTAACTGATTTGCGCTGAGCTTACTAACATACAATATGTAGATGATACCATCCAATGACACAAGAAGCACTTACCACAAGAAAAATGCAGTCAGAATTGTTCCAAAGTTATTTAGTTACTGAAGTGTAAATCATGTTCCACTATGCTTTAGCACACAGGTAGTTCTCCTATAATGCCATAGTTATGTTGCCATGCAACACCGTGTTATAAAAATGTTTTTAAATGGGGCCGATGGGAAAACAGGGTTGGGGTAAACCACCAAAAATACCAATAAAAATCAAAACAAAAATCGTAGTTAGCCTAACACAAACAATAGCACAGTCTAAGTAGATTTTGGGCTGTTGTAACTGACCTGTTGTATGGTACTGGATAATGCAATTCATCAGAATCTTCAACTGATGACTCTGAATTGGCATCTATACCTGCTGGCTGCACCACATTCTAGCCAGTCTCCTGATCCTATCCAATGGTAACATTGCACAAATCAGACCCCAGAATAGATTGGGGGCTGAATTTTTATTTATTTCCCTAACTGCATGTTTTATCCAGTTTTTTGAGGGTTTCACAACATGGTGCTTGGAGACGTCTATCACCTTATTTTATAAAACCCAGCTGATTTATTACCTCCCCCACTGTTTGGTGCCCCTCTCACACATTCTAAAACCATCATTCCATTGCTATTTCCAAAACAACTCACCACTTCCTGGACATTCCAGAATTGACCAACATCCACGGTGCAGCACCATCTTTATAAAGATATTGTGCACCCAGACAAGAGCTGTCAGTCTGGAGCTGCCCTGCATGGTTCCTGACATTGGCCCTGGATGTGGCAGACAATGGAAAATGGTGCCACTCTTTGTGGGCAGGGACATGGAGATGCTGCTGATGGGAGTGGGGTGATGCAGAGGCAAGACGTCCTTTTCTCCCAGGCCAACAGAAGATGCTGTTCTACTGGAATCAGGTCAAACATAGACTGGGACTGCCATAGCGTTAAGGCTTTTTACATGGAGAGGAAATTTTTAAGTGTTTACAAGAATATTTTCTGATTCAGTATGTAGATGTACAAGGAAGATATAAAATGTAGGGAAATAGATGGTGACATCTTGAAAAATGTCCATACTACAGAGGAGGAAGTGCTGGATGTGTTGAAACGCATAAAAGTAGATAAATCCCCAGGACCTGATCAGGTGTATCCTAGATCTCTGTGGGAAGCTAGGGAAGTGATTGCTGGGCCTCTTGTTGAGATATTTGTATCATCGATAGTCACAGGTGAGGTACTGGAAGACTGGAGGTTGGCTAACGTGGTGCCACTGTTTAAGAAGGGTGGCAAGGACAAGCCAGGGAACTATAGACCGGTGAACCTGACATTGGTGGTGGGCAAGTTGTTGGAGGGAATCCCGAGGGACAGGATGTACATATATTTGGAAAAGCAAGGACTGATTAGGGAGAGTCAACATAGCTTTTTGCGCGGGAAATCATGTCTCACAAAATTGATTTTCTTGAAAAAGTAACAAAGAGGATTGATGAGGGCAGAACAGTAGACATGATCTATATGGACTTCAGTAAGGCATTCGACAAGGTTCCCCATGGGAGACTGATCAGCAAGGTTAGATCTCATGAAATACAGGGAGAACTAGCCATTTGGACAGAGAACTGGCTCAAAAGGTAAAAGACAGAGGGTGGTGGTGGAGGGTTGTTTTTCAGACTGGAGGCCTGTGACCAGTGGAGTGCCACAAGGATCGATACTGGACCCACTACCTTTTATCATTTATATAAATGATTTGGATGCGAGCATAAGAGGCATAGTCAGTAAGTTTGCAGATGACACCAAAATTGGAGGTAAGGTAGACAGCGAAGAAGTGATCTTAATCAGATAAGCCAATGGGTTGAGAAGTGACAGATGGAGTTTAATTTAGATAAATACGAGGTGCCGCATTTTGGGAAAGCAAATCTTAGCAGAACTTATACACTTAATGGTAAGGTTCTGGGGAGTGTTGCTGAGCAAAGAGACCTTGGAGTGCAGGTTCATGAAAGTAGAGTCACAGGTAGTTAGGATAGTGAAGAAGTCATTTGATATACTTTCCTTTATTGGTCAGAGTATTGAGTATAGGAGTTGGGAGGTCATGTTGCAGCTGTGCAGGGCATTGGTTAGGCCACTTTTGAAATATTGCATGCAACTCTGGTTTCCATCCTACCGGAAAAATGTTGTGAAACTTGAAAGGGTTCAGAAAAGATTTACAAGGATGTTGCTAGGGTTGGAGGGTTTGAGCTATAGGGGGAGGTTGAATAGGCTGGGGCTGTTTTCCCTGGAGGTCAGAGGTTCAGGGGTGACCCTGTAGTGGTTTATGAAATCATGAAGGGCATGGATAGGATAAATAGACAAAGTCTCTTCCCTGGGGAGAGTCCAGAACTAGAGGTTTAGGGTGAGAGAGGAAAGATGTAAAAGAGACCTAAGGGATAACCTTTTCACACAGAGGGTGGTATGTGCATGGAATGTGTTGCCACAGGAAGTGGTGGAAGCGAGTACAATTGCAACATTTAAAAGGCATCTGTATGGGTGTATGAATAGGAAAAGTTTGGAGGGATATGGGCCGGGTGTTGGCAGGTGGGATTAGATTGGGTTGGGATATCTGGTCGGCATGGACAAGTAGAATCAAAGGATGTGTTTCCATGCTGTACATCTCTATGACTCTCTGACTCTAAGTGCTTCCTGTTTTCACATCAGTCAGTTTGCTGGCCATTAAATTGTTTCTTTCCTTTACCTGTTTCTTTCTGATTTCTGTGAACTTTTACTTGTTTAAGACTTGCAATACTTTTCTGAAGACTTTTCAGATTTACCATATTAACTTTATCATTGCTATTCATTTCAGATTTGGAGGGAGTGAAAAAGAATCAGTAAATTTAACCTGTAGTTTTGTGATGACTTCATTTCAGGTTGGGAGTTTTGTACAAATGCATTGAACAGATCTTTTCTTAAGTTAGAATATGTGATATTAGTGTCAATGCAAATAGTTAATTAAATGCATGGAGATTATTTCAATCATATTTCCACTTGTCGCCTACATTCATATGTGGCACACACCTTGAATGCAAAACTGAAGTGGGTGATATCTTTTACGCAACCTATTCAGAGATGTTACTGCACATCTCTTAAGCGGGTAGAACTTGACCCTAGGGGGACATGGCGGTTCAGTGGTTAGCACTATTGCTTCCCAGTCCCACGGACCCAGGTTCAATTCCAGCCTTACGTGATAGTCTGTGTGGAATTTGTATGTTTTCCCTGTGTCTGTACTGGTTTCTGCTGGGTGCTCTGGTTTCCTCCCACTGTCCAAGGATGTGCAGGTTGGCCATGCTAAATTGCCCTGTAGTGTGCAGGGATGTGTCCACTCAGTGACTCAGCCATGGTTAATGTGAGTTAACATGGGGTAGGACTGTTTGAAATGCTCCTTAGTGGATTGGTGCAAACCCAATGGGCTGAATGGTCTGCACTATTGGGATTCTATGACCTGAACCCAGGAATCCTTACCTGGGGATATTACCTCTGCACCACAAGTCCCCCTTAACACTGAAGCAGGTAGCTATAAACAACAAAATGAAGCACATGAAATTACAAATGTTTTTATTCAGAATTATGTGTCCCCAAATTGTCATTGTAACATGAATCTTCAGCATTATTGAACCTTTGATTTACACTTGCAATGGGTTTACCCTCAAATCGGCTCATGTAATGACAGGTCCCTGGTGACGAGTATACATTGAATCACATGAACATGTGGGTCAAAACATTTACTGAACAAATGTTTCTTCTTCTCAGAGTGGAATGCTATGTCCCAATGGATTGTGTTTTCAATGGAATGTGAGTTTTAGGTGACCAAAATTGGTTCTGAGGTTATATTTTCCACAATAAACTCGGTGACTTCCTTTGTGGGAATGTTAAGAAATTTAGCCCCAATAAGATTAAAAAGGAGAAATGAGATCTCCTCACAAGATTGCATACTGTAGCTGGCAACTTCCATTGAGGTTAGGTTAACTTTTTCACAGACACTTACTCCAACTCTAACTCCATTATAATGAGTTAATAAATGGAGACCAGGACAGCAAAAGTACTAGTAGCCTGATATAGTTTGACAAAATGGAAAACAAAAGTAAAAATTCAATTATCTTTGAAGGACTGGACAATATAAAACCCTCTGGTAGTTAAAATAGAGTAAGTGATGTTCAAAGTCAAGTTTGTATTTAAAAGCTGTACACAAACTCTGGTCTGACCAATTTCAATGTTTTGTAAAGCTAATGCCTTGATTTGCATCTTACAAGAATGAGCTAAAAGTTAACTGACTATAAAATTAAATAAGGTGATTCTATAATTTTTTCTTTGCTTTATCTTCAATAAGGTATGTTATTTTTCTTATTACAATTGCTGAAAGAGCTCCTTAAAATGTGAACTCAACCTCTTCTTTGTCAATTATGAGGCACAGAGGCTCGTGCTCAGCACAAGGTTCCCAGCTCACTGAATCAACATTTCCTCACAGCACTAAGCCAACGAAAACTTCACAAATGTTTTGTTATAGTCATAATTTATAGCAAACTGTATTCTTGATCTGTTACAAGAGGATTAATTCATTAAAGATCTACCTTTAATATCTTGTAATGACTGCAGTTACTGCAGAATAGAATCATCAAACTAAAATGATACTATTATTTGGCAGTGATTCACTCTTCCTTCAACTTATATGGCAATTTATAACTCTCTCTCTCTCTCTCTCACACACACACACACACACACACACACACACATACACACACTCAAATTTTCCTTCCTATCTTTGGCACGGTGACTCAGTGTTCACACTGCTGCCTCATGGCACCAGGTTCCCAGGTTTGTTTCCATCCTTGGGCAACTGTCTGTGTGGAGTTTGTATATTCTCCCTGTATTTGCGTGGGCTTCCAACTGGTGCTCTGGTTTCCTGCCACAAACCAAAGATGTGCAGCTTTGGTGGATTGGCCATGCTAAATTGCTGATAGTGCTCAGGGATGTGCAGGCGATGTGGATTAGCCATGGTATATGCAGGGTTACAGGGAAAGTGTAGGGGTTCGGGTTTGGGTGAGATGGTCTTTGGACTCAATGTCAGTGTGGACTCAATGTGCTGAATGGCCTGCACTCACACTGTACAGATTCTATGATTCTTCTGAATATGATGGCTCCATAGATGCTGGGCATACTATTCGGCTGATTCAAATACAATTAGTTGTGAATACTAGCAAGGTGTTTTATTGTGTGGTGGTGACAGGAAAGGAAGAGTAAATATTCAAATGTGGTCCTCATCCATCACATACCACATTTTAACAAGGAACCCTTTCATAAAAGTCAGATTGCTTTCCCCCCTTTCCTGCATATGACTAACTGTCCCCTAGTTCAGGATCTGTACAAAGCTTATACAGTGTGGAGAACTACACAGACATCTGTGTGACTCAATTATTCATTCTTCTTTACACATCATGGAAGAATCTGACCTATAAACAATTTATAAGTATTATTAATGTGCAAATCCATTCAATTGTGTGTACACTTGTTCACCATGGTAAATCTATGTAACAACTACATTGTACAAGCTCATTAAATACTTGTTACTTCAAAGAAGCCTCCTCCAAACATGTTGATTTTTATATCCGCACCCATTCATTAACAGGTTCCTCAAGGCTGCCTCATGTTGATTCTTTTCCACACAAATACTCAAAGCAGCTTGTTTAGACAGACAACTTCATTTCATGCCTGAAATGTACTCCTTTTCTCTGGCAATCTTCCAATTCAGCTCCAAACACCTGGTGAGATATCCTTTTGGTTGCTTCAGCCCTCTAAATGTGAGCATTGTACCAAATACACTCCCTTGACCACCACCTGCACGACATGTCTGAACTAGTGATGAAAGTTATTTGGGATTTTGTGGGTGTGGAGCAGTAATGCAAGACAATCAATGGTGTTTACCTGTAATTTAATTATTGTCCTAAAATGCATTATCCAGTCATAAAATATTCCACCATACCCAACCTTCCCTCCAGTTTTTTTATCAAAACAAAATGTTTTTAACCCCTACCACCAACCAATGCTAATTCCAAATTCAGCTTTCACAAAATTCATGATCTGACAGTAGCAGAGAGGAAGATTTGCTCAGGGCATGACTACTTTTCAGCCATGGGCACTGGAATCTTCAATTCAACTCCCCAGGAATACAACCGTCAAATTGCACATGAAGCACCCCATTTGTATATATTCATTGAGTCACTGCATACATGCAGTTATCATTATACAACTGAGGAAGGCAAATCAGGAAGATTTGTGACCTTTCCAAAGAAGTAATGGAATAGGGTGTGAGCAAGGGAAGTGTTAGACTTTGAAGGATATCAATCAGGAATTCTTCACTCAGTGACCTTGTCCTTCCTCTTTCATATGAGGTGTGCAACACTGACCGGCCAGCATTTAGTGTCAGATCAATAAGGACACCAATTTCCTTCCCTCAAAGACATTAGAATCAAATGGCATTTTCCTGACAAATTGACAATCGTTTCTTGCCCAGAGGAAGAAGGAAATTTATTTGCTTTTAAAAGGAACTCAAATTCCACCTATTGCCATGGCAGCATTTAAACACACTTCTACAGAACATTACCTAGGTCTCAAGATAACATTCTAACAATAATACCATTAGGCTATCACATCCTTTATAAGAATTGTATGTGTCTAGGTGCAGTGGTTGAAGAGAATCAAGGTCAGCCTCCTGGTACAGATATACTGACACCAGTCTCTGTCTGGATGCAACGTGGAAAGGACTGCTTGAATGAGACAGCGGAGGACTTCTGTTGCCTATGAAGTGTACTTAACACGAGTTAATGCTATCAGGAGAGCAGGGAAGAAAAATGAGAAACACCTAGACAAAGTTGTGGGGTAAAATATAACAGTGTTATGATCCCAGTTGTGAGAATACTGGACAAGTCAGATCTTTGGATAAAGAGCCATCTAGACTCGAAACATTAGCTTGCTCTCTCTCCATAGATGTTGTGATGGATCCTTTGTGATCTCTAGCATTTGTTGTTTTCAGTACAGATTCCAGCATCTGCAGTAATTTGCTCCTACATTTTATTATAATCTGGTTTGATTTACCAGATGCTAATGATGCTAAAACAGACACATTATATATAATATATATATAAAACTTAGACACTGCTATTCAGGTGAATATGAGTCAGCAGATAAAGGTTGATGGAGCATGCTGCAGCCTACATTCTAAACAGCCAATGCAGTCAACACAGATTGTACCCAGATGTTAGTGAAACTGTGGGTCACCGAAACTAATTATTGACTCTTATCAAAAGTTTGACATTTAAGTGAGTTGTACATTGGGATATTGCTTCAATGTAAAATGCCTGAAACTGTGTGATTTTCACAACTTGCTGCATTTCACAGCACTAAAGGCATTCTTTGAGAAGGTGACCAAACAGGTGGATGTGTAAGTGGTTGATGTGCTGTATATGGATTTCAGTAAAGTATTTGATAGGGTTCCCCACAGTAGGTTATTATGGAGGCATGGGATTGAGAGTGATTTAGCAGTTTGGATCAGAAATTGGCTAGCTGAAAGAAGTCAGAGAGAGGTGTTTGATGAGAAATGTTCATCTTGAAGTTCAGTTACCAGTGGTGTAACTGTTTTGGAGGTAACTGCTGTTTGTCATTTTTATAAATGATCTAGATGAAGGTGTTGAAGGATGGGTTAGTACATTTGCAGATGACACTAAGGTCAGGGGAGTTGTGGACAGTGCCGAAGGAGGTTGCAGGTTACAAAGGGACATAGATAAGCTGCAGAGCTAGGCTGAGAGGTGGCAAATGGGGTTTAATGCGGACAAGAGTGAGGTGATTCACTTTGGAAGGAGTAACAGGAATGCAGAGTACTGAGCTAATGGTAAGGTTCTTCGTAGTGTCAATGAGCAGAGAGATCTCAGTGTCCAGGTACATGGATCCCTGAAAGTTGCCACACAGGTTGATAAGGTTGTTAAGAAGGCATACAGTGTGTTAGCTTTTATTGGTAGAGGAATTGAGTTTCAGAACCATGAGGTCATGTTGCAGCTGTGCAAAACTCTGGTGTGGCCACACTTGCAATATTGTGTACAGTTCTGGTCACCGCATTATAGGAAGGATGTGGAAACATTGGAAAGTGTGCAGTGAAGATTTACCACGATGTTGCCTGGTATGGAGGGAAGGTCTTATGAGGGAAGGCTGAGTGATTTGAGGCTGTTTTTGTTAGAGAGAAGAAGGTTGAGAGGTGATTTAATAGAGACATACAAGATGATCAGAAGATTAGATAGGGTGGACAGTGAGAGCCTTTTTCCTCAGATGGTGATGGCTAGCATGAGGGGACATAGCTCTAAATTGAGGGGTGATAGATATAGGACAGATGTGAGAGGTAGTTTCTTTCCTCAGAGAGAAGTAAGAGCATGGAATGTCCTGCCTGCAACAGTAGACTCACCACCTTTCAGGCCATTTAAATGGTCATTAGATAAACATATAGATGACAATGGAATAGTGTAGGTTAAATGGGCTTCAGGTTAGTTTCATAGGTCGGCGCAACATCAAGGGCTGAAGGGCCTTTACTGCAATGGAATGTTGTATGTTCTATCACCATGTGGAATCTATGAATTGTCACATGTCATTATCTAGCAGCAGTTCAGTAGACTTGCTCTGAATTCATTTCAATATACATTAAAATTCTGTTTCCTGTGAGAGATTCTAAATCTCTACTTTTGAAGATTTTACTTTTGGAATACCCTTAGCCTCTCTGACTGACACTGCCACAATGGCAGGTCAATCTCTTCTCACAATATAGGGCTCCCCAGAACTCCCAAGACTGTTCCCTAGCATCTATTCAGCTGGACAATTTCAATTTTTTTATTTAATAGCTGGCTTCACTGAGTTGCTGCTGAACTTCTACAAGTTGCATGCATTCTCAGCTGCATCAGATTGCAACAACTTATGGACATCCTTCACCACACTGTTGGCTGCATTGAACTATCAGTGGCTCCCAGAGTCTCTTCCAGGCCTAACCTTTGTCCATGCAATCATGATTCCATAGGTCCTCAGAGCTCTAACTGCCTGGAGTCAACCAACAGAAACAATTGTGCTACATCAAACCACTTCTCTACTTTAGCACTCTCCCAATCTCAAACTGCATGTAATTTCTTCCAACAAACACACACCCAAATAAATTAAAACCAAATAAACTCATTTTGTTCCAGGCTGTCCTTAATCTTACTTTTAGGGTTTACAGATTGCTTTTAAGCTAACTTAGCTCTCTCTCCCTTTGGGCTCCCATCACTGTAAGCTTTGCAAAACCACATCTCTGGCTAAGTAAGCCCACCTGTGTTTTTATTACAGCTCCATTTCTTCGACTCTGATTCTATTAAATAAACATAAGTAACCTTCTGAACTGCCATTTCTTTTCAGCAGCTCAGCACAGGATTTTGATTGTGTTACCTTCCCAGGTCTTAGACCCTTAAAACAACTTACTCCAATCTTTTAAGTACACTGGAGTTCAAGGTGCAGAAAATTGTAATTCCTAAAACTAAAAGTTATATATGTATTAGAGCACATAAACTATAAACGTTGCAACAATAAAGTAATAACTTACATTCATAGAGCAACGTTAATATTGCCGAACATCCTAAGGCACTTAAGAACAGTATTATCAATAAAGAAATTAACACCAAGCCACAGAAGGAGATATCAGGACAGTGACCAAACACTGGGTGAAGAGGAAAGTTTTAAAGTAAAAGTGAAAATAATTCTGGGAGGAAATTCTGGCACTTCGGGCCAAGGCAGTTAAAATACAGGGCCACGAATGGTGAAACAAGAAAGATCAGAGTTGCACAAGATGCTAGAATTGGAGAAGTGTGAAGGTCTTGAAGATTGCAGGAGGCTGCAAACACAGGGAAACCTATGTGTGCTTTTTACAAGCTCCTATTGCTGTCTGCACAATAGAAGTAAGAAATAATGAAAGCTTCTAAATATATCACTCAAGAGGCCAATGACAGTGTGTGCAAACAGCACAGTTCACAAAACCACCCTTTATTAGAGTTCACCTTATTCTAAATGGTGAATAGAATTCAAAATATCTTAATGCGACAGTGACCAAGTACCTTTCAAAATTATCCTTCAGGGAATATTATAACAGCTCATTAAAGGAGCTGAACTACTTTGAGCAGGTGCACTTTACAACTCAGTTCACAGTTGTATATTGAAATGAATTCAGAGCAAGTCCACTGAATTGCTGCTGGATAATGACACATGACACATGAAAATCGTAATTCCTAAAACTAAAAGTTATATATGTATTAAAGCACATAAACTATAAACGTTGCAACAATAAAGTAATAACTTACATTCATAGAGCAAAGTTAATATTGGAGAACATCCTAAGGCACTTAAGAACAGTATTATCAATAAAGAAAATGACTGTTAAGTCATTGGAGGTTATCTGGGAAATGATGTCATTGGCAAATTCGTAGGTTCCACGTGGTGATGACTTGTAGTGCTGTGAAATACAGCAAGTCATGAAAAATACACAGTTTCAGGCATTTTATATTGAAACAATATCCCAACACACAATTTATTTAAAGGTCAGACTTCTGATAAGAGGCAATAATTAAATTAACCCTTTTGACACTAGTCATGGATTTAATCATTTTCTGCACATGGTGTTCCCTTGTAACTAAAGGTACGACACTTTTTGAAAAAGTAGCAATGAAGTACCTGAGACAAAAACTGCAGCTAAATTTTCTGTAGCTTTGACTCAACTCAGAAGATTAACAGCCTATTTTGAAAGCATCACTCTCTAAAGGCTTTTGGGAAATATTTTGACTGACTGGCAAGGAAGGAGGTACAAGTGCAAGATTATTGTGAGACTGAAAAATCAAGCCCCCGTACTCCTAGAGTTGTCACAAATGTGGAAAGATTTAGTAAAATTATTCAACATCCCCAAATTAACTGGCTGATGAATGCAGGTTCAAACAAACCACCCACCAGGGCTCTGCATTTAACAAGAAAACAGCCAGCTATTGGAAATACATTGCTTCTTTTCAGTCATCAATTTAAAACCACAGATTATTATCTTAAATCCTACTCCTTTTCAAAAAATCCCATACACATACATTTAAACAAACACACAAAGAGACAAGACGCAAGTATTACAGGTGGGGAGGGAACAAAAAGAGTCAACGAAGCACATACCATCTAATGAGATGTTTTCCTTCAGTTACCTTCCATTTATTTCCTTTTATCTCTCTGAGGAGACAACATTGTGGAAACATCAATTCTTACTCATTCATTCACTCATTAAGATTTCGCCATTTCAGTATCTCTGAAGGTGATTTTACCTTAATTCGTTCAAGGAAGAAATTAAGTGGGAGAGAGAAAGAGATTTTCTCCTCTGCAGGCTGAACGTTTCTGCTGCATTGTCTAAACATAAAGTTTTGCCCAAAACCCAATCAAGAAATGATGATGCTGAGTACTCCTGAACGTGCACATGAAAAACTAATCGAACTTCTGTTACTGGGCAAAACCACCTTGAACACACACTCGTGTACTAATGTACCTAGTACCCTTCCCCACTACTTCAGGCCACCTTGTAGATATAACACACAATGAATTCTGGTTTAAAAAAAAGAACAGTATGCTGAAGCTGGATACTCAGTTGACCGGATGGTTGATTTGCAATGCAGAGTGATACCAACAGTGCGGGCCTAAGTGTTCTCTCCCTTTAAGATCTTTTATAAAGTCTGGCTCATTATATAGCACTAAGTCCAGAATAGCCTATTCCCTTGTGGGCTCCATCACATGCTGCTCCAAAAATCCATCCTGTAAGCATTCCATGAATTCCCTTTCTTTGGATCCACCGGCAACATTATTCACCCAGTCCCCATCTGCATATTGAAGTCCCCAAGATCACCGTGACCTTGTCTTTCTGACATGTCCTATCTTTTTCCTGAAACATCTTGCGTCCCTGGTCCTGACCACTGCTGGGAGGTCTGTACATAACTCCCAATATGGTTTTTTTGTCTTTGTGGTTCCTCAACTCAACCCACACAGACTCCACATCATCTGACCCTGTCCTTCAGTGCCACAGATGTAATTTCATTCTTGACTAACAAGGCAACCTTGCCCCCTCTGCCCACCTCCCTGTCTTTTCGATACCTTGTAAATCCTTGGATGTTTAACTGCCCCCTGCAACCACATCTCTACCACATCATAATCATTCACGATGATTTGTGCTGTTCATTCACCTACTTTGTTACGAAAACTACAAGCATTCAGGTAAAGTGCCTTAATGCTAACTTTCTTATCATTATCAGAGGTCCTAAGTTATCCTTCCTTTGTGCTGCATTCCTCGTCTGCCTCGAGCTTAAACCCACCTGCACACGTACTATCCTGCTGTTTATCTTTCCATTTAACTCCATACTCCCTCTCGCTTTCTACTTGTCTTTTTGCTCCCCTCTCTTCAATAATCTCTGCACCATGGTGCCGTGGTCAGCTGGCTCATCCTCCCCGCAGCCCTTTTCCTCATCCGTACAGGGAGCAAGAATCGCACACCTATTGGACAAGGTCAAGGGCTGAGACTCCTCCACTCCTGAACTCAGAATCCCCCTACCTGCCTCACTTACACTCACACCCTGTTGTCCCTGATCACTAACTGAGTTTGAATTACTAAATCTACTGAGTGTGACTGCCTCCTGAAACAAAGTGCCCAGGTAACTCTCCCCCTCCCGGATGTGCCGCGCATGTTGGAGATCGGAAATTGCGAGAGAAACTCAGCAGGTCTGGCAGCACCTGTGAAGAAGGGTCACTGAACTCAAAATGTTAACTGCTTTCTCCTAACAGAGTTAATCTTCCAGTTGACAACATTTCACTTGTACTGCTCAAGCTGCTGACATGGTCCATCTACAGCAGTAAACAGAAGAGATGTATTTTTACATACTGTGACAATACTTAGGTTTTAATAAGTATCTTTATTTTATAAAATATATTTTGAAGGGCTTTGGTCTTTTCCACTACAATACATAAAAATAAATTTACAACCACATATCACTCCAAAGTGGTGCCTTCACTGAAACATTTATTCAGTATATTTGGTGCTTTTGATAATCATTTGTACTTTGGTTTGCTCCAAGGCCTAGTATTTCAATGTGAAATTAAATGTAGGCCAAGAGGAGCTGTCCAATTGAAATGGCAGCTACATTTGTTTACTGATTTCTCATGAATGCACAAGGCACATGCAGACAGATCAGATGCTGCAAAAGCACCAGATAATTAATGGTTTCCTATATTTGGAGCGAAGTATGCAGGAACAGCATAGAATATACACACATCAATAGAGAACAATGAATTTTTCTGCAGCTATGGGGAAGGAAGGAAGAGAAATTTCAGTCACAAATCCAGCCGAATCTAAGTTTCTTTCAGAAGTGAAAGCGTGCATTTTATGTAATTCGGTTTCCTTTACACTAATGCTGATGTGATCTGCAAAGTTTGAAGTGGATAATGCTTTCAACTTACATGTAGCATTCATTTTCCACTGCAACAAGACTTGAAAACATTGCAAACGTTAGCAGAAAGATGTCACAATGGCTCAGACATCTCTCCTGTCTGCCAACATTGATACAGAATCACTCTGTGCCAGCCAATAAATGCAAGGAGTTTCAACTTACCACAGAATGGCTTTGAAGGAGACCAGCTGTAATATATCAGGAAGGGACAGGAAAGATACCCTGATCCAGTACAAGGACCCATTTCCTTTCTAACTACTGAAATCACAGCTGCTGTACAAAAACCGCTTAGCTTTTTCTTAAAAAGCAGTAGCTAAAAAGTGAGGACAACACAATCTAAAACAATTAATTTATTTTCTTTCCTTCCAAAAAGCCTCTTCTCGCTATATCCTAACCATGATATTCACTGAGAACCTAGCCCACACCTCCACCCCAAGGACTACTGATGTCAATCTGTAACACGCCATAAAGATATAAAGTCGTGAACTCCCGTTATTTCCACTTTGAGAAACTGCCTGAATCAAGTAGATTGTAGGCATGAACATATTTTTGTCCAATCCATACTGTAATCTGCCAGTCATTTATGATAGCAAGTCCAACAACCTTCTCATTAGCTCTATGAGCACCACAAAAAGAAAGATCATATTCAGTGTAATAGTTTCAAAAAATGTCAATTTGCAAGTTGCGTTTTACTTTGATTCTCTTTCATCATTGGTTTTCGATTTTTCGGTGTCCAAGAATTCCTCAAATATGTGGTCTACAACAATCAGTGCTGAAGAAACAACCACTCCATTCAGAAAGCTCGATAACCCCAGAACATGAATAAATCATCAAAGCAAGTGGCTTCTCACACATTTTCCATTTCTCATTTAAAAATATCCAAAAACTCATCTGCTCACAAGTCTTCAATCGCATTCCCTAACAGAGTGTTCAGTCCATTTAACACTCATTCAAAAGATTGCCTTTTGTTTGTTAAAGGCTGTACATGACTTGTATATTGCCACAAGGGATCCAGGGAGATAGTAAGGAAAGGGATCAGTCTGAGACTGGTAGAGTTGGGAAAAGGAGCAAGTCAAATATTCAGGGCAGGCAGGAGCAAAGCAGAGAATGAGGTAAATTAAGCTGCATTTATTTCAAAGCAAGAGGCCTAACAGGGAAGGCAGATGAACTAAGGGCATGGCTAGGAACATGGGACTGGGATATCATAGCAATTACAAAAACATGGCTCAGGAATAAGACAGGACTGGCAGCTTAATGTTCCAAGATAAAAATGATAGAGGAAGGATAGAAAGGAGGCAAGAGAGGAGGGGGAATTGATGTTTTTGATATGGAATAGCAGTACAGTTATACATAGGGAGGATATTCCTGGGAATACATCCAAGGAAGTTATTTGAGTGGAACTGAGAAATATGAAAGGGATGGTTATTACCTTATTTGGATTATACTACAGACCGTCCCAAAAAAGACAGTGGGTAATTGAGAAACAAATTTGTAAGGAGATCTCAGTGATCTGTGAGAATAATAGGGTGGTTATAACTTACCAAACAGAGACTGGAACTGCCATAGTGTTAGGGGTTTAGATGGAGAGGAATTTATTAAGGGTGTACAAGAAAATTTTTTGATTCAGGATGTGGATATATCTATGAGAGAAGATGCAGAATTTGACCTACTCTTGGGAAATAAGGCAGGGCAAGTGACTGAGGTGTCAGCGAGGGAGCACTTTTGGGGCCAGGGACCATATTCTATTAGTTTTAAAATAGTGATGGAAAAGGATAGACAGCCTCTAAAAGTTGAAATTCTAAATTGGAGGAAGGCAAGACCTTCCAAAACTTGACTGGGTGCAGATGTTCGCAGGTAAAGGGGCAGCTGGAAAATGGGAAGCCTTCAGAATTGAGATAACAAGAGTCCAGAGACAGTCTGTTCCTGTTAGGGTGAAAGGGAAGGTTGGTAAGTATAGGGAATGCTGGATGACTAGAGAAATTGAGGTTTTGGTTAAGAAAAAGAAGGAAGCATGTGCCGGGTGTAGACAGCAAAGATCGAGTGAATCCTTAGAAGCATACAAAGGCAGTAGGAGTATACTTAAGAAGGAAATCAGGAGGGCAAAAAGGGGACATGAAATAGCTTTGGCGAATAAGGCTAGAGAGAATCCAAAGGGTATTTTAAATACAGTAAAGACAAAAGGGTAACTATTATGTCCATATTCCATATTACAGAGGATGAGATGCTGGATGTCTTGAAACGCATAAAAGTGGATAAATCCCCAGGACCTGATCAGGTGTACCCTAGAATTCTGTGGGAAGCTAGAGAAGTGATTGCTGGGCCTCTTGTTGAGATATTTGTATCATCGCCAGTCACAGGTGAGGATCCAGAAGACTGGAGGTTGGCTAATGTGGTGCCACTGTTTAAGAAAGGTGTAAGGTCAAGCCAGGGAATGACAGAACAGTGAGCCTGACCTCGGTGGTGGGCAAGTTGTTGGAGGGAATCCTGAGGACAGGATTTGCATGTATTTGAAAAGATAAGGACTGATTAGGGATACTCAATATGGCTTTGTGCGTGGGAAATCATGTCTCACTAACTTGATTGACTTTTTTAAAGAAGTAACAAAAAGGATTGATGAGGGCAGAGCAGTAGACGTGACCTATATGGACTTCAATAAGGCGTTCGACAAGTTGCCCCCTGGGAGACTGATTAGCAAGGTTAGATCACATGGAATACAGGGAGAACTAGCCATTTGGATACAGAACTGGCTCAAAGGTAGAAGACAGAGGGTGGTGGCGGAGGGTTGTTTTTCAGACTAGAAGCCTGTGACCAGTGGAGGTATAGTTGGTAAGTTTGCAGATAACACCAAAATTGGAGATGTAGTGGACAGCGAAGGAGGTTAGAAGGAAATGAGGACTGCAGATGGTGGAGATCAGAGTTGAAAAGTGTGTTACTGGAAAAGCACAGCCAGTCAGGCAGCATCCAAGGAGCAGGACAGCCGACATTTCAAGCATGAACACTTTATCATTAAGAAGGTTACCTCAGGGTACAACGGGATCTTGATCAGATGGGCCAATGGGCCACGGTGTGGCAAATGAAGTTTAATTTAGAAAAATGTGAGGAGCTGCATTTTGGTGAGGCTTATAAACTTAATGGTAAGGTCATGGTGAGTGTTGCTGAACAAAGAGACCTTGGAGTGCAGGTTCATAGTTCCTTGAAAGTGGAGGCATTTGGTATGATATCCTTTATTGGTCAGAGTATTGAGTACAGAAGTTGGGAGGTCATGTTGCAGCTGTACTGCATATTGGTTAGGCCACTGTTGGAATATTGTGTGCAATTCTGGTCTCCTTCCCATAGGAAGGATGTTGTGAAACTTGAAAGGGTTCAGAAAAGATTTACAAGGATGTTGCCAGGGTTTGAGCTATAGGGAGAGGCTGAATAAGCAGGAGCCATTTTCCCTGCAGTGTCAGATGCTGAGGGGTGACCTTATAGAGGTTCATAAATTCATGAAGGGCATGGACAAGGTAAATAGACAAAGACTTTTCCCTGGATTTAGGAAGTTCAGAACTAGAGTGCATAGGTTTAGAGTGAGACAGGAAATATTTAAAAGGGATCTAAGGGGGAATGTTTTCATGCAAAGGGTGGTGTGTGTATGGAATGAGCTGCCAGAGGAAGTGGTGGAGGCTAGTACAATTACAACATTTAAAAGGCATCATGAATTGGAAGGGTTTAGAGGGATATGGACCAAGTGCTGGCAAATGGAATGAGATTAATTAAAGACATCTTGTTGACATGGACAAGTTGGACTGAAGGGTCTATTTCCATGCTGTACATCTCTATGATTCTAAGTTCTAAAGATATGAAGACCTCAAGCCACACAGTTCAATGCTTAAACCAAAACTGAATACTGACAGAGGTGACTTTTTTTCTTTCCATAGTTTCTAGCTAATGTTATAAACAAAGATTTGGCAAAATCTTCGACTCCCAATGAGTGATGTGAATTTTGCTTCCAGCAGGATATTTTACCTGATGCAGCAGTCCTCATGTTATCCCCTCATAAGATGATAAACTAGACATGGATAATCTGGCAGTGAAGAATCCAACCGACACTTGTTGCAACCCGTGACTGCTTCCAAAGATTATATCTGCAGGCTCATCAGTGCCCAGTCTAAAATTAAGCTATTATGTTACATGCTTCTAGCAGTGGTTCAAGCTTCATACCAAACACCTCCACTTTCAAGGAACTATGAACCTGCACTCCAAGGTCTCTTTGTTCAGCAACCCTCACCATGACCTTACCATTAAGTTTATAAGTACAAGACCTCCATATCTTCATGTCACAAGGACTGCTTCGGTATCTGAGGAGCTGTGAATAGTGCTCAACGTTATGTAATCGATGGTGAACAACACCATTTCTGACTTTATAATGCAGGGAAGGTCAGTGATGAAGCAGCTGAAAGTGGTTGGGCAGAGGACACTACCCTGGGGATCCTCTGCAGAGATGTCCTGGAGCTGAGATGATTGACCTCTAACAACCACAACCATCTTCCTATGTGCCAGGTACGACTCTAACTAGCAGAGAGTTTGACCCCGATACATCTTGATTCCAAATTAGGATCTGGAATGCCGTGCCTGCAAATGTGGTGGAGGATTTCAAGAGGGAATTGGAAGATTCCCTGGATAGAAATAATGTGAAGGGTGTGGGGGAAAAGTAAGATGTGCTTCTGATGAGCTAGTGCAGGTACAATGGGCTGAATGGATCCTTCTGCATTGTAACAGCTCTCTGATTCTATGGTGTATGATTTGGGACCCAGTGGAAGCCCTGATGTGCTGGCCTATGTGGAAATTACCGAGGATGTTTTGGTTTCCAGTGAGCTCTTTGGAACACTCCATGAATGTTTCCAACTCTAAGCCATAACTAGACACTTTGGACACAAATAATGTATTAAACTGAATTGTTGTCCAGTAAATAATTCATGTAAAAATTAGGTTTTAAATCTAATAGAATTATGGTCACTGGCCCCAAAGTGCTCCCCCACTGACAACCTAGTCACCTGCCCTGCCTTATTTTCCAAGAGTAGGTCAAGTTTTACACTTTCTCTAATGGGTATATCCACATACTGAATCAGAAAATTGTCTTGTACGCACTTAACAAATTCCTCTCCATCTAAACCCTTAATACTATGGCAGTCCAGTCCACGTTTGGAAAGTTAAAATCCCCTACCATAATCACCCTACTATTCTCACAGATAGCTGAGATCTCCTTACAAGTTTGTTTATCAATTTCTTTCTGACTATTAGGCATGGTAAGGTCCTAGGGAGTGTTGCTGAACAAAGAGACCTTGGAGTGCAGGTTCATAGCTCCTTGTAAGTGGAGTCGCAAGTAGTTAGGATAGTGAGGAAGGTGTTTGGTATGCTTTCCTTTATTGATCAGAGTATTGAGTACAGGAGTTTGGTGGTCATGTTGCGGCTGTACAGGACATTGGTTAGACCACTGTTGGAATATTGTGTGCAATTCTGGTCTCCTTCCTATCGGAAAGATGTGAAATCTGAAAGTGTTCAGAAAAGATTTACAAGGATGTTGCCAGGGTTGGAGGATTTGAGCTATAGGGAGAGGCTGAACAGGCTGGGGTTGTTTTCCCTGGAGCATCAGAGGTTGAGGAGTGACCTTATAGAGGTCTATAAAATTATGAGGGGCATGGATAGGGTAAATAGACAAAGTCTTTTCCATGGGGTAGGGGAGTCCAGAACTAGAGAGCATAGGTTTAGGGTGAGAGGGGAAAGATATAAAAGAGACCTACGGGGCAACTTTTTCCACACAGAGAGTAGTGCGTGTATGGAATGAGTTGTCAGAGGAAGTGGTGGAGGCTGGTACAATTTCAACATTTAAGAAGCATTTGGATGGGTCTACGAATAGGAAGGTTTTGGACGGATGTGGGCCAGGCACTGACAGGTGGGACTAGATTGGGTTGGGATATCTGGTTGGCATGGACAGGTTGGACCAAAGGGTCTGTTTCCATGTTGTACATCTCTATGACTCCATGACTCTATGAGTGGTCTACATTCTACACGTGCAGGTCCATAAAAATAGCATTTCAGTTTATCTAGTGGGGCCTGTGATGGAAGTTTCTGCTCTTTCAAAAGCTAAGCGGGATAGAAAGAATTGTGAACTCGGAAAAGCCTTAGCTCAACCTTTCAAAGCAAGTATAAAGAAACGCAAATCTGAAAAATAGTCAATGCTTTAAAAATACAGAAAACAGATTTATTTTCTGTGAATTTGCCAAATAGCTGTCAGTTCTTAGGTATACACCTATACCCATGAGGACACTGACTTTGGATAGTGAATTTAATTTTCACTACGCATGGATAGAATTAATACAGTGGGGCCCACTTAAGATAAAATCGAGTAAGATGAATTTTGGCTTAAGTTCAACATATTTCTTATGTATAAAAATGTTGATTTAAGACAAGGTAAATTATGGTTAAGACTCAATTTAGCAAGATCAAGCCAGTTTAAAATTAACATTTCAGAGCATAATTCAAGCTTTGGGGTCAAATTTCCCGCATTATTTTTTCTATTCTGTAACAGGGTATAAAATGACCAAGTGATTAAGATTTGCTGGCCACAAATCAAGCCTAACAATTTTCATTGGCCAATACCAGCCGAACAAAGTTGTCGATTGCGATTTTGCAAATCCTTGGAGCAGTCGAGTTACCAGAGTGCAGCACAGAGTTTAAATAAACAGTGATTTTATTATACTATTGAGACATCAGTTCAGAGCAATTTTTAAAATCTTGTCACTCTGTAGAATTCATTTTTCTATCCATTCATTAGACATGGAACACACTTGTTGGACCAGCATTCATGGCCCATCCCTAATTGCCCAGTTGACAGTTAAGAGTCAGCCATATTGCTACAGCCTGGAGTTACATGTAGATCAGACCTGGTAGGGATGGTAGATTTTGTTTTCTAAAGAATGTTGTCAGACCATAACATGAAGGAGCAGAAATAGACCAGTCGATCTATCAAATCTGCCCTGCCATTCAATAAGGTCATGACTGAGCTGATAATTCTCAATTCCACTTTCCTGCCTTGCCCCCAAACCACTTAGTTCCCTTAATAAGTAGAAATCTGTCTGTAGGAAGCTTGACTGACATGGAACGTCATTTACTGATGAATATCTACACAGAGCCACTCTTCATGGCATACATAGGCTCGCCCCAGCCCGGGCAGACTATTCGGCAGGTTCCATCCCTGGGTGTAGGGACTGGAATGAGGTCAGCAGGTGGACATCATAGTATATGAGTTTCCTGATTGGGTCTGTTAAACTGGTCTGATCAGGGAGCCCTGGCTGACAGATAAACAGGAGTATCAGAGTTTCCGTTCACTCTGAGAGCTGGCTCTAAGAGAAATGGATCAATGTCAAGGACTCTGAAAATATAGGGTGACTTGGTAACAAGATGCCACCCACTATGGAGTTATTTCACTGGCTTTGCTTCATGGATTTTCATGACAATGGTTACCGTTAGGCAAGCTTATTACTTTTAAATTAAAGTTTCACCATAGTGGGACCTGGACCCATGTCATCAGAATATTAGCCTGGAATACTGGATTATCCTGATGAAGAGCTTTTGCCCGAATCATCGATTTTCCTGCTCCTTGGATGCTGCCTGTCCTGCTGTGCTTTTCCAGCACCACTCTAATCTTGTACTGGATTATCAGCCGAGGGACACACCACTTGTCCACTGGTGGATCTTTGTTTATATTTGACCTATTGTTCTAATCAACCTGTTCAGTGATGTTATTACATACCCCTGGAGTAGATGGGACCTGATCCCAGGTCTCCCAGTAGAGAGGCAGGGATACTATCACTGTGTCATGGGCCTGCTTTATAAAGGGCTCAGGTGATGTGTTCCAATAGGACAGGCCATTGCCTATAACCGGGGAAAATCACATTCAACAAGTTCCTAAGGAGATTATTTAGGGAATCCCTGTCAGCCTAATCTGTTATCCCATGACATATATCAACCCCAAAGCCCTCTGCAGTGAAGAATTTCACAGATTCACAACGCTCTGAGAGAAGAAATTCCTCTTCACCCCATCCTAAATGGGTGACTGCTTACTCTGAGACTTTGTACTCGGGTGCTGAACTGTCCCATGAGGGGAAACAACTTTTCTACAACTATTTTGTGCATCGCTATCAAGTCCATGAGCAATCTTTGTGTTTCGAAATGGTCTCCTCTCATTCTTTTAAACTTCAATAAGTGCAAGCAGAGCCAGCTCAATTTCTCCTAATAAGGAAGTCCCTCCATAGTCGGGATTTATCAAATAAACCTTCTCTGGACTGCCTCCAATGCCAGTATATCTTTCCTTAGAATAACAGTACTGGTACAGTCTGACTACTGTCTTTATAGTATAAGAAAGACTGACATATTTGTATATTGTATTCCTTTTAAAAGGAAGGGTAATAGTCCATTTGTTTTCTCTATTACCTTCTGAAATCGAATGTTTTCATCATTCATGTATGACGACTCACAAATCCCTCTGTGCTGCAACTTTCTGCAGTCATTCCCCACCTAAGTGATATTCAGTTCTTCTATTATTCCTGGCAAAGGGCATAACTTCAGTTTCCACATTATATTCTATCCATCAGCTTTTGTCTTATCAGTCAACCTTTCTGTACCTCTCTGCAGACACTTTGTCATCCTCGCCATTCGCCTTCAGGGCTATTTATGTGTCACCAAAATTGGTTATCATACATTCACTTTCTTCATTCAGGTTATTCATATAAATCATAAATAACTGTGGTCTCAGTGCTGGGCCCTGTATTACAGTTACAGGTTTCCATCTGAAAATAAAAAGGACTGTGCTGTGGTCACTCTCACCAATACTGTCATGGGCAGATGCATCAGCATCCAGCAGATTGGGAAGGATGAGGTCACAAATGTTTTTCCCTCTTGTTGCTTCCCTCGCCACCTGCCACTGACCGGGAGGGGAGGTGATGGTCAAATGGTATAATCATTGGACTGTTAATCCAGCAACCCAGGTCAGCTTCTGGAATCCCACTATGCCAGGTGGTGCAATTAAGAGTCTAATGGAGGACCATGAATTTATTGCCGCTTGTCAGAAATAATCCATCTGATTCACTAATGTTCATTAGGGAAGAAAATCTGCCATCTTTACATGGTCTGACCTACATGTGACTTCAGACCCACCGCAATGTGGTTGACTCTTAATTACCCTCTCCCCACAGTTTGCAATGGGCAATAAATGCTAGCCTAACCTCATCCGTGAATTAATTTTTAAAAGGTCTAGCAGCTACGTCCTTTAGCACCCAACCAGCAGTGCTGCTGCCAGGCTACTCTTGGTGGTGGACATTGAAATACTCCCATCCAGAATACATTTTGTGCCCTTACCACCGTTAGTGCTTCTTCCAAGTGTTGTTCAAGTTGGAGGAGTACTGATTCATCAGCCACTGTAATCAACAGGAGGTTTCCTTCCTCATGTTTAACCTGAAATCATGAGACTTCATAGGATCTGGAGTCAATATTGAGGACTCGCAGGGCAACTTCTCTCCTGACTGTATACTACTGTGCAGCCACCTCTGCTAGGTCTGTCCTGCCAGTGGGACAGGATATCTCCTGGGATGGTGATGGTGGTGCCTGGGCCATTGTCTGTAAGGTATCATTAAATGTAAGGCTGGTACTTGACTAATCAGTGAGACAACCCTCCAGGTTTGGCACAAGCCCCCAGATGGTGGCAAGGAGAACTTTGCAGGGTTGACAGGGCTGTTTCTGTCATTGTTTTTTCTGATGCCTAGGTCAATGCCAGGTGATCCTTCCAGTTTCATTTCTTTGTTGAGACTTCATAGTAACTGATACAACAAAAGGGCTTGTTGGGCCCTTTCAGAGCAGTTGAGAGTCAACCACATTGCTGTGGGTCTGGAGTTACATGCAGGCCAGACTAGGTGATGATGGAAGGATATAGTGAGCCAGATGGGTCTTTCCCAAAGATTGACAACAGACAACGGTTTCCTGGTCATCATCAGATTCTTAACTCAAGATATTTTTTCCTCACACGCTATCTACTATGGTGGTATTCGAACCTGGATCCCCAGAACATTACATGAGTAATGTTCAGAAACATGAGTTCAGAACATTCAGAACCTAATGATAACACCACTAGTCCATCACATCCATCATTTTAAACCAGTATGTCACTGGGAGGGTTAATGGGAGTTTGTTTATATTGTGCAGGTTGTGACAGGAGAGGGGAAAAAAATTATCCATCAGTTTAACAAATTCTTAGATTGAGCATTTTTTAACATTTTTATTAAACACTTCCAAATTCCATTAGGAGGAGATCTGCTGAGTTATAGGGATAGGGTGGAGTGGGGGGGAATCTGGGTGGGATGCTCTTTGCATGGTCAGTGTGGATACAGTGGGCTGAATAGCCTGCTTCTGCACTATAGGGATTCTATAATTATTTGACTGAATTCAATGTAATAAAGATATCTCCTTGGGAAGGAGGTTCGTTCAGAGTAGGTAAGTCACTTCAGTGTCAGGAGTTCGGTTTGTGAGAAGCACAGCAGCAATGTTTGGTTGGAAATCTGTATGAGTTACTGAAGGCTGAGAAAGTCCAAGATGTCAGTTGTGAGAGTCAAAGAAAAAGGTTTTGCCAGGACCAGAACTGAAAAGATGAAATAAATCAACCTAAAGATTTGATAAGAAAGGGAAAGCTCTCTGAATTTTGATAAGCTGTAAAGTGATGATGCTTGGGAATAAACTGAATTTTGTTTAACTGAGCATTTGAATCTAAATGGCATTGTATTGAGAAAGCTTGATACATTTTATTTTATTGGTCTTTCATTACTCATAGTAAACTTTTGTTTTATTGTTGAAACAAAATCCTGCAGTTTGGCGTAATTATGTTTCAGTGAAACACCAACACGTTAAATTTCAAAAATCAAAAACTGATCTATCGAGGCAGATTTCATTTTGGGATCAGACTTGCCCATTAATAACATCAGCTGGGACCCCCAACAGTCACCTAATCATTCCTCCTTCTTTTGTGGAATTGCTTGACAAGGTGCTGAGAACTCGTTTGGTTTTGTTGCCAAAATTCCTTATCTGACCTCCATCACTAAAGTATCCTTCATTAATTTGCTATTTGTAGAACCAACTGGCTACAGTTCTTTTACTCAGGTAACCACGGCTGCACTCTGGAAATAATTCGATTGTTGGAAATCACTTCAGAATGTTTTGTGTCTATGGCAGACCCGACAGAAATCCAAGTTCTTTCTTCCCATTCATCATCCACCATGGCTCCATCAAAGTTCTGCTGACTTGTTTGGCTGCTGTTATCAAGCTGGACAGAGAGTTGGCAGTTTCAAAATTCCATTATTAAAACTAGGCATAATTAATTTAAAAATTAAATTATAAGATTGCCACAACATATGCAAAAATGTCAACCATGCATTGTGAAAAATAACCTATGTTTGATGGGAAATCTGTACATGCTGGGAATGAATGAGAATAGTGCACTTGGACTGTATGCCCACATCCACAGAGACAGCAAGACCCTTGTGCCACCAGAAGGTCCCCTTACTTTTCTGATTCAGAGTCACCATTGTCAACCCCTGGTCTCTAAACACACCCTGCGATAACCAACTGACCAAATGCTTAAACTGCTTCCCAATTCAAAGTTTTCAAATGATTCTGCTCCTCCATCATATCTACAACGCTGGCTTCAGTGCAATAAATCAGCACCAAGTTTCTTCAAAGTGCAGCTACTTACTTCATGGGTCTTTGGTCAGGATTGCAATGCTCTCTCCAAACTCCACATTGCTGCAATTTTGGCACATCACCTGCACTACCAACCCTCATGAACTCTGTTACATTTATATAATTGCTTGAAAGATAAGGAAGGAGAGCTGTTTGGAGGGTTGTGCACTCTCTCTTATACCTCAAAGTCTCCTCCCTGTTTTCCCATTATCATCTCTCGATGTCTTCACAAATAGATCCTGTCATTTTGGTCAGTGTCCCATGAGCAAGGATGGGAGACTGGAGCGGCTGGAGGAAGGGGGAAGTATGTGATATTTGACATTGTCTGAGGGGCTTTGAGGACATCGTGAAAGAATTTTTGTTTTTCTCCAGTGAGTTGTGTGCTGCAATAGAATCCCGAGCGCAGCCTTTGCTTCAGGACCTGGGTGTCGGGTCCTACCCAGGGAACCTTTATCTGTGCAATTAGTGCCTTGGTGGGGGCAAGTTAACTTGGAAATAATGCAAACATGTAAATCAAATATTTCCAACAACAACTACATTACTCAAAGTCTAACAAGACCTCCAAAAACTATATAAAACACATACTTAACTTGGCAAACAAGAGAAAAGTAATTGCATATAAAATGAGTTAAATATCTCAAAATTACCTCTATTCCTGACTGGAATTTTTAATAGTACATATTTGGCACATGTAGTGCCTGTAAACATTCTCATATTTCTCTGGACACCAACAGAGTCTTAACAAGCTATATCTAATGTCTTCCAGTTAAAAATTGAAAAATGTTGAAAATATTGAATACTTCGGCAGAATATCCAAATCTCATCTGGTTAGCCTGAGTCTTAACAGCATTTTTGCAGCGTGTCCAACAATAATAGCAAGCTTTGAATTTTCCATTTTAAATTACCACAGAATCTGCACTTTTTAAACGTATGCCTTAAGATTCTACACAGCTTCTTTGGAAGCTAAAAACAGTACTTAAAATATGGAATGAGACCATAATTCTTGAGAAAGGTTAAAGAGGGGTGGAATTTCACACTATCTCAAGCACTGTGACCAACAATGAGGACACTGGGAAGATAAAATTAAAAATCACACAACACCAGGTTATCATCCAACAGGTTTACTTGGAAGCGCACTAGCTTTCAGAGCGTCGCTCCTTCATCAGGTGATAGTGGAGGGCTCAATCCTCCACTACCACCTGATGAAGGAGCGACAGTCCAAAAGCTAGTGTGCTTCCAATTAAACCTGTTGGACGATAACCTGCTGTTGTGTGATTTTTAACTATGTACACCCCAGTCCAACACCGACATCTCCTAATCATGGCTGGGAAGATAAAGTGAGAATGGTAAAATCAGATTCTTGACATCGATTAAAAAAAATTTTCAGTTTAGGGTTGAAAATGCAAATTCAGAACCTCATTTAAAAATGGTGACTATCTTATAGTTTCCTCTTATCATTGTTAATCTAATCTCATTTCTATGCAGCACCCAAGTCTCCCCTCCTCCTCAGAAATGCGAGAGAGCACCAAGTCCCCACATGACAGTGAGGGGGGAATCACCTGCAGGCCTTGAGAGAACTCCATCTTCATCACCATTTCCCTGCATGCTCCAAGAACATTATCCTCTTCTACCCAATACAACTCACTGGCATTGCATCCTGGAAATGGAGCCTCACTACTCCTGGAGTTATCACAAGAACTAAGGTTTTGAAAAGTATATAAAGTTCCCAAATTTGTCTGACTTAAGACCCAGGTTGACAAGAAGCACAGACACAAGCAGTGCACTGAATAAGAATCACTATTTATGAGAAGAAATTATACTACAGCTACAAGCTAACAATTAGAACCTGTCAGCATATAATAAAACCAATAAAATTCTAATCTTCTCATAATTCAAACATGAAAATGGAGGTTATGGACAGAGGGGAATAACTGGAAAGACAGCTGTTCCCTGACTCTGATTGAGATGATCCTTTATGACTCTTCCACTTGCCAGCATGTTGATTCAGTCATCTTTCTCCAGATTCATCCACTGGTTGATGAGACAGATAAGATGGCCAGCTCATTTATATAAGTCACTGACTTATCAGTTAGAATTCATAGCTTACAACAACTCCTCCCACAGTCCAAAAATGTGCAGGTTAGATGAATTGGCCATGCTAAATTGCCCGTAGTGTTAGGTGAAGTGGTAAATGTAGGGGAATGGGTCTGGTTGGGTTGCGCTTAGGCAGGTTGGTGTGGATTTGTTGGGCCGAAGGGCCTGTTTCCACACTGTAAGTAATCTAATCTAATCTAAACTGTTGGGGGCAAGAGAAACCAATTTTCTTAAGTTTTGACTGCAGAGAATATTTCGGGCCAGGAAGAACTGAACATTTATTTCTCTCTCTCTCTCTGTCGTATATATATTTATAAAACTTTTCCCCAGTTCCAAAGTGTTTATTTACCCAAGAATCAAGCACACAACTTTTGACAGGTAAAAAATCTCCTTCATTGACAACTGCTCACTAGACCAGAAACCAAGCAACTTCTTGCCAGCAAAAGCCATCAGTACCACCCTGTCTGCTCCACATCATCTACAACTCAACTTCAGTTACCGCTTGTTCAAACAGTTGATTACAATGCTTATCAAGAATGTCTGGTTATTCGCTTTTCAAAACTGCAGTCACCCTTTCAAACATTGGTTTTAAAACACCCTTTTTTAAAAGACATAAAACTAAAAGGACCCAGTCTTTACAGACTCTTCATCTGATGCAAGTGTGCATCACCAAGCCATCACCATAACCACATCATCGTGCCTGCTTTCAGACTCAGTCACACACTTCAGGACTGCACCTTGGAGCTCAGGACACTTATGATTTACACGTTTCTGCCAGGTCAGTTTACAAACAGAACCTCATGCATCTGCATGCAATGCATCTTATAGTTTTTAGCTTACTTTCTTAACACTGGATCATATGTGGTGCCTTGGAGGCTGCCAAGCTCTCTGGCTTCATTGGTTTTTAATGCAAAGGGAGAAGGAGGCAGCTTGTCACAATTCAGATCATTGAACCGTCAAAGAAGTGGCTATTGTTAATCTATGGTATCACACTGCATCTGTGTCACAACTGCAGTACATGCCAGCAGTTCATATGGCAAACACACTGCATACACTTCAATCTAATAGCCATGCGTGGAAATCCAAGGGAGCCAGTCTTCAGTGGAGTCAAGGGGGAACCAACAGATCGTGTGAGAAAAGGTGATCTGGCCCACTGCGGGCTAGCCACCATGAATCTTACTTTTAAAAAATATATTTCTCAAAAATGGGAAAATTCAAGCTCTTCAGAAAGTGTGAAAATAAAGGAACAAGTAATGTTGTCATTCCACCATTGTGCTGTAACAATAACTCTTACAATGTTGCATCTACATCAAACTCAAGAAGGAGATATCAAACCTGCCCTTGTTGCTGAAAGTTCTACTCTTTACAGTTACAACCAGATGGGAGAAGGGAAATGAAGGTAAACTAATTCTTCATTGTTTAAAGGTGCTGATCCCAAGAATGGCAGTGGTAAAGATCAAAGAGGAGATCTCCTTCCAGTTTTGTCAAGGAATATTCAAAGAAAAATACGGAAACAGGTCAAAAGTGAATGGCACTCACATACACTTCAACTTACAACTACTCAATTCTTGAAATTTATAATGAAATTATCAAAAAAAATGGGGAAGGCAAAGCACAGTTTTCTATTCACCTAAATTTATCTGAGGATACAGGAAATTTGATTAACATCAAATATTGCATCAATTATCCAGTCTTTTTGTCAGCTCCAATCACAAAAGTGTTACTAGTGTGTTTGCATTTTTTAAAATTCACTCATGGACAGTTCTATTTCTGGTTAGGCTTGAGAAGGTGGGGGTGAGCTGCCTGCTTGAACCGCTGCAGTCCATGTGTTATAGGTTGACCACAATGCCCTTAGGGAGGGAATTTCAGGATTTTCACCCAGTGACACTGAAAGAACAGTGATACATTTTCAAGTCAGGACGGTGAGTGGCTTAGAGGGAACCTTGTGGGCGGTGATGTTCCCATGTATCTGCTGCCCTTATCCTTCGATATGGAAGTGGATTTGGATTTGTACTTTTCATCAGTATTTGTACTTTTCATCAGTATTCACTCAGGAACAGGACACTGTTGCTGATGTGAATATGGAATCACAAATAATTAGAATGGATGCCCTGGAAATATGCAGCGAGGAGGTTTTGGGAATATTGGAAAGGATGAATATAGATAAGTCTCCTGGGCCTGATGGCATTTACCCCAGGATCCTATGGGAAGCTAGGGAGGAGATAGCAGAGCCATTGGCCTGGATTTTTATGTCGTCATTGTCTACGGGAATAGTACCAGAGGACTGGAGGATAGCGAATGTGGTCCCATTGTTCAAGAAAGGGAGTAGGGATAGCCCTAGTAACTATAGGCCAGTGAGTCTGACTTCAGTGGTGGGCAAAGTCTTAGAGAGAATGGTAAGGGATAAGATTTATGAACATCTGGGTAGGAATAACGTGATCAGGGATAGCCAGCATGGTTTTGTGAAGGGCAGGTCGTGCCTCACAAACCTTATTGAGTTCTTTGAGAAGGTGACTAAGGAAGTGGATGAGGGTAAAGCAGTAGATGTTGTGTATATGGATTTTAGTAAGGCGTTCGATAAGGTTCCCCATGGTAGGCTAATGCTAAAACTTCGGAGGTATGGCATTGAGGATACATTAGAGGTTTGGATTAGGAATTGGCTGGCTGGAAGGAGACAGAGGGTAGTAGTTGATGGATTATGTTCATCTTGGAGCGCAGTTACTAGCGGTGTACCACAAGGATCTGTTTTGGGACCATTGCTTTTTGTTATATTTACAAATGATCTAGAGGAAGGACTTGAAAGCTGGGTAAGCAAGTTTGCGGATGACACAAAAGTCGGTGGAGTTGTGGATAGTGAGGAAGGAAGTGGTAGGTTACAGCGGGATATAGATAAGTTGCAGAGCTGGGCGGAAATGTGGCAAATGGAATTCAATGTAGCTAAGTGCGAAGTCGTTCACTTTGGTAGGAATAACAAGATGATGGATTACTGGGCTAATGGTAGGCTACTTGGTAGTGTGGATGAGCAGAGGGATCTTGGTGTCTATGTACACAGATCTCTGAAAGTTGCCACCCAGGTAAATAGTGCTGTGAGGAAGGCATATGGTGTACTGGGCTTTATTGGCAGAGGAATTGAGTTCCGGAGTCCTGAGGTCATGTTGCAGTTGTATAAGACTCTGGTGAGGCCTCATCTGGAGTATTGTGTGCAGTTTTGGTCGCCATACTATAGGAAGGATGTGGAAGCTTTAGAACGAGTGCAGAGGAGGTTTACCAGGATGTTGCCTGGAATGGTAGGAAAATCTTATGAGGAAAGGCTGAGGCACTTGGGGCTGTTCTCATTGGAGAAGAGAAGGTTTAGGGGAGATCTGATAGAAGTGTATAAGATGATTAGGGGTTTAGATAGGGTAGATACTAAGAACCTTTTACCGTTAATGGAGTCAGGTGTTACTAGGGGACATAGCTTTAAATTAAGGGGTGGTAGGTATAGGACAGATGTTAGGGGTAGATTCTTCACACAGCGGGTTGTGAGTTCATGGAATGCCCTGCCCGTATCAGTGGTGAACTCTCCTTCTTTATGGTCATTTAAGCGGGCATTGGATAGGCATTTGGAAGTTATTGGGCTAGTATAGGTTAGGTAGGATTCGGTCGGCGCAACATCGAGGGCCGAAGGGCCTGTACTGCGCTGTATCCTTCTATGTTCTATGTTCTATGGTCATTTATTTGGAAGGTGCTGTCGAAGGAGCCTTGGAGAATTTCATCAGTGCATTTTGGAAGTGGTACCCATTGCCACTACTGAGTGTCAGCGGTGGAGGAAGTGGATGCTTGTGGATGGAGTGTTAATCAAACAGGCTGCTTTGTCCTAGATGGTGTCAAGTTTGAGTGCATATCCCACGAACAAATACAGAAACAAACATTCTTGGCTCCCTTTTATTATCTGAACGTCACTAAGTGAAGATAAAAGTGCTCACCAGAAATTTTGTGGTAATGTCATACTGGTAATGTCTGTAGCTCTGGGCCAGAAGGTCTTGGTTCACTGAACTAATATTTCATTGCATTCAAGGCAAACGGTAGGGAAATGAATGAGGTAATAGGAAATTAAAAATTTTAATTTCTGCATTAATCTAGCAAGAATCATGTTTTGTGCATTAGACACGGTGATACCTCTAATCACCAATTATGTAGCCACAAAAACACAGCTATACTAAAACTGCTACACGAACGTTGCCAAAATTCATTTCACTCGTGATCCTTAACAGATGTCAGACAGTCATCTAATCTCTTAAAACCTGCTGTATCGAGCTCCAGTCCAACAGTTAACCAGAGATAAAAGTGACGAAGATACAGAGACTGGGAAATTGGGAGCTTCATTATATGAGATTTCACCAAATGACACCGATATCATAAATCACAAGTAGAAACTTAAATGAATATTATAAAACATGGATGCCCAATCCAATTTACATTAGTGATTTTAGAACACTACGAAAATAAAAGAAAAATTAACAGAGCAATCTCTACTCTACAACTTGAAATAATTTGAGTCGTGATGTTGTGATCTCAATGGAAATGAAGACTTCAGTTCCCAGTTTCACATGCTAGGAATTCCACTTTTGAAGTGTGCGCAGGACAATAGGATGAAAAAAACAGAAATATTTTCTTCAAATTGGCAACCATCATTATGAATCAGTGGGTACAGACTGAAAACAATCAAATTCATAATTTGAAATAAAAATAGAAAATTCTGGAGAAAATTCTTGAAGAGTCATATCAGACCCAAACATTAACCATATTTCTCTCTCCACAGATGCTGCCATGATGTCACTTCCACCCCTTCATGG
The DNA here is from genome assembly GCF_020745735.1 of Hemiscyllium ocellatum. Taxonomy (NCBI): domain Eukaryota; kingdom Metazoa; phylum Chordata; class Chondrichthyes; order Orectolobiformes; family Hemiscylliidae; genus Hemiscyllium; species Hemiscyllium ocellatum. Next base: position 78,289,562 of record NC_083418.1, read on the forward strand.
CCACTCCCACAACCACTTCCGCCCCTCATAATTACTCATGCATCACACGTGACATCACTTCCCCTCACATCATCGCTGATGTCACACGCTCAGTGACTTCTGCCTCTCCTACTGCCGTGTCTACCACCACTTCCGCCCCCACCAACACCACTCGCCTGCATTCTGCTGACACGCCCCCACAGAACCCTGGGGGGGTACACTACCCCTGCTCATGACTCCACCCCCATTCCCCCCACCATCACACCCACTCTAGTTGCTGACCCCGACCCCACTCCCAGTTCCACACCCACACCAGATCCCAGCTCCCAGTCCTGCCGAGTTTTCACCATCCCTCCAGACCTTCCCCTCACTGAGGATGAACGATCAGTCCTCAGCAAAGGACTCACCTTCATCCCCCTCCGCCCACGCATCAATGAATTTAATACACGCCGTGACGTCGAACACTTCTTCCGTTGCCTCCTCCTCCGAGCTTGCTTTAACAATGAGGATTCCCACACACCTTCCGAGGACCCCTTCGCCCACCTCCAACACACTGCATCCACCTGGACACCCCGCGCTGGCCTATTACCTGCCCTCGACCTCTTCATTTCTAACTGCTGCCGGGACATTAACCGCCTCAACCTGTCTACCCCCACTCCCCCACTCCAACCTCACACCGTCACAATGCGCAGTCCTCCAATCCCTCTGCTCCAATCCCAACCTCACCATCAAGCCAGCAGATAAAGGGGGCACAGTGGTAGTCTGGTGCACTGACCTCTACACCGCTGAAGCCAAACGCCAACTCGAGGACACTTCTTCCTACCGGCCCCTCGACCATGACCCCACCCCCCATCACCAAACCATCATCTCCCAGATTATACAGAACCTCATCACCTCAGGAGATTTCCCACCCACAGCTTCCAACCTCATAGTCCGGGAACCCCGCACTGCCCGGTTCTACCTCCTTCCCAAGATCCACAAGCCTGACCACCCTGGCCGACCCATTGTCTCAGCATGCTGCTGCCCCACTGAACTCAGCTCTACCTACCTTGACACTGTCCTATCCCCCCTAGTCCAGGAACTCCCCATACACATTCGAGACACCACCCACGCCCTCCACCTCCACTAAGACTTCCGTTTCCCCGGCCCCCAATGCCTCATCTTCACCATGGATATCCAATCCCTCGACACCTCCATCCACCATGACCAGGGCCTCCAAGCCCTCCATTTTTTCCTCTGCCAACGTCCCAAACAGTACCCTTCCACCGATACTCTCATTCGTTTGGCCGAACTGGTCCTCACCCTTAACAATTTCTCCTTCGAATCTTCCCACTTCCTCCAGACCAAAGGGGTAGCCATGGGCACACATATGAGTCCCAGCTATGCCTGTCTCTTTGTTGGCTATGTAGAACAGTTGATCTTCCGTAATTACACAGCACCACTCCCCACCTCTTCCTCCGCTGCATTGATGACTGCATTGGCGACACCTTATGCTCCCACGAGGAAGTTGAGCAATTCATCAACTTCACCAACACATTCCACCCTGACCTTAAATTTACCTGGACCATCTCTGACACCGCCCTCCCCTTCCTGGACCTCTCCATCTCCATTAGTGATGACCGACTTGACACTGACATTTTTTACAAACCCACCAACTCCCACACCTACCTGGATTACACCTCATCCCACCCTACCTCTTGCAAAACTGCCATCCCGTATTCCCAATTCCTCCACCTCTGCCGTATCTGCTCCCAGGAGGACCAGTTCCACCACAGAACACACCAGATGGCCTCCTTCTTTAGAGACCGCAATTTCCCTTCCCACGTGGTTAAAGATGCCCTCCAACGCATCTCGTCCACATCCCGCACCTTCGCCCTCAGACCCCACCCCTCCAACCGTGACAAGGACAGAACCCCCCTGGTGCTCACCTTCCACCCTACCAATCTTCGCATAAACCAAATCATCCGCCGACATTTCTGCCATCTCCAAAAAGACCCCATCACCCCAGGGATATATTTCCCTCCCCATCCCTTTCTGCCTTCCGCAAAGACCGTTCCCTCCGTGACTACCTGGTCAGGTCCCTGCCCGCCAAAACACACGCTCCTATCCTAGCACCTTCCCCTGACACCGCAGGAACTGCAAAACCTGCGCCCACACCTCCTCCCTCACCTCTATCCAAGGCACTAAAGGAGCCTTCCACATCCATCAAAGTTTTACCTGCACATCCACCAATATCATTTATTGCATCCATTGCTCCTGATGTGGTCTCCTCTACATTGGGAAGACTGGACAACTCCTAGCAGAGCGCTTTAGGGAACATCTCCGGGACACCCGCATCAATCAACCCCACCGCCCTGTGGCCCAACATTTCAACTCCCCCTCCCACTCTGCCGAGGACATGCAGGTCCTGGGCCTCCTTCACTGCCGCTCCCTCACCACCAGATGCCTGGAGGAAGAACGCCTCATCTTCCGCCTCGGAACACTTCAACCCCAGGGCATCAATGTGGAATTCAACAGTTTCCTCATTTCCCCTTCCCCCACCTCACCCTAGTTCCAAACTTCCAGCTCAGCACTGTCCCCATTGCTTGTCCTACCTGCCTATCTTCTTTTCCACCTATCCGCTCCACCTTCCTCCCTGACCTATCACCTTCATCCCCTCCCCCACTCACCTATTGTACTCTATGCTACTTTCTCCCCACCCCCACCCTCCTCTAGCTTATCTCTCCACGTTTCAGGCTCTCTGCCTTTATTCCTGATGAAGGGCTTTTGTCCGAAACGTCGATCTTACTTCTCGTTGGATGCTGCCTGAACTGCTGTGCTCTTCCAGCACCACTAATCCAGAATCTGGTTTCCAGCATCTGCAGTCATTATTTTTACCTAGATGCTGCCAGATCTACCCAGTTAATTCCAGATTTTTTGTTGTAGTTTAGATTTACAGCATTTGTAATGTTTTTGCTTTTAATTTGGATTCCAATCATAATGTTCCCACTTCAGATTGAGGCACAACACTGAAAACCAAATTTTAATTTTCAGCACTGTTAGAATTGTCATTTAAACATTTGTTTCAAACCTCAACTGTGATTTTAACTCAAGTACATGCTCTCAGGTTGTGAAGGGTATTAGAAAGATGGGGTCACTAATTATCAGCTGGATTCTCACAAGAAACGCCATGCAAATAAAATAAAACTGTCTATCCCGTTGCATGTCGGGATAAATTTAGCAGCTTCAAGGCAGCTTTTTTTGAGGGCAGCCACACGGCGTTGGTATCAATCCTCTTAACCAATCACAACGATTCTCCGTTGCTGGTTTTACTCTGGTATTGCTGATACCTTACATTGGTACTCTTTTTGCGCAGTTACCCTAAGTTTCACTCACAACTTCTGAACAAATTTAAGTCAATAGGTTTTCTATAATTAGTGATGATGCTGAGATTGTCTGTGAAAATAACAGTCCACATTGAGATAATGGTGTCAAACGGACGATAGTCAAGCAATTACTCTTAGTACATTCAGTCCTCGGTTAAAGTTTTGGTTGTGTTTGTGAAAAATCACAATTTGATGTGAAACAACATTAGATGAAGCATTGGTTCGCACAGGAATCAGTATTAAAAGTGCAGTTAGGTTTTGCAGAACCTTCCTTCCTTCCTTAGCAGGAAAAAACATTGAAACGCCTTTATTTTTTCTAATCAACCTGGTCAGAGATGTTATTGTACACTTCGAGAGGAGGTGGAACTTGGTCCTGGGAGTTAAAAGCTACTCTCAGTAATGGTGACCATGAAACAATCATTGATCATCATTAAGACCAAATCTGGTTCTCTAATACTGGTTAAGAAAGAAATCTGCTGTCCTAGCCCAGTCTGGCCTACCTGTGACTGATAGTAAACTGGTTAGTTGACTCTTACCTGCCCTCTGAAATGACCCAGCAAGTCATACAATTCAAGGGGAAATGGGGGTCAGGCAACAATTGCTGTTCTGCACTGTAATATCCATATTCCAAGGGAAAAATAACGCGAAAAAATAATATACAGGAAACATCATCCAAGGATTCTGCTCCTGATCCTATCACAGATTCACAGTTAGAATTGCAAGATTGCATCCAGCAGTGAAAAAGTCAGGATGAGATTCCAGCACAGTTAAATATTCTGTAAACATTTATCATGCAGGTTCAGCTACACAGAATGGGCAATTTATTTTGCCACAACTTGCCAAGTTATGAAAGAATGAGTAAGATTCCCTCAGGAGGGAGTCAATACCTTTAGGAAAGAATGTGAAGTAAGAACTTGGCATGAAAGAGACTAGCACTAGTAAACATGTTTAGCTGCCTGCACCTCCCTGATTAATTAGCCTGTAACTCATTTGCAAATGTTGGGATAACTGTATAGGCTATTCAATCTAATTCACCCCGAGTGTTTTTTTTTCACTGATATTCGTTTTATAAATCATAAACAATCGATTTTCAGAAGTTGTGCACTTCCTTTTGTGTCTTTTTTTTAATCTGTGTCTTTTATATTGTGTGTCACACTCACACTCCACAGATCAACTTGCTTTAAACTGGCACTGCAGTATTTCCGGATTCCAGATTTTCCCTCAAAGATGAGCAATAACCACACAGGTTGGTAATATGCTGTCGAAAACAAGATGAAACACAATGGCTTAAGCTTCTGGCAGCACCATTTCTGCCCATCTCCATGGGGTGCTTTCGCTTCTGTGCACTCTGGCAAACAAATACTTCTCTCGAGTGTCTCCGCCTGGCATCGGTGGCTATTGTTCTTGCTTCTGCATTCCTGCGAATTCCCTCGCCTACATTTCAGTGAGAGAAAAGTAAATAACCCTGGTCAGCATGCTCAGAAGCCACAGGGCAGTGTCGCTTACTATACACCGCTGGAGAATAAAGCAATTATACAAAATTGAAATGTTCTTCACACCATTGCTATATTATTGCTATACAGCTACGCAGGTAGTTCACTAATGATTGCTGTCTGAAAACCAGTACAGACTAAATGCAAATTTTCTTACCAGAAGCGGGAGCAACGTGTATTTGTCTGAGAGGCGTGATGGAAAACAACAAATGTGATAAATAATTGCTTAAAAAAAACTGCTATTTGCAATTTAGTTTTGATGACTGGGATGTGGGGGCACTTGCACGGGAAACATGTGCCACAAATCCTCAAATTACTTGATAATCCTTCTAAGTGTGATTGTGGTTTATCAACTAGCGTATGTAAATTCTGTCAATGCAGGAATACAGTACACCCATTTATCCAAGCCCAAATAAGTCATACAGTTTAACAACAGAGATGGCTTAAGATATTGAAGAAGATTAACACAGAAAACCACACACCTCAACAGCCAAAAAAAACACACAAATATTTCCCACTGGCCTATCCCATTATATACGTAATAGCATGCATTCCTATAGCATTCTTACAGTCGTTACTTATAAAATGCTCAATGGTTGTTCACAGGAGCAATGATCAAACAATATCTGACAGCCACACAGACTAGTTTAGTTTGGGAACATGATCAATATGGACAGGTTGGACCAAAGGGTCTGTTTCCATGCTGTGTGATTCTATGACTCTATTTACCACGTATTAAGGCAAATAAACAAACACTTCATCAAAAAGGCAGTTTGAGCAGTGTTTCCTAAAAGGAGAGAGAAAGGCTGAAGAATTAAATTCCAAATTCCATCAAAACCTCTCCCATCCCAGTAATGCTGTCTTCCAACTTTTCTGTAAGTCAGAAGATACAGAAACTTCAACACGTGCACCATCAAATTCAAGAACAGCATCTTCCCTGCTGTTATTAGACTGCTGAAAGGACCTCTCTAACGTCAAATAATGTTGATGTTGTTCATGCTGATCTTGTTTGTGTACCTCCTATGCCTCGTGCTCTCTCAGCACCCTACAATCTGTATGTCTTTGTTTGCTATGATCTGCCTGTACTGCTCACAAAACAAAGCTTTTCACTGTACTTAGATCTATGTAACTACAATAAGTAAAAGCAAATCAGAATTCCAGAGCTAAAGGCACAGTCAGGCTTTTTATTTATTGTCACTCACGGGACATGGACATTGTTGGCTGGGCCAGCATGTGTTGCCTATCCCTTATTGTACTTGAGAAGGTAGTGCTGAGTCACCTTCTTGAACCACAGCAGTGTTTGAGGTGTGGGGGCATGCCAGGAGTGGAGAGATCCAGGCAAGATCATTGAAGCAAGGATGGGAATTTAAAATCAAAGCAGTTTAGTTAAGTGAGAACAAGAATGATGGATGAGTGGTGCTAGGATGCAGTCAGAATTTACATGAGCACACTTTAAGAGAGGTTGCAAGATGGGAGGCTAGTCAGGAGGCAATTAAATTCTGGAGGCAACAAAGGAGGCACTAAGGAATTCCAGAGGTGATGAGCTTAATGTGTGATGGAGACGTGAGATATTACGCAGACCAGATTTGAGGAACCAAAAACCCAACACTGCTGCACATGATTTCTATGCATGGTCATTTTGAGGTAGTGGGAGACTGATTAGATAAAGGAGGATAGCTAAGGATCAAAATCACCCATCTGACCAAGATACCAAAATCAAGCAAGCCTTGAAACTATGAAAAAGTTCTAGGCCTGCTAGAAATTTAACATCTATGTCCCAACAATTGACCCAAATGACTAATCGTTCCAGGATCTGACGATTTAGATAACATAAGACGGTGTTGGGTGGTTCAACAGTTAGTTTCTTCGATATAAGGTTATAGGATTGAGCAAGGGGTGGTGGTGTAATCACTGGACTAGTAATCCAGAATTCCAGGCTCATGCTCTAGAGACGAGTTCAAATTCCACCATGGCAGAAAATCCGGAATTACTTTTTAAAAACTAGTTTAATGGTAACCATGTTTACACTGTCAATGTTGTAAAAACCCATCTAGTTTGCTAATGTCCTTTAAGGAAAGAAATCTGCCATTTTTATCTGATTTGGCATCCATGTGACTTCAAGCCCACAGCAGCGTGGTTAACTGCCTTCTGGGCAATTAGGAGTAAACAATAAATGTTGGACTAGCCAGTGATGCCTACATCCCATGAATTAATTTTAAAAAGCCTTACCCAGAAATAAATATTAAGCCAAGGCTGGCAATACTGCTTTTGGAGTCACCTATAAGATGAACCTGCAATGTATGAACCATTTCATAAATTATTTAGATTAGATTAGATTACTTACAGTGTGGAAACAGGCCCTTCGGCCCAACAAGTCCACACCGACCCGCCGAAGCGCAACCCACCCATACCCCTACATTTACCCCTTACCTAACACTACAGGCAATTTAGCATGGCCAATTCACCTGACCCGCACATCAAATTGCAAAAAAATGTCAGTGAGTAAACTCACACTGGGTAATCTAAAAACAAAACAGATTACTGCACCATTCAGAAAGCAGGGAGTTCATCTAGCCATTTGGATACTGAACTGGCTTAAGGATAGAAGACTGAGGGTGGTGGTGGAGGGTAGCTTTTCAGGCTGGTAGGCTGTGACCAGTGGAGTGCCACAAGGAGCAGTGCTGGGTCCACTGCTTTTCGTCATTTACATAAATGATTTGGATGTGAACATAAGAGGCGTGGTTAGTAAACTTGCAGATGACACAACAATTGGAGGTGCAGTGGACAGCGAAGTAGGTTACCTCAGAGTATAACGGGATCTTGAACAAATGGACCAATGAGCTGAGGAGTCGCAGATGGAGTTTAATTCAGATAAATGTGAGGTGCTGCATTTTGGAAAGGCAAATCAAGGCAGGACTTATACACTTGGTAGTAAGGTCCTGGGGTGTGTTGCTGAACAAAGAGACCTTGGAGTGCAACTTTATACTTTCTTGAAAGTAGAGTCTCAGGTAGACAGGGGAGTGAAGAATGCGTTTGGCGTGCTTGCCCTTATTGATCAATGCATTGAGCATAGGAGTTAGGTGGTCATGTTGAGGCTGTACAAGTCATTAGTCAGGCCACTTTTGGAATACTGCGTGCAATTCTGTTCTCCCTCCTGTAGGATGTTGTAAAACTTGAAAGGGTTCAGAAAAGATTTACAAGGATGTTACCAGGGTTGGAAGGTTTGAGATATAGGGAGAGGTTGAATAAGCTGGGGCTGTTTTCCCTGGAACATCAGAGGCTGAGGGGTGACCTTCTAGTCGTTTATAAAATAATAAGGGACATGTATCAAAGTCTTTTCCCCAGGGAGGGGAAATCCAAAACTAGAGGGCAAAGCTTTAATGTGAGAGAGGAAAGATTTCAAAGTCACATAAGGGGCAACACTTTTACACAGATGGTGGTGCGTGTATGGAATGAGCTGCCAGAGGGAGTAGCTGGAGGCTGGTACAATTACAGCACCAAAAAGACATCCAGATGGGTATATGAATAGGAAGGATTTACAGAGATATTCACTTAACCGCTGGCAAATGGGACTTGAATAATTTAGGATATCTGGTCAGCATGGATAAGTTGGACCGAAGGGTCTGTTTGTCTGCTGTACAGCTCTATGATTCTATGACTTTATGGCCAACTCCCCTCCCAGAACCAATGCAGCTAAATGTATTCACTGTTAATTTGTGGAGTCCTGCTGTGTGCAATTTAGCTCAAAGTTTGCAAAAGAGTTAAGAGCAAAATGAAGCTCAAAATGGATGTGGAGCTCTTTCTTACAGATAACCAGGTTTGGAGGAGAAATTTATCATTACGTTCTGTTCTGATATAATGTGCTAGTTCTGTTCCAGTTATAAGAAAATACCATAATTGTAGCACAATTTAAACTAATGGGATCGAAATTTCGTTATAGCCAACACAGGTAAATAAGTTCACGTTCTACAAATAAGTCTAAATTCTTCAATCGTATTATAGCCAATTTGCATTGAAGAAATGCGTGTTATAACAGAACCAACTGTATGATATTCTGTGAACTGTCACCTCTCAGCTTGTTAGATATACAAAATTAGTGTGGTCATGACCACCAATAATTCATCTTGTTACAAGTCAAGTAGCTTTATTCTGGTTTAATTCATCCCAAGAAATTTTGAGCAGAAGACCTATTCACCATCTGAACAAGCTACTTTCAACTGGGCTTCAAATAAATACAATTTCCCACTCCCAACCAAGACAAGCAACAGTGAACCTCCTCAACCAATCAGCTCAATGAATCTTTACTGAGACACACAGGGTTCTAAAAACCAGGGAGCAAAAACTATAATATTTAATTCAATGTAAAATCTTTGCAGAACGTGAAATAGAGGCAGGGAAAGAAAGATGAGATTGAGAGATAAGATAAAAAAAAAGAAAAACACACTTAAAATATCTCCTATAACAATGAAGATCGGAAGAAACCTTCATATTTGTAGAAGTAAATTTTCAATGCCAAAGAGCTGGCTTGGCATGATTACGGGGTTTCACAGTGTAAAAATTTTACCCATACTGAAATAAACAGCTCTATCACTTTCTGGCACATTTAGCCAATAGCACATGGACACGTAGCACAACTTCAAGCCTGACATGCGGTTGAATGTCAATTTTCTTTCAGTGGAGCTAGTGGCATTGCAAAGCCTGTGGGTGAGCAGCACAACTGGAAAAACCTCCTGGTTTCTGCATTCAACTATGCATGTCTGGACCAGAGGTTACTGTCTGATTAACTACTGCCAAGTGTGAGAGACCTACCACAAACCCTACTGTTAAATCCAGGCCAAATGTTGAAAGAGGAGTGCATTATCTGATTGATGAGAGGATGCTTTCAGGGACTGAGTTAATTACATCCACAGATTCTCAACCAAATCTTCACTTCCAAAATCCTAACCTCCATAACTATGAAGTGCTTCGAGAGGTTAGTCATGGCTCATATCAGCCCTAAACTCCTAGTCCTCCTTGCAATTAGCTTACTGACACAACAGGTCCACAGCAGATGCCATCTTCCTGGCCCTAATACTCATCCCTGGAACATCTGGGTAACAATGTCGGGTTCCTATTTATTGACAACAACTATGCCTTCAACACCATAATTCCAACCAAACTAATGCCCAAACTCCAAGACCTACGTCTCTGCTCTGCCCTCTGTAACTGGATCCTCGACCTCCTGACCCACATACTGCAAGCAGTGAGAATCCACACAATCCTCATATTCGGCCTCTAGCTATACTCCTTATATAATCATGACTGTGTGGCTAAATTTCACCCTAACTCCATCTACAAGTTTGCTGATGACACCACGGTTGTAGGCCAGATCTCAAACAATGACTGGACAGAACACAGGAAAGTGATAGAGTGCTTGGTGGAATGCTGCAAAGATATCAAACTCTTCCTCAATGTCAGCAGAACAAAAGAGCTGGTCATTGACTTTAAGAAGCGAGGTGAAGGGCACGCCTCTATTTATGTCAATGGAGCTGAGTGGAGATGGATCAAGACCATCAAGTTCCTAAGAGTGACATTCTCCAGTCGTCCTGGCCCACCAACATTTATGTGACAAGCACAACAATGCCTCTGCTTCCTGAGGAGGCTAAAAAAATTCAGCATGACTGTAAAGACTCTGACTAATTTTTATAGTTGAAGCATAGAAAGCACTCTATCCTGATGCAGCTAGGCTTAGTATGGCCAGGACCATAAGAAGCGACAGAGAATTGGGAACACAGCCCAGCCCATCACGCAAGCCAACCTTCCAACCATTGATTCCATCTATACTTCTCACTGCCTCGGGAAGGCAGCCAATGTAATCAAAGATCCCTCCTACCCCAGTTAGAATCTCTTGCGGGCAGTATATACAAAAGCTTAAACACACTTACCAACAGATTCAGGAACAGCTTATCCCCAACTGTAATTAGACGTCCAAATGGATCTCCCAAACTTTAAATTTAATGTTGATCTCACTCTTTGTGCATCTTCTCTGCAACCATAACATTGTACTTCTTGCCATGTTGCCCTTATGCACTTTATGCGGCATGACCTGCTTCTGCTGCATGCAAAATAAAACTTTTCACTGTACTTGGATACATGTAACAATAATAAACCATATCAAATCAAGCATTCAGGAAATGCTGGAAAATCTCAGCAGGTCTGGCAGCATCTGTAAGGAGAGAAAATAGCTATCGTTTCGAGTTGAACTGACCCTGTCAAAGCCTAAAAAAGGGAGAATTAGGGAGGTTTTTATACTATTTATACTACCTCCCTATTTCTCCCTTTTTAAAGCTTTGACAAAGGGTCAGTTCAACTCGAAACGATAGCTATTTTCTCTCCTTACAGAAGCTGCCAGACCTGCTGAGATTTTCCAGCATTTTCTCTTTTGGTTTCAGATTCCAGCATCCGCAGTAATATGCTTTCAAACATTCAGGATGTTGAAGGCCCAACATATATAGAAGTAATCAAACTATGGAATTCAATCCATTCTGGTAATTCGGTATGTATCATTTTTTTGCTTAAAGTAATGCCATATAGCTCATCCAGCAAACCACTGAAGTGCCAAATTACTTCCAACTACTCAACAGCTCTCAATCAGCTGTCAAAATGATCAGAGGGAAAAAAAACTATAAGTCTGCTACGTTCTGTTTTTATCACAATAAGATGTCAATCTTCACATACGAAGGCAAGGAATATGAATAATGTTTGTGCAAATCGTCTACTTTACTATGCAATGAGAAAAACTAATCTGGGAAAAAGAAAGTGGACAACAAAGAAATATTTATAACAAATTTCAGCAACATAAATTAACTATCATAACAAATCCCACAAAGAGTTAATTAACTCAGTCCATATTAATTATTTCAGTGTACAGCAAACAAGCAGACAGAATCTCAATAATTTTATGGTTCAAACATAGCACCAACTTTTCAGAAACCAGAAGTCTTTCCCAAATGTCGGGGTGTTGCTGCTGTTGAGGAGGCGATGGGGTGAGGAGACACCCTGACAGAGTTTCCAGCAAATCTAATTTCTGCCGACAGTGTAAGGGCAAGGTGTGATTCATGCAAAAGGCAGGCAATTTCACTGGAATTTACTGCGGGGTCTAATAGATTCCATAAAGACCTTCGCTTGCAATGTAGAAGTCTCTAATTGATAGAATAAATGCAAAACAACTGTTTACACACCTTGATTCAATTTGTTTTTAAATCCACTGCTCTTGAAACATGAATAAATTTGTTCATGAATGTTTAAAAACCCTTCTGCTGAACTCTTATCATTAGACAAATCATCTGGTGTAGATTGGGGGATGGGGGAGGGGAGCAACTGCTCAAGCAGTTTCTATTAGGTCTTTGTTGATATTTTCCAAGAGCTAGTAATTTTCATTGTGAAAATTTTGCTGAGTTTCAAAAGCTACTATTATCTCAAGGGGTGCAAGTTCACAGATTGATTGACCTTTAAAGAGGCTATTAATGGGTTAGTTTTGTTTGATATGGGCCCTGACCATAAATTTAAAAGTAAAAGTTCAAAGAAGAGTCACATCGGACTCAAAAACATTAAGTCTGTTACCAGATATGCTTGAATTTTCCAGTACTTTTTGTCTTGATTATGAAATGTAAGTTTTTTTCTGTATTTTGTGTGAGCTCAATGACATTAAAAAGCTTTAAAATGAACTGTAATGATAGGATACAAATACAGAAGTTGCTGGAAAAACTCACCTGTGAAGAGAAATCAGAGTTAATGTTTCAGGTCCAGTGACCCTTCCTCCGAAGTTCCTCAGTGTGTTTCCATGTTGTATGACTCTATGACTCAACGACTCCATGGCCCAGGGGTGTAGATGCATAGTTTCTTGAAAGTGGGAGTCGCAGGCAGTCATGGTGGTGAAGAAGATGTTTGACAGGTTCGGTTTCATTGGTCAGAGCACTCATGTTGCTGCTGTGCATTATGCAGGACTTTGTTGAGCTCACTTTCAGAATACTGCGTACAATTCTGGTTGCCCTTCTGTCGGAAGGATGTTGTTAAACTTGAGGGTGCAGAAAAGATTTACTAGGATGTCACTGGACTGGAGGATTTTAGCCAGAGACAGGCTGAGGCTTTTTTTTTCCCTGGAGCATTGGAGGCTGAGGGGTGACCTTAGAAAGGTTTATAAAATTGAGGACCATTAATAGCATAAATAGTCAATGTTTTATTCCTCGGGTGAAGGAGTCCAAAACTAGAGGTCGTAGGTTTAAGGTGAGAGGGGTAAGATTTAAAAAGGACCTGAGGGGTAACTTTTCATGCAGAGGGTGGTATATGTATGGAACGCTCTGCCGGAGGAAATGTTGGAGGCTGGTACAATTACAACATTAAAAAGGCATCTAGATGGATATATGAATATAAAAGATTTGGAGGGATACGGACAAAATGCTGGCAAATGGGACTGGGGTCAGATTGGGATGTCTAGTTGGCGCAGCTGAATTGGGCTGAAGGGTCTGTTGCCATGCTGTATGACTTCATATTGTTTTTCCTTTACATCTGTATTTCTTGCAAATTGTCTTAACAAAACAATTCAACATAATGTAACGTTTCTCAGCAATGCTAATGGGGTGTAATAATTTATTACCAGGGGAACTGAATAAAAACACAGGGAGGTAATGCTTCAATGGGGCAGCACACCTGCAGTACAGTGTACAGTACTGGTCACCTTTATTGAAGACAGATGTAAACAATGTAGAAGCAATTTTAGATTGATATCTCCACCCCCAAATTCAGGGAATGTCGTCTGAGGAAGGTTTGGACAGACATGGCTTCTGTGAGTACAAAAAAGTAACAGGCTACTTGAGTGGAACACAGAATATTCTGAGGGATCCTGACAGGGGAGATGGGGAGAGGGCACTTCCACTTATTTGAGAACCTAGAATGAGAGGTCACAGTTTAATATACTTTTTAATTCATTCAAAGGATGTGGGCATCAGTGGCAAGGCCAGTATTTATTGGACAGAGGATGGTTAAGAGTCAACCACAATACTTTGGATTTGAAGTCATGTGGGGGCCAGACCAGGTAAGGATAGTACATTTTCTTCTCTAAAGCACAAGTGAACCAGATAGATTTTCCTGACAATCAATACTGGTTTCATGGTCATCGTCAGACACTTCATTCCAGAATTTGTTTTCATTGAATTCAAATCCCACCATCTGCCATGGTGAACATTACCTGAACATTACCTGGAACATTACCTAGTCTCTGATTTAATACTCTAGACCATCACCATAAGGGGTTTACAAATAAAGGGTTCCCCCATTTAAGACAGAGATGAAGGAGAAATTTGAAAGGTTCACGAGTATTTGGAACTCCCTTTCTAAAAAAGACTGTAGAAATACAGTCTTTGAACGTTTTTATAGTTTGAGTTTTGATAAACAAGAGGATGATGGGTTACCAAGACAGGTGAAATGTGCAATTCACGTTGTCATCAGATCAGCCATGATCTTACTGAATAGTGGACCAGCTCAATGGGCTGAATGGCCTCCTCCTGCTCCTACCTCGCGTGGTTTGTACGTTCGTAGGCTCCCTTACAGCATGTGATATAATATTTTAAAGAGATCACCATCTTTCTAGATCGAGTTAGAAAGGCCACTGTGAACATTGCAAAGAAGCAGAGCAATCTCACTAGAGGCAGTAGAGATAGTGCCGAAATAAATTTGAAAAGAGCAACATTTTAGAATTTGCAGTTCCATTGCAAAAGAAAACACCTGTGTCGTAAAAAAATGGACTGATAAATGGCTTGTTTCAATATATTTTCACAAAAAGAAACCAATCATCAAATATACTAAAATGTACTATTTAATGTGCACAGGCATGAAAGACAACAATGTCACACTTCAAATAATCGTACATTTATTACCCATCATTGGAAATGTAGTCAGTAAAACATATTCATACAAAATGGATAGTAGTGAACGTAACCCAGTCAAAACATTTCATGAATTTGTGCTCCATTCTATTAGAGGTCATTACAACAGGAAAGGAGGAGTTGAGAAAGTGAAGTTGAGGGTTATCAGATCAGCTCTGGTCTCACTGGGTTTTGGAGCAGACTTGATGGGCTGAATACTCCATTTCTGTTCCTATCTCTTATGGTCTATTAGTCTTTTACCATCTTGTCCATCAAGACAATGAGGGAGGCAGTAAGTTAGTGGTAATATAAATGAACTAGCAGTTGTCATTACAGCAGGCCAGAACCTTATAGCACTTATGGATATACAAAACTTTTAATTCCAATATGTGTTTTTTTAAGAGAGAGCTGATAGTAATAGACATGGTGGGCCGAAGGGCTTGTTTCTATACAATGTGAGTTATAGGATGACTATGGATTAAAGTTCAGTGACTGTCTGGCAAGAGTTCTGTGTGGGCCCATCAAATGTCACATATATATAGAGTCAGAGCAGTGTTCTCCCCCACTTTATTACCATTACCCCGCAAACTTATTACCCTTGAGCACCCAATCAATTGCCTATTGGAATCATTGCTCACTTCCACTTGACCACCCTCATGGACAGTGAATGTTTTACTTTTGATGCATAAGTCACTAAAGAGTTGAATAAAATTAGCAAGAAAGCAAGCTAAAGACAACTTCAGAACTATCCTCCCAAATACCTCCTCTCCCTCAGCAGGGATTCAGACAGGACTATAGCGTGTTGGCTGACTAACAGGCTCTCACATTTCATTAAAGCAGGAACTCTTCATGACTGAGCAAGAACAGACAGCTGTGAGAGAGGGAGGGCTGTGAATAGAGGGATGGTGGGAGCAGGACAAGATGAATGGAAAACATCACAAATGATGGGACAGAGGAGTAACATCCAAATTCAGCTTTGCTTTAGCCCCAGTGGAAAATCTGCAGCCACTCTCAAACTTCTAATACGTCATAATAGACACTAATCTGAGGAACAATCACAGCTGAATTCTGCTCCTTTTATCCTGGGAGCTTGAAAACCTACATCTATATACCTATATACAGCACAGGGTGTCATCAGCAACTGAGTGACAACCTTTGCAATCAGATACAGCTTGTTATCATGCCTTCTGCAAGTAACCACTGCCAAGCCATTGGAGGAGCTCCCAGCTTTCCATTTGAAACAATGTACCATGGGGTTAAAAAAAACACATATGGCATGCATGCAAAATCATTGTCGTTGGTAGAGTCTCCCTCTGAGTCAGATGCAGCTCAGGGGCTAGTGCTCCCCGTCCAAGACAGAGGCTTGCTTACAAGTAACATCCAAGGACATGAGCGTGGAAGTCTAAATCCAGTGCACTGCAGAAGAAGAGCCACGGTGGTCAGAGGTGATTTGGCACACCTAGGCAGTTCAGAGGGGGAGCTCTGGGTGACACACCAGAACGGCTCTGTGGGAGAGGTGTGGATGAGCTCCCACTGCAGTTCAGAGGGATCACAGCTCTGTGGGAGAGGTGTGGATGAGCCCCCACTGCAGAGGAAGAGCTCTTGGGGGGGGGGGGGGGGGGGAAGCATTAAAGATCCCTTGGTACTGCTTTGGCAAAGTGCAGGAGACTTCTCCCTTGTCAGTATTTTTTCCACAATCAAAACGAGCAAAATAACACTGCATATATAATTTATCACATTGCTATTTGTGGAATCTTACTGTGTACAAATTGACTGCCACACTTCCTACATCACGACAGTTATTATACACCAAAAATGTGTTTGATTTAAAAAATACGTTTGCAGCACCTGGGGGTCACAAAAGGTGCCATATAAATGCAAGGTCAGAAGTCAGACAACACCAGTTTATAGTTCAACAGGTTTATTTGAAATCACAAGCTTTCAGTGTGTTCCCCTTCCTCACATGAAATCTGAAGTATTAATGCAAGTTCTCTTTACCTTTTACTATAATATCCTTGTGCACATTACAAACTGAATATTTCATTACAATATAAACTAGATTTAATTAGATACTTATTTCAGAAAGCCAATACAAATAATCATAAAGACAAGGTGATATTTGTCAAGTGGCTCCCATGTAAGTAGGAACAAAGTGACTCAGAGTATACATTACCGAATACATTACAGAGGCACAGTAACAAAATGCCTTTCAAATCACTCAGCAATGATTTGTACTACTCTCTGGATAGTTCAAATCGAGCTGTTAGTAATTAGTTGTAAACAGATATGAAGCATCAGGGTTCTGACTGGAAGCAGATCTCTACCTGACAGTACTCAGCTGTTCCACAGAATGACAAAACAGCAAAGATTTGCCTTAACAATAATGGTCAACAACAGATTGTAGCATCAAGATGCAGCTACCGGGCAGAACTTGTAACATTACCTGGTGGCAGGGTATTGAGGGAGATGGAGAGAAATACAGAAATGTCAGAACATGACAATGTGCTATACAACAAATGAAGTACTTTGTTGTAATGTAAGGAACACAGCAGCCAACAAGTGCACAGAAATTTCTCAGAATTATAACAATAGTTGAGGAATAAATATTAAACAGGTCAGAGGTAACTCCTCTGTGCATCCTCCAATAGGAAGCATGGTCCCATGAAAGGTGCACTGTTACACTGACTGTCAACACAACACTTCTAACCCACCAACCCGAAGAATTTCCTAACTATATCTCTGCATTTTACAGTCAATTAGTTCAGTTAGCTGGATGGCTGGTTTATGATGCAGAGTGATGCCAATAGCACCAGGTGAAGTTTTCATGAAGGAATTACACACACACACACACACACACACACACACACACACACACACACACACACACACAAACACACACACACACTACTGTACTTTCTAAATAGGAAAAGGCTTTGGAAATCTGAATCACAAAAGGATTTAGGAGTCCGAGTTCAGGATTTTCTTAAGGTTAGCATGCAGGTTCAGTTGGCCGTTATGAAAGCAAATGTGATGTTAGCATTCCCTTCAAGCAGGCTAGAATACAAGAGCAGGGATGTACTGTTAAGGCTATATCAGGCTCTGGTCAGACTGCATTTGGGATATTTTGAACAATTTTGGGCCACGTATCTAAGGAATGATGTGCTGACATTGGAGGGGATCCAGAAGAAGTTTACAAGAGTGATCCTGGAGATGAAGAGCCTGTCATATGAGAAGTGGTTGAGGTCCTTAGGTCTGTACTCCATGGGGTTTAGGAGAATGAAGGGGATCGTATTGAAACTTACAAAATCCTGAGAGTGGACTTGGAGAAAATGTTTCCACAGTCGGAGAGACTAAGTCCTCAGGCGCGGCTTCAAAGTGAAGGGACAACCCTTGAGAAATGAGACAAGGAGGAATTTCTTCAGCCAAGGGGGTGGTTAATCTGTGAAACTCATTGCTGCAGAAAGTTGTGAAGGCAAAATCATTGAGAGTATATTTAAGACAGAGATAGACAGGTTCTTGTTAGTCAGGGAATCAAGGATTATGGAGAGAGTAAGTTTTTTTTAGATTACTTACACTGTGGAAACAGGCCCTTCGGCCCAACAAGTCCACACCAACCCGCCGAAGCGCAACCCACCCCTACCCCTACATTTACCCCTTATCTAACACTACGGGCAATTTAGCACGGCCAATTCACCTGACCCGCACATCTTTGGACTGTGGGAGGAAACCGGAGCACCCAGAGGAAACCCACGCCGACAGGGGGAGAACATGCAAACTCCACACAGTCTGTCGCCTGAGTCAGGAATTGATTGTCAGAAAAAAATACCCATTTGGTTCACTAATGTCCTTTCAGGATGGAAGCTGTCATCTTTACCTGGTCTGGTTGTGCCACCGTGCTGCCGTGCCGCCCACGGTATCTAAAAAAAATCTTTAAAAATTTTGAAAAGCCAATGATATGTACTTTGGAAATGCAAAAATTTGTCTTTCTTTATTTAAAAAAAATAGGGATATAAAACATGGGCTTTATCTTTCCAAATCTACATGTCTTTTCACCATCATGATTCTAGGGACGGGGGAGTTGGGAGGAGTGGCACAACTGATAGCCAATCAAAAACAGATGGTCAGTTCACAGGAGCATAGAATCATTAAAGCACGGAAGGAGGCCATTTGGCCCAGTTTAGCCAATTGGTCAACTGAGCAACTAACACTTCTCGCAAACCAGAGATATTTTACCGGAATTGCTGATTGCTGATTGCTATTGCTGATTGAGAAAGTCTGCCATTGCATTCATTCAGGTCACTCCATGGTCCAACTACAGGTGGCTGCACATGCAGAGTTCCAGTTGCCCTCCATTCAGGCTCAGTGCCCATATTAGAGCTCTGCAGCATGGCAATCTGAGGTTCACAAAACTCCCCACCATAGAATATAGAATATAGAACATAGAAAAGTACAGCACAGAACAGGAACTTTGGCCCATGATGTTGTGCCGAGGTTTAATCCTAATGTAAAATATAATAACCTAAACTATGCACCCCTCAACTCACTGCTATCTATGTGCATGTCCAGCAGTCGCTTAAATGTCCCAAATGACTCTGCTTCCACCACCACAGCTGGCAACACATTCCATGCATTCGCAGCTCTCTGTGTAAAGAACCTACCTCTGATGTCTCCTCTATACCTTTCTCCTAATATCTTCAAACTATGACCCCTCGTACCCATCAATCCTGCCCTAGGGAAAGGTCTCTGGCTATTGACTCTATCTATCCCTCTCATATTCTTGTACACCTCTATCAGGTCCCCTCTCTTCCTCCTTCTCTCCAGAGAGAAAGGTCCGAGCTTATTCAACCTCTCTTCATAAGGCAAGCCCTCCAGTCCAGGCAGCATCCTGGTAAACCTTCTTTGCACTCTCTCCAAAGCCTCTGTATCTTTCCTATTTCTGCTTCTTACACCATCTGACATTGCTACCAATGTAACTGTCGAAGGGACATCACAAACAGCACAGAGCAGTAAAGATGACAGGCAGCAATCTTACTATTAGTTACACCATTTTTTTGTTATACAAAAAAAAATACAAACTATTTATATCAGGGATGGATAATCATTCAAAAAAAACACATCAATTATTGAAAAATGCCTGACATTTCCATTCTGTCTGGTGTGATTGTGCAGTATCAAACACAGAACCAAATGATATCTTACATTCAGAACTTGCTACAAAACACACTGAACAACAACAGTATCTTGTGTTTCTAGTTAGTGCCTTTAATGTACAGAAATGTTACAAGGGCAGTAAATTAATCAGCTCAGTAGATATGGTTGAAAATCTAAGTTACAACAGTGGACAGGATTAACACAAAGAAAAGAATTTGATACTTTATTTTCTGTGCAAACCTGCTTCTTGTTAATGATCTTGTTTCCATATGATGTTCCAATTTTCTCTGTGTAGTAAAGAAGGTAGATAGATTTATACTGGGTGATAATAGGAGCAAACATCATCACCTAATAATTACCTGACTTAGCCTAAGGTGTATTTCATAACAGTATCTTATTGTAATGTTAGAAGAATTATCTATACATTTCTGTCATGATTTACATAGAATATTGGATACATTAGAGTAATTATGAAGTGGTAATCTGATCAATAGGTTCAGATATTGTTACAAGAAAGAGTGCTGAACCTAAGCTGTATATAACCACCAAATTTAGATTTTGAAATCATTCCTAGGTATCAGTTATTGGTCACGCAATGAGTACTTGGCTACAATTCTACACTGGAGTCTCATTGCACATAGATTATTACTTCAAGCCAAGAAAACTGAACATTGCTATAGTATTGCTGCAGATCTAAATATGTAGACATCATCTGCATTTAATTTCTGGTAAATTAAATAAACTGTGCAATATTATTTGTGATCAAACAGGATTTAAAT
Organism: Hemiscyllium ocellatum; assembly: GCF_020745735.1. Classification (NCBI taxonomy): domain Eukaryota; kingdom Metazoa; phylum Chordata; class Chondrichthyes; order Orectolobiformes; family Hemiscylliidae; genus Hemiscyllium; species Hemiscyllium ocellatum. The sequence goes on from NC_083418.1 coordinate 78,310,231, forward strand.
GTTGCAACTACAGGATATATCTTCATCATGTGGTTGTAAGGGCTATTATAAAACACTTGTCAAACTAAATAAGCTGCAGACGTGCAGTATTTTGACAGTAACATCAACCGCTCAAAGATAAACTTAGATAAAATATGAAGCATGTGTCATCACTTTTAATAAAGTTAGCTTTGTCATAAGATTTGCAACAAAAATCAATAACGATTAAAACACTAAACTCACCTCCAGAAAATCCAAATCATACCTCAAAGGCAATCTGAATGCTCAGTGAGAGATCAAAAGGCTTAATACATTAAAATTTATTCATTTTTCTCATTATGGTATCTTTTAAGGGGCAAGATCAAATGAAGCTTACAATTTTCTAAAAATCATATTTTCTTCTTAGGTAAAAAGATTCAGAGCAAAGTACCGAACTTAAAAGGGAATCACTATTTTTTAAGCAAAGTGACTGCTTCCTAACCTTCCAGTCAAAATACTGCAGGATGTTCTCCAGCAGGATGCTATAATTCATTAATATTTTATGTATGGTTATGCAGAGACAACCTGTCTTCGGTTTTATTGATTTTTCAAAAATCATTTTATACATTATTTCCTCAAACTACAACCATCCAAGATTATTGCTGCTGCTTTGAAGGCAGACAGCATTTTAAGAACAAATTAATGAAACATTTTGCACTGGTCATTGATTTTATGCATTCAAAATTTATTATTTTATATCTTGTTGAAAACAAGACTATGATTGGTCAAAACCAAACCTTATATTTTTCTAAGACTTCAGGTGGCAGAACTGTGCCTATGAAATCACGAAATACCAATCTTAAAGCTATCACAATTTATATTTTAAAAATTGTAATGGCATCTGCTTTTCACAAACATTAAAGAGGTTTTCCTTTGTCACGCTAATGCTTTTCAGCATCACCAGGATATAGCAGTCATCTCAACCATTTATTTTACATTTAGCTCGTCAGCCTCATGTATCACATTCCAGCTTTGTCCTTGTGAATATGACATTTCATTGTTCCTATGTGGAACCCAAAACAACTTTAATGGCTACTAAGAGTGAGGATCTATACTGTGAACCTGAAACCACTTCCTGTGTCCTGTTACTGCAATTATTATACTTCAGCTTGGTGTTAATATTATTTAACATCCAAACCGAGAGACTTGACACAAACCAGCTTTCAATTACATGTAACTAATCACCACCAAAACATTTCATTCTGATAGTTGTTCAAGACTGAAGTTATTGCAATGTTGCTTCTAACTTATGGAGACTGAAGAAGTCCAGCATCTTAAACTAGTCTTTTCAATTTAACAAACAGGGAACAGTGCACTTCAAAAGCTTCCCTTTGCAGTATATTTTTTAAAGCTGAATTTACACGACTGACATTAATAGATTACATATGAATTCTGAGCAGGAGTAGGCCACTCAGCTCTTTGAGCCTGTTTCATCATTCATTAGGATCGTGATCCGATTACTCCATATTCCCAATGACCCTAATAACATCGATTCACCCACCTGATTGCTGATCTGAAAAATAGTCAAGGACTGTGCTTCCATTGTCTTTTGAGGAAGAGAGTTCAAAAGACTCATGACCTACTGTAAGAAAATATTTCTCCTCATCTTTGCTTTAAATGGGTGACTCCTCATTTTTAAACAGTCACCTTTAATTCTAGATTGAAGAGTTCAATGTTGGGGAATAATGAATCAAAAAAGGACTGCACAACAGGAGTTCTCTTGCTGGTATAACCATTTAGCAGAGTTCACAGTACATCAGAATTACTTTTCAGAAATGTTCCAGATGTATAGGAGTTTGTGCCTCTTGCGGGCAAGACCAGAATCCAAGGCTCTCATAATTTTGTTTACCTAAATCAAATCCTCTATCCAGTCTCTCCTCATAACTGAGAGTTTCCATCCCAGACAACATATTGGTGAATCTTCTCTGCATCCTCTCCAGTCCTTGTTCTTCTGATAGCGTGATGACCAGAACTGTACACAATACTCCAATTCTGGCCTAAACACATCCAAATCGTTAATGTACATAATAAACAATGAGTGTCCAGCACTGATGCCTGAATTACACCACTAGTCACAGGCTTTCAATCACAAAAACAATCCTCCACCATCAAACTTTGCCTCCAAATTGTAAGGAGAAAGTGAGGTCTGCAGATGCTGGAGATCAGAGCTGAAAATGTGTTGCTGGAAAAGGGCAGCAGGTCAGGCAGCATCCAAGGAACAGGAAATTCGACGTTTCAGGCACAAGCCCTTCATCAGGAATGAGGAAAGTGTGTCCAGCAGGCTAACATAAAAAGGTAGGGAGGAGGGACTTGGGGGAGGGGCGATGGAGATGTGACAGGTGGAAGGAGGTCAAGGTGAGGGTGATAGGCCGGAGTGGGGTGGGGGCGGAGAGGTCAGGAAGAAGATTGCAGGTTAGGAAGGCGGTGCTGAGTTTGAGGGATTCGACTGAGACAAGGTGGGGGGAGGGGAAATGAGGAAACTGGAGAAATCTGAGTTCATTCCTTGTGGTTGGAGGGTTCCTAGGCGGAAGGTGAGGCGCTCTTCCTCCAACCGTCGTGTTGTTATGGTCTGGGCAAGTGTGGGCGTGGGGAATCTGTGGTCCTTGAAGAAGGAGGCCATCTGGGCTGTACAGTATTGGAACTGGTCCTCCTGGGAGCAGAAGGAATTGGGAATATGGGATGGCGTTTTTACAGGGGGCAGGGTGGGAGGAGGTGTAGTCTAGGTAGCTGTGGGAGTCAGTCGGTTTATAGTAGATGTCCATGTTGATTCGGTCCACAGCATCTGCTCCCAGGAGGACCAGTTCCACTACCGTACAACCCAGATGGCCTCCTTCTTCAAGGACCGCAGACTCCCCCCAGACGTGATCGACGATGCCCTCCACTGCATCTCCTCCACTTCTGGCTCCTCCGCCCTTGAGCCCCGCCCCTCCAACCGCCACCAGGACAGAACCCCACTGGTTCTCACCTACCACCCCACCAACCTCCATATACAGCATATCATCCGCCGTCATTTCCGCCACCTCCAAACGGACCCCACCACCAGGGATATATTTCCCTCCCCTCCCCTATCAGCATTCCGAAAAGACCACTCCCTCGTCAGGTCCACAACCCCCACCAACCCAACCTCCACTCCCGTCACCTTCCCCTGCAACTGCAAGAAATGCAAAACTTGCGCCCACTCCTCCTCCCTTACTTCTCTCCAAGGCCCCAAGGGATCCTTCCATATCTGCCACAAATTCACCTGCACCTCCACACACATCATCTATTGCATCCGCTGCACCCGATGTGGCCTCCTCTATATTGGGGAGACAGGCCGCCTACTTGCAGAATGTTTCAGAGAACACCTCTGGGACACCCGGACCAACCAACCCAACCACCCCGTGGCTCAACACTTTAACTCTCCCTCCCACTCCACCAAGGACATGCAGGTCCTTGGACTCCTCCATCGCCAGAACATAACAACACGATGGTTGGAGGAAGAGCGCCTCATCTTCCGCCTTGGAACCCTCCAACCACAAGGGATGAACTCAGATTTCTCCAGTTTCCTCATTTCCCCTCCCCCCACCTTGTCTCAGTCGAATCCCTCGAACTCAGTACCGCCTTCCTAACCTGCAATCTTCTTCCTGACCTCTCCGCCCCCTCCCCACTCCATCCTATCACCCTCACCTTGGCCTCCTTGCACCTATCACATCTCCATCGCCCCTCCCCCAAGTCCCTCCTCCCTACCTTTTTAGCTTAGCCTGCTGGACACACTTTCCTCATTCCTGATGAAGGGCTTGTGCCTGAAACGTCGAATTTCCTGTTCCTTGGATGCTGCCTGACCTGCTGCGCTTTTCCAGCAACACATTTTCAGCTCCTAATTATAAGCCAACTTTGGATCCAGTTTACGAACTTGCCTTGGATCCCATGGGCTCTTAGCTTTTGGACCAGTCTTCCATATAGGACCTTGTCAAAGCCTTACTGAAGTCCATGTAAACCACATCAACTGCACCACCCTCAACAATATATTTAGGCACCTTTTCAAAATACTTAATTAAATTAGTCAAACAGGACTAATTTCACCGCAGAGAGCGGCACGAACTGGGCGGAAGTGAGGTTGGAGCGCCGAGCTGGTCGGGAAGGTAAGTGATTGGTATTTGAGTGGGTGTGTTCTAGACCCCAGGCCCTACTTTGTAGGGCCTCCCTCCCATCCTCCTCCTCTAACCTAACTTTAAAGTCCACAGGTAAGCCACTCAGTGTTATTGACTCAGTGTTCTTGTTTTGGAGACAAAGTGTACAGTCATGGCAGCGCAGGCAGTGGAATGTTCCTCCTGCAGGATGTTTGAGGTAGGGGTGACCACCGATACTCCTGCCGACTTCGTCTGCAGGAAATGCAGTCAGATCCTGCTCCTCACCGAACGAGTTAGGGAACTGGAACTGGAGTTGGATGAACTGAGGATTATTCGAGAGGCTGAGAGGGTGATTGATAGAAGCTACAGGGACATAGTTACGCTGGAAAACAGAGGTAGCTGGGTAACAGTTAGAGGTGGGAAGGGGAAGAAGCAGGCAGTGCAGGGTTCCCCTGTGGTCGTTCCCCTCAACAATAAGTATACAGCTTTGGAAACTGTTGGGGGGGACAGCCTTGCAGGGGTAAGCTGCAGTGACAGGGTCTGTGGCGTGAGGTCTGGCTCTGAGACTCAGAAGGGAAAGGGGGAGAGGAGGAGAGCGCTAGTTATAGGAGACTCTCTAGTTAGAGGGACGGACAGGCGGTTCTGTGGACATGGGCGAGACTCTCGGATGGTTTGTTGCCTCCCGGGTGCCAGGGTCCGAGCCGTCTCGGACCGTGTCTTCAGAATCCTTAAGGGGGAGGGTGTGCAGCCAGAAGTCGTGGTACACATTGGCACCAACGACATAGGTAGGAAGAGGGGTGGGGAGGTCATTCAAGAGCTCAGGGAGTTAGGCTAAAAGCTAGGACAGACAGAGTCGTCATCTCTGGGTTGTTGCCGGTGCCACGTGACAGTGAGGCAAGGAATAGGGAGAGAGTGCAGTTGAACACGTGGCTGCAAGGATGGTGTAGGAGGGAGGGCTTCAGGTATTTGGACAATTGGACTGCATTCTGGGGAAGGTGGGACCTGTACAAACAGGACTGGTTGCACCTGAACCAGAAGGGCACCAATATCCTGGGGGGTAGGTTTGCTAGCATTCTTCGGGGGGGTTTAAACTAATTTGGCAGGGGGATGGGATCCGGACTTGTAGTCCAGCAAGTAAGCTAGCTGTTTGTCAGGATGTCCAAGAATGTAGGGAGGCTGTGGAGAAGGGAGCACTGACAGGGAATACTTGCGGACACAGAGATGGGCTCAAGTGCGTATACTTCAACGCAAGGAGTATCAGAAATAAGGTGGGTGAACTTAAGGCGTGGATCGGTACCTGGGACTACGATGTTGTGGCCATCACGGAAACGTGGATAGATGAGGGACAGGAATGGTTGTTGGAGGTTCCTGGTTGCAGATGTTTCAGTAAGATTAGGGAGGGTGGTAAAAAAGGAGGGGGGGTGGCATTGCTAATTAGAAATGGTATAATGGCTGCAGAAAGGAAGTTTGAGGGGGATCTGCCTTTGGAGGTAGTATGGGCTGAAGTCAGAAATAGGAAAGGTGCAGTCACCTTGTTGGGTGTTTACTATAGGCCCCCCAATAGCAGCAGAAATGTGGAGAAACAGATTGGGAAACAGATTTTGGAAAGGTGCAGAAGCCACAGGGTCGTAGTCATGGGCGACTTCAACTTCCCAAATATTGATTGGAAGCTCTTCAGATCAAGTAGATTGGATGGGGCGGTGTTTGTGCAGTGTGTCCAGGAAGCTTTTCTAACTCAGTATGGAGATTGTCCAACCAGAGGGGAGGCCATATTGGATTTGGTACTCGGTAATGAACCGGGACAAGTGATGGGCTTGTTAGTGGGTGAACATTTTGGTGATGGTGACCACAATTCTGTGACTTTCGCCTTGGTTATGGAGAGAGATAGGTGCGCACAACAGGGTAGATTTTACAATTGGGGGAAGGGAAATTACGATGCTGTAAGACAGGATTTGAGGAGCATAAGTTGGGAGCATAGGCTGTCAGGGAAGGATGTGGTGGAAATGTGGAACTTTTTCAAGGAGCAGATACGACGTGTCCTTGATATGTATGTACCTATCAGGCAGGAAAGAAATGGTCGTGTGAGGGAGCCTTGGTTGACGAGGGAGGTTGAATGTCTAGTAAAGAGGAAGAAGGAGGCTTACATAAGGTTGAGGAAACAGGGTTCAGACAGAGCAGTGGAGGGATACAGGATAGCCAGAAGGGACCTGAAGAAAGGGATTAGGAGAGCTAAGAGAGGGCATGAAAAATCCTTGGCGGATAGGATCAAGGATAACCCCAAGGCATTTTATGCGTATGTGAGAAACATGAGAATGACGAGAACGAGAGTAGGTCCGATCAAGGACAGTAGTGGGAGATTGTGTATTGAGTCGGAAGAGATAGGAGAGGTCTTGAATGAGTACTTTTCTTCAGTATTTACGAACGAGAGGGACCGTATTGTAGAAGAGGAGAGTGTGAAACGGACTGGTAAGCTAGAAGAGATACTTGTTAGGAAGGAAGATGTGTTGGACATTTTGAACAACTTGAGGATAGACAAGTCCCCCGGGCCTGACGGGATATATCCTAGGATTATGTGGGAAGCAAGAGAGGAAATTGCAGTACCGTTGGCAATGATCTTTTCGTCTTCACTGTCAACGGGGGTGGTACCAGGGGAGTGGAGAGTAGCGAATGTTGTGCCCCTGTTCAAAAAAGGGAATAGGGATAACCCTGGGAATTACAGGCCAGTTAGTCTTACTTCTGTGGTAGGCAAAGTAATGGAAAGGGTACAGAGGGATAGGATTTATGAGTATCTGGGAAGACACTGCTTGATTAGGGACAGCCAGCACGGATTTGTGAAGGGTAGGTCTTGCCTTACAAGTCTTATTGAATTCTTTGAGGAGGTGACCAAGCATGTGGATGAGGGTAGAGCAGTGGATGTAGTGTACATGGATTTTAGTAAGGCATTTGAGAAGGTTCCCCATGGTAGGCTTATGCGGAAAGTCAGGAGACATGGGATAGAGGGAAATTTGGCCAATTGGATAGAAAACTGGCTAACCGGTCGAAGTCAGAGAGTGGTAGTAGATGGTAAATATTCAGCCTGGAGCCCAGTTACAAGTGGAGTTCCGCAGGGATCAGTTCTGGGTTCTCTGCTGTTTGTAATTTTTATTAATGACTTGGAAGAGGGAGTCGAAGGGTGGGTCAGTAAATTTGCAGATGATACGAAGATTGGTGGAGTTGTGGACAGTGAGGAGGGCTGTTGTTGGCTGCAAAGGGACTTAGATATGATGCAGAGCTGGGCTGAGGAGTGGCAGATGGAGTTCAACTCTGCCAAGTGTGAGGTTGTCCATTTTGGAAGAACAAATAAGAATGCGGAATACAGGGTTAACGGTAGGGTTCTTAGTCAGGTGGAGGTACAGAGGGATCTTGGGGTCTATGTACATAGATCTTTGAAAGTTGCCACTCAGGTGGATAGAACTTGTAAGAAGGCCTATGGTGTATTAGCGTTCATTAGCAGAGGGATTGAATTCAAGAGTCGTGAAGTGATGTTGCAGCTGCACAGGACTTTGGTTAGGCCACATTTGGAGTACTGTGTGCAGTTCTGGTCGCCTCACTTTAGGAAAGATGTGGAAGCTTTGGAGAGGTTGCAGAGAAGATTTACCAGGATGTTGCCTGGAATGGAGAATAGGTCGTACGAGGATAGGTTGAGAGTTCTCGGCGTTTTCTGGTTGGAACGTCGAAGGATGAGGGGTGACTTGATAGAGGTTTATAAGATGATCAGAGGAATAGATAGCGTAGACAGTCAGAAACTTTTTCCCCGGGTACAACAGAGTGTTACAAGGGGACATAAATTTAAGGTGAAGGGTGGAAGGTATAGGGGAGATGTCAGGGGTGGGTTCTTTACCCAGAGAGTGGTGGGGGCATGGAATGCGCTGCCCGTGGGAGTGGTAGAGTCAGAATCATTGGCGACCTTTAAGCGGCAATTGGATGGGTACATGGATGGGTGCTTAATCTAGGATACATGTTCGGCACAACATCGTGGGCCGAAGGGCCTGTTCTGTGCTGTATTGTTCTATGTTCTATGTTCTATGACTTCCCTCTAACAAATCCATGTTGACCATGCTTGGTCAACCCTGCCTTTCCAAGGGTTGATTAATCCTGTTCCCTCAGAATTTTTTCCAATAATGTCCCAACCATTAACTGGTCTCTAATTACCTGGCTTATCCCTGCTGTCCTTCTTGAAGAAAGAAACCACATTAAGTATCCTCCTGTCATCTATCACTTTACCTGTGGCCAGCAAAGTATCGCTGAATTTTTGAACAAAGTATATTGTGCTTGTTTTTAGGTATTTCTGGCTCTGTACATTGTTAAAGGGACAGAGATGACCTCTAGTAGTAATGTGTTCTTCTCGTGGGAGATCAGGGAGCATTTCCAAGTTCCTAGATATTATGTCTACAGAAAGTTTGTTTAGAAGATAATCTGATCAGATCACATGGATCAGTTGGATTAGCAGTTAGAGGCAAAGAAGAATTTACAGAAGACAAGCAGTGTGATGGATGGCAGTTTCAATAAGACAGAAAAATCACAGATACAGTAGGTAGATGGGTCAGATGTAGGCAGGGAATGCAGGAGTCTCCTGTGGCTATCCCCATCTCAAAAAAATGTCATTTTGGATGCTACAGTGAGTGATGGCCTCTCAGAAGAAAATACCACTAACAGCCAGGTTTCTCATACCCTGACTGGCTCCACTCTAATACCACAGAACATTGAACATTACAGCCTTCGGCCGCCGATGTTGCACCGATCTGTGAAACCAATCTGAAGCCCATCGATCCTACACTATTCCATTATCAGTCATATGTTTAGGAGAAAGTGAGGACTGCAGATGCTGGAGATCAGAGCTGAAAAATGTGTTGCTGGAAAAGCGCAGCAGGTCAGACAGCATCTGTCTCCGGAACCGACTAATCCCGCACGGACACTCCGGCCTATCATTCTCACCTTAACCTCCTTCCACCTATCACATTTCCAACGCCTCTCCCCCAAGTCCCTCCTCCCTACCTTTTATCTTAGCCTGCTTGGCACACTCTCCTCATTCCTGAAGAAGGGCTCATGCCCGAAACGTCGATTCTCCTGCCCCTTGGATGCTGCCTGACCTGCTGTGCTTTTCCAACAACACATTTTCAGCTCAGCCATATGTTTATCCAATGACTATTGAAATACCCTTAAAGTTGGCGAGTCTACTACCGTTGCAGGCAGGTCATTCCATGCCATCTTACTCTCTGAAGAAAGAACCTACCTCTGACATCTGTCCTATATCGATCACCCTTCAAATTACAGAAGAGGAATTGCTGGAGGTCTTAAACTGTATGAAGGTGGTTAAACCCCCTCCGTGGATACAGATGAGAAGTATTTATTTAAGACCTCATCCACATCCATTGGCTCCAGACACAGGTTGCTCCTTTAATCTATAATAGGCCCCACTCTTTTCCTGATAATCCTCTTACTCCTAATATACTTATAAAAAGTCTTGGGATTTTCATGATCTTGCTTAAAAAGAAATTAGGAGGGTTAAAAGGAGCCACAAAACATATTTGGCAGGTAATTCCTTACACTCTCTGCTGTTGACGAGCCTCCCCTATTTTTAATGTGCTGTTCAGCTCAACAAGTTCACACCAAGTCTCTGAAGAGTAACCCACCCAGACCTATTCCCCACGTTTAACCCAACCTAATGCCCCTAACCTACACATCCCTGAACACTATGGGCAATTTAACTCTGCCAACTCACCTAACCTGAACACCTTTGGACTGTGGGAGGAAACTAGAGTACCTAGAAGAAACTCACGCAGACATGGGGAGAATGTGCGAAGTCCACATAGACACTCACCCGAGGCAGGAATCGAATCCAGGTCCCTGGCACTGTGAGGCAGCAGTGCTGACCACTGAGCCATTGTGCCACCCTGAAATTGAAACTGGCCTTCCAACTGGTTTTGGTAGTTGTGGCAGAAATTCAACCTTTAAGAATTAGTTACAATCCCTACATGCAGGAGGTGGCAATTTGGACTATCGAGTCTGTACTAAATCTCTTAAGAGCATCCCACCCAGTCTCAGCCCCCATATTTGCCATGGCTAATCCTCCCCATCCCTGGACACTACAGACAATCTTTAGCATGGCCAATCCACCTAACCTGTACATCTTTGGACTGTGGGAGGAATCTGGAGCACCCAGCAGAAACACGCGCAGAAAAGAAAAGAGCATACAACACCACACAAACACAACGTCAGATGTCATCATCATGGATACTACCGTCACACGTTGGAACACCACACACCACGTACATGGCAGATACGCATGTGACTTGAACAATCTCATCTGCCTCATACACTGCAGGCAAGGATGCCCAGAGGCATAACAAATTGGCGAGGCCATGCCAACAGTACAACAACGGATGAATGGACATCGCGCAACAATCACCAGACAGGAGTGTTCCCTCCCAGTCAGGGAACACTTCAGTGGTCAAGGACATTCAACCTCCAATCTTTGGGTAAGCATCCTCCAAGTCTTTGAAATACACAACAACGCAGAATCACCAAGCAGAAACTAATAGCCAAGACGGTCTCAATCGTGATTGTGGGACATGTAACCCCACCATAATGTTCTGTCTCTGTAAAATCTTCCTTACTGATCCTGCTTTGACACCATCACCTTGATAATTTATTATGATCTCTCTGCCTTAACTAGTTTGTACAGTTTTGGATTACATGTTACTTTAGTTAGACCTACGGCAAGCAACTCTTATATCTACCATATTATTCCAGCCATTTGGTTTGCTCCATAACCATCTTTCTTTTACATCTTTCTGCTCCATAATCATCTTTTTGTAATTATCTCTCTGCCTCAATTAATCACATAATAGGTCATCTCTTCACTTGCTGTTCAGCTGTTGACACTTTACTCACACTGTCTGACACTTCTTATCACCTGCAGAGACTTGTTATTCAGCCTGTCGGCACTCCACTCACACCATTTGTACGATCTTTTGATCTCTCTGACTATAAATTCCGTACCTAAGTGCTTCTCTTCACTTCTCCTGATGAAGGGGCAATGTTCCAAAAGCTTGTGATTTCAAATAAACTTGTCGGAGTATCACCTGGTGTCATGTGACTTCTGACCTTGCCCATACAGTCACCCAAACTGAAATCAAACCCAAGTCCCTGGCGCTGTGATAACAGTGCACACCACTGAGCCACCATGCTACGCCAAGATGAGGACTGAAATGCCATAACATTCAAGGCTACGAGACTAGTGTGGATAAATGGGTTGAGTGTAGGTAAGTGTATTTTCAGTGGGAGAGACTCGATGGGCCAAAGGGCCTCTGCTATATTGTATAACTCTATGATTCCATGAGCCACACGAATGAAGATGGAGGTTGTTCATGTTAAGCATAAATACCAACACAGTGCAGAAGAGCTGAATAGCTTTTTTCCTGTGATCCATACATTACATAAAACACAGTACAAAAAAAGACTAATGATTGCCAAGTTTAAAAGATACAATTCAAATACATGAAAAATCTTCTAAATTCAATAGACTAAAGTAGCTATCTGCAAACTCAAATGAACTCATCAGGAGTAACCCTCAATGCGTCATTTCAGATATCTGCATCCAGAAAAATATACGAGGTACAACCATTGAAAATGTGTTGCTGGAAAAGCGCAGCAGGTCAGGCAGCATCCAAGGAGCAGGAGAGTCGACGTTTCGGGCATGAGCCCTTCCTGAAGAAGGCCTGACCTGCTGCGCTTTTCCAGCAACACATTTTCAGCCCTGATCTCCAGCCTCTGCAGTCCTCACTTTCTACTAGAGGTACAACCGTTGTCAACCTTCCAAGATGTTTAGGTTTACAATGATGGGCTCCTGGGTGGTTGAACCAATTAACACCTCAGACCACCACAGAACTGCTTTCATTCATCTCTGGATGTGGCATCACTGATTAAGACTGTGATTGCCCATCCCCCTCCTCCTCACCTCCCACACCACCCTAGCCGACAAGAGAAAGTGATGGTGGGCCTTCTTATTGAACCACATTATATAGCAGTTGATGGAACAGAGTAACTTGGCAGGAGACTTCATAGAGCAGTTATAGTTCAATTACACTGGTGTGAGTCTGAAGTCACATATAAGCCTGAGTGATAAACATTTTTATGACAATCAAAGTTGGTGGTCATGTTTTAACAGCTGCTCATGTTTATTTGTTAATTCATTCGTTTTTAAAATCAAGTTTCACATTTTGAAGCAGGTTTAAGTACACTTTCACTGCATGGCTGGTCAAGTTCTCTGAATTACTGGAACAGTAACACACTTCCATTTCCAGGGGCCAAAACAAGCCAGCATTTAGAGGAAACAGTTTTCTTTCTGTTAAAATTGTACACAGTCTTAATTGAAAGATAAATCATTGCAGTATTGTAATGCTAGAATCCGCTGAATAAAATATAGGCGGAAATCTATATTGAGATCTGCATTGATGTAAATCTTAGAATGCAGATGTCAAAACAGACTTGATTTTAAAATTTTCTGGTATTTCTCATATTTCCTTTCTGTTCATTCACAGGATGTGGGTATCTCTATCTGGCTCATCCCTACTTCTGACAAGGGCTTCATGATAATCAATAGACCCTTCATTCCAGATTTTTTTATCGCGTTCAAATTGCACCATCTGTCATGGCAGGATTTGAACGCAGGACATTAGCTGAGTTTCTGAATTAACAATTTAATACCAATTCCGCTAGGCCATCACCTCCCCATATACATGGTGACAGCCAAAGAGGCTGAGAGAGATGGTGAGAGAAGTAATTCTGACTCCTAAACAACACACAAAGCTGATTGTCTTTATGTGAGAAATTTACAATTCATTCTCCAGATCCATGTGATGGAAATTGGATAGCCACAATTAGATAGTTAGTTGTAATGGGAGATGGTGACATAGTATTAATGACTTTGGGCTAGTAACCCAGATGCCAAAACTCTAGAATCCAAACAAAATCTTACTGTGGCATCTGGAGGAATTTAAATTCAATTCATAGACTATTTGGAACTGAATGCTACTTGAGACCATAATAATGCCATCAATTGCTATGGAAACCAAGTGGTTCACCAATGTCTATTCAGCAAGGAAAGCTTTGTCCTCATTAAAAGTTCCAAAGTGAAATGTCAGTTCCCCTTCTCCTCTGATGCTGCCTGACCTGCTGTGCTTTTTCCAGCTCCACTCTTTATTCTCTCTGACTCTCCAACAACTACAGTTCTCACTATCTCCAATCTGCCATCCTCACTTGGTTTGGCCCAAAGTGACTCAAAATACACAGCAACGTGAGAACAAATTACTGCAGAGACTGGAATCTGTACTGCCCCCTTCAACTTCATGTTAGCTCTGATGAAGAGAGTCATCTAGACTCGAAAGGTTAGCTGCCTGACACACGGTGATTTCCAACATTTTCTTTTCACTCAGCAATGTGGTTAATTGCTCTCTGAAATGGTCTTGCAAATCGCTCAGTTTTCTTTTTCACTAGATTAGATTACTTAGTGTGGAAACAGGCCCTTCAGCCCAAAAAGTCCACACAATCCTCTGAAGAGCAACCCACCCAGACCCATTCCCCTACATTTACCCCTTCACCTAACACTACGGGTAATTTAGCATGGCCAATTCACCTAACCTGCACTTCTTTTGACTGTGGGAGGAAACCGGAGCACCCAGGGGAAACTCACACAGACACGGGGAGAATGTGCAAACTCCACACAGACAGTAGCCCAAGGCAGGAATTGAATCCGGGTCCCTGGCGCTATGAGGCAGCAGTGCTAACCACTGAGCCACCGTGCCACCCAGTTCAATGGCAATTATGGATTGCAAAAGGGGTTGCAGGCTTTGAAGTATAGAGAGAGGCTGAATGGACTGGGGTTTTTTTCTTAGAGAGTCGGAGGCTGAGGGGTGAACGTATCGAGGTTTATAAAATTGTGAAGGACTTGGTCTTTTCCCTGAGGTGGGGGAGTCTAAAACTACAGGGCACAGGTTTTACGATGAGAAGGAAAAGATTTAAAAGGGACCTAAGGGGTAACCTTTCCATGCAGCGTGTGGTACATGTATGGAATGAGCTGCCAGAGGAAGTATTGAAGGCTGGCACAATTACAGCGTTTAAAAGGCATCTGGATGGGTTTATGAATAGGAAGGATTTAAAGGGATATGGGCCAAATGTTGAAAAATAGGACTAGAGTTCTTCAGGATATCTGGTTGGCATGGACAATTTGGACTGAAGTGTCTGTTTCTGTGCTGTACATCTCTATGTTTCTAATAGTAGGTTGCCAGTGACATCCACATCCTATAAACAAACAAATGAGAGAAATTCAGCAGAACCCCCTAACCAAATAAACACTTTGTAGCTTTCAAAAGATCGGAACCGTACAATTACTACACAATTCCACTAAGCCATTCAACAAAAATTGAAATAGTCTAAAATTTCAAATGAACACAGGAACATTTCAGTTGTCTCTTTTACTATTTGCATAAGATCTTGATGCAAAGCTATTGTTTATTGACTACAAATGAATAAACACACCAGTCCATCACTGGAGAAGTACATTAGATAAAGATACTACAGTAAGGTTTTTAACCTGATCCCTGCTATATTAACTGCAGTTGATCAAAGTAAATTTCCAAATGCATAGCAATGTACAGATTCCAAGCACAGAACAGTATGGACTGCTATTAAACTGGTCATAATATAAGTTGCTAATGGGGATTGACATAGTAGACACAGAAAAAATGGGCAATTGGAACAAGAGGTCATACTTTTAGTATAAGTATTGGTGATTTAAAACAGCGATGGGGAGAAATTATTTCTCTAAAAGGGTTGTAGATGCTCTCACAGATGCTGTCAGACCTGCTGAGTTTCTCCAGCAATTTCTGTAGAATTCATGAGCCCAAAAGATGAATAAAAGGGATACTGAGTAAATTTAAAGAGGAGATAGACAATTGATTTAATTAATAATAAGTTAAAGAGTTATGGGGACAGTAGCCCTTTGATCCAGTTGGACTATGGCAACTTAGCGAGCACAGAAAGTACACTACACTTAAAGTATAGCCTGAGGTCTCACAAGGGAATCCCATGTAACATAACTATTAACCATTATGTAACAAACCAGTGCTATGGGGAAAATCACCGGTCTCAGGGTCAGAGTTGGGGTTCAATGACAGAGTTTATTGTATAAGTAAATATCGGAGCTCTGGGGAGAAAGAGACATCAACAGCACAGTGGTCAGCTGCAATTCTTCTCACGACCCAGAGCACATGTCAAGATACCTTTATACACCTTGTGATATAATAGGTCAGTGATGAGGTTATTGTCTTTATAACATGGTTTGTTTATGGTAATCATTGCAGAATCGTTGACAGTTTCGATACAGTCACTGTCAGTTCCAGCGCAGCCTTTGTTAATTTCAGCACAGTTGGTGTTAGTTTCAATGCAGACATTGTCAGTTTCAATGTCTGCATGGAAGTCCATTGCTGAAGTAATTGCTCTTCCTGAGAAGGACGGTTACTGCAGCCCTGGCTATTAGCACTCTGTATTGAGTCCGGATCAAAGTGTTAGTATTTCTATAAGAGGTTTGGCTGGACCCAGACACTTCAAAGGACAGTGTAATATTATTCATGCGTATTCTCTCCCCCACCCACCTTAAACTAATCAACTGGGTTGTGAGTGCATTGTGCTGGCATTGTGGTGGTCCCAGGCAGTGTTTGTATTCGATCTGCTGTCTCTCCCCATATTGTGGTCCAGCGGCCATCTCATGTGCCAAGTGGCCGACTGATGGCTCAGCACCATCTTGTGTGTCTGCGTGCCAAGTGTCATCCTGCCCTGTGCCATCTCCCACTTCACCAGCATGTTTATCAAGATTATACCACTCTTCTACTAAAGATATTGTGCAGGCAGCCTTCATCACTTGATATCAATAACTGAGGTTACTAAAGATAAGGGTTGGTGGCAGAAAACCCGAGGCATCCCACTGAACACAGCCACAATCAATACCACCCAAAGTGAGCTGGTATCTGAAAATCTACCACCACTCATGACCATTATCCCATTGCTGTTTATTCAAGCTTGGTATTCCCTTATTGTGACTGCAATACAAACAGTACTACATTAAAGGTGCTGCATTAATACAAGTTTTTACTTCCATTCACCTTCCTGACTGGGTGCGGGCCGGATTGACCTTGGTTGTGATCCTAATGTTCAAATTGCTCACTGTCCAGTCTCACTTGGATCATTATCAACTCCTTTGTCTGTCCAACTGTTCTCTCTCTTTGAGCTCAACCCTATCTATCATTTATTCTTTAGCCTTCCCCCCCCATCCTATCTTCTGCATTTAAACCAACATTTTCCTAACTACCATCAGTTCTAAGGTAGGGTCACCAGACCTGAAATATTAACTTTGATTTCTATCCCCAGATACTGCCAGACCTGCTGAGCTTTTCCAGCTACTTCTGTTTTTGTCACTTGGACATTGTTCACTTGGAATAAAATCAGCTTGCAGCTCAGCAACAATGCACAAACCTTGAAGTCAGAAAGCTGTCCTTTCAAACATCACTTTGGAACCTGTCTTTTTGTTAATCTTACATGCAGGCATCATTGGGCCAGCATTTGTTACCCATTCCTAATTATCCTCAAGACAGTGGCATTGAGCCACCTTCCTGAACCAGTGAAGCCCATGGAGGTAGATCCAGAGAGTATAGATCTTTATCAGGGTGGATGTTTCAGTCAGGCAATGAAAGAATGCTGCACTGCCAAAAGGTGCTGCCTTCCAGATGAAATCATTAAAACAAGGCTCTACTGGCATGTCACGATCATTTGCAATAAGAATAAGATGCCTTGGCTGCATACATTCCTCAAGCACCACCAGCATTGTACATTAACTGAATAAAATGACGTTCAGTGCATTTTAACATCCAAGCACATGAAAATTTCTGTTTCATCCCAAACCTTCACTCAGAATTAACACTTGCGGAATTGTACTTAGAGAAATTCTTCCAAGAGAGACCTGGGAAACAGCAAGTGCTGGAGAGACAAACGAAGGCAGAAATAACATTTTTAAAAGAAAGAAATATTTAAGAAGGGTAAATCCACAATTTAATTTTTAAAACAAATGAACAACTTGAGAAGCCAGTTAGAGCAGCTTCTCTGTATTGAAAAATTTGCATTCTGACATATGTACCAATCGCTCCAGGCATAAAAATCTGTTATGGCATATGTGGAGATTTGACAGATAGCACATGGTCAATTCTCTCATATATACAGACATCCAGATGGTAATCGCAACCCATCATCAGGATATGCACAAAGATTTGGGAGGCTGGGGTGATGAGGGTGGGAAGATAATAAGCAAAATCGAAAAAAAAACATTGTCCAGGGCCAACCACCTGTCATCAATGGAAAAGCACATCACTGAACAGCTCCTGTACAGTTCGTTAGCAAGGATTCCTTTTCTGTCTCTCTGGCAACTTGCCATCTACAGAAATGGGATAATCCACAGCCATGAACCAGCAGGCTTTATGATTCAAGACCAAAAATTGTTTTCTTTTTTCAAAATTGCGAGAGATAGATGTAAAGAATCATGGATTTAAGAGTCAAAGGTGAACAGAGATGAATGAGACCCTCTTACACACAAAGGTGTGAAAACAGAACTAAACACGTCACTTTATAATCAGCAATTTGGTTTGTTTCCACATCTTTCATACAAAATACATAAAGTAAAAACATTGTTTTTTGGCCACACAGCAACATAATTTCGATTCACAGTAACATCTAATCACAAGAGAGTTGCAACATTGCTATCATTTTCTGCAACGGCCTGTACTAGTGTTTCACAACATATCAAATGTACAGAACAGCCAATACCAATTCTGATAACTGATAAAAGGAACCCAAACTGGAAGCAATTATCAGTCAGTGCAATTGGTTCAACACTAATGTTCCAATAAGAATGCTACAGTTTGAAGTAAATTAAAACTGGGAATTGAAACATGGTCAAAAAAATTAACTTTAGCAGTATGTAATTTTCCATTCCTTCTGACTCACTGCCTTCAATTAAACCAATAATGCATTGCACACTGCAAAATGGGCAAATTCAGTTCTCAACAGGCCAAACTCCGTCAGCTCACATTTGCTGAAAGTTAACCTTCCTTGCATGCCGAAACAAAATATTACAGATTTATTAATGCCTTATTTGAAAAGATGAAGTAAATTTTAACCCTCAGTAGTTCAGTGAAACAATTCTTTGCATGTTGCACATAAAGCAAAACACATTATAACTGGCTCATAACATTTAGTCATGAATAGTAAACTCTTAAAGTACCAAATTGTTTGACATTTTCACTATAGTTTACAAACTGAAAATAGCTAACCAAATAACAGGCCACACTCCAAATTTTCAGTTAAGGTAGCACAAAGTTTTGCACAAGATACAGTGCCGCTTTAACATACACTAAAGATGCATACTAGCCCCAATATACAGTCATAGAGACCTATAGCATGGACATAGACTTTTCGGTCCAACTCGTCCATGCCGACCAGATATCTCAACCCAATCTAGTCCCACCTGCCAGCACCCGGCCCATATCCCTCCAAATCCTTCCTATTCATATACCCATCCAGATGCCTCTTAAATGATGTAATTGTACCAGATTCCACCACTTCCTCTGGCAGCTCATTCCATACACGTAACACCTGCTGCATGAAAAAGTTGGCCCATAGGTCTCTTTTATATCTTTCCCCTCTCACCCTAAACCTATGCCCTCTAGTTCTGAACTCCCCCGCCCCAGGAAAAAGGCTTTGTCTATTTATCCTATCCGTGCCCCTGTTGTACAGTTAAAATTCCCCTATGCCCTAATCCCTGTTCCAAATGCATTTCTAAGGGGAGAGGCTGAGGTTGAAATGCTTTACTGAAGAACACTGCACACAAGCAATCTGAAGGAGGTGTTATCTCCAAACTGTTGCTGTGCACCTTCTGCCTATCAGCTTGGAGTAGGAGAACTACCCTATTTGCAATTATTATCTCCAAAAAAAGAAGTCTACCTTCAAACTAAAATGCATATTGAAGTGGAAAACAATGCAACAAATAGCAACTATAATTCTGAAATCAAAATATTTCAGTAACAGATAAATAGTTCAGAAATCTATGAAGAAACCCATGTAATTCAAGGCCAACAAGTATTTTGGGTGCAATTTCTTCTTATGTATTCACTACAAAGCAACTGACAGATAAGGAAACTATAATCCAGTCATGATTATATCAAACTCCAGTACATTAAACAGAACGATTAACTAAGTCCACAGCAATGGGCTCAAACAGATAAGCCTTTTATTAAATCAAGACTCTCAATTTTACTCTGCTACTAGGAAGCACTCAGTTCAAAGTTTCACTTTGTATATTGCCTTGTGCAATATTTTACAACAAAAAGGGGCTACAGGCAAGAGATTTCACACATCACGATTCTTCCATAGCATCAGTTGACAATACAGGATTAAACTCCTTGAATATTTCATTCCAAGATTTTCTTGTTAATCTGAAACAACAATCCTGAGCAATCAATTGAGAGTGTCATTAACAAAGTTGTAAAACATATCTGGATGTATGTAAACTATAAAACAATTTAGCAGATACATTTTTAGAAGAATTCTAAACAAGACTTGCTAAACTACCCATAACATTAATTAAGGAAAAATACTTTCACAAAGAAATCTTCACACATCAATCTATAGATTTGACTGACAAATATTGGTCAAGACTAATTGCAAATTAAGAAATGGATTGGTTAGTCAAAAGCCTGCTGGCTACTGATTTTGAGATAGATTTTACACGCACAATGTAGCAATACTAATCTATATAGATCTAACTTTGCTGACAGCACTTATTAACTGCCTGTGCAACCAATTTCAAACTGGTATTTTCAGAAAGAGGAACAGCATAGCGTTTTGAGTTTTAAATGTTTTCAGGATTAAATCAACATTTTGTTTTGTGGATAACTCAAAACACAACACCAGAAATGTGCTTTATTGCTGCAATGCACTTCACATCATCATTCAAGTCAACTTCACAAGAAACACACAAAGCTTTGTCATGATTCAAACCCCTCAATTTTGCAATCTGGATGCGCATGGCCAGCTACAACTACTGTCTAGAACAGATTACGACTTGTTCAAATGCAAATACAAAGGTACATGTTTACTTATTACATACTGATGCAACATCCATGGCTCAGTGGGAGCCCACCTGTCTCTGAGCTGGGAGGTTGAGGATTCAAGTTGTAATCTTCAGCACAAAATCAAGGTTGACTCTCCAGTGCAGTATTGAGGTAATGCTGCAGGACTGGAGGTATCAACTTTTTGGGGCGAGGTAGTAAAGTGAAGCCTTATCTTTGCTCTAGGGTGGACACAAAATATCCATAGCACTATTTTGAAGGAGAGCAGGGAAGTTCTGCCCAGTGTCCCAGACAATATTTATCCCTCAACCAACTACTCTTGAATTTTTTTTAATATTCAAACTTACTGTGCAAAAACTGGCTGTTACCTTTCTTACTTTGCAACATTGATAATACTTGAGAGAAAGTATTTAACAGATTGCAAATTATTTAGGATATCCTTTCATCTTGAGAGATACTATGCAAAAGAAAATTTATTTTGTTGTTGTTTTTACACATCTCAGTACCTGTTGAGAAGCAAAAATTGTTAGTTTCAGCCAAAATAAACTTTTCCCACTTAACGTTACAATAAAACCAACAGACTCCAAAGACGAACTTAATCAGTTCAGATATCACTTCCAAACAGTGCTCAGTATGCTTACGTATTTGCACATTAAATCTGTCATACAGTGGTGAGAAACTTCCATATTTATTGGCTTGGACTATATTCATATGCACAGACTGTTGACATTGCACATATCAATTTAGAGTGAAATTTATCACAATGCACAATTAATAAAATGAATAAAACTGTGCTGTTAAAAAGAATAGACTAAACACTGCAGTTTGAAACTTCTTGGATCTCGAACAGAAACAGAAGCTTCCTTGAAATCTAATGCTTTCTGTAAGCTAGGCTCAGCTTTCAATTCACAAAGACAGATTCAGCTGTAGTAGTTCTATTAAATATTCAAGATTTTAAAAAAAGCTTGTGCATATATAAAACAATGTAAATGCAGATTTTTTTTTCTCCCCCAGGAACAGAAGCCACCAATGGCACAAAGGGAAAAAGGAATATTGCAAGAATGCATTCGGGATTCATGAGAAATGACAGTTTCTACAGCTACCCAAAGGCATTTGAATAAGCATGAAGACACTGCCCAATGTTTCTTTGCCAGAATAATGTCCTCTGACCATTGCTAGAAGCACTTGTGTGGGTGCTTCTGTCTTAAGACAAGAGAAAAATATCAGAAAGTAAAAACATGTATCCCTATCTATTCATTGTTAACGATCAGTACCAATTCAAATCATGCCATAACAATACAACTCTTCACCAATGCTTTTCTGCAGTAAATGCCAATATGATGGACAATCTTCTCTTCCAGTTTCAACTACAGTTAGCCCACCACAGTTATATTTCTTCTTCTATTTGATCGGTCAACTTATCATTCCTGATGAAGTACCTTTGCCCGAAACGCTGATTTTCCTGCTCCTCGGATGCTGCCTGACCTGCTGTGCTTTTCCAGCACCACTCTAATCTAAACTCTTATTAAAGGCATATGTTTATTCTTTGCACTATTATATCCACCAAGCCAAGTTCCAGCCAGTGGAATAATTAAGAATGGAATTTAAATGCAAAGGTTTTGCTTAAGAGAGTAGAATATTTCACTACACTATCTAGCTCCTTGCAGTTGATCCTTAATCCAGGCAAATGCCACAATTATTGAATATTTATTAACAGTAGCATTCTCTCATACAAAATTGATCACTGTCTCTTTATAGTTTTGCAACATGCATAGGAAAACTTCCTTGCTACCATTTGCGTTACCAATAAACATCTGTTGAGGAAACCAAACATAATTAATCCCAAAATTATTCTCTAACCTATTTCAGAATAAAAATCACACAACACCAGGTTACAGTCCAACAGGTTTATTTGGAAGCACTAGCTTTCGGAGCGCTGTTCCTTCAACAGGCAGCTGTGGAGCATGATTATAAAACACAGAATTCTGTGCCTTATAATCCTACTCCACAGCTACCTGATGAAAGAGCAGCGCTCCGAAAGCAAGTGCTTCCAAATAAACCTGTTGGACTATAACCTGTTGTTGTGTAATTTTTAACTTTGTCCACCCCAGTCCAACACCAGCATCTCTACATCATTACTTAAGAGTAGTACATAGCCGACAATCCAGATCTCCCAATGACACCAAGAATTTCTCAGAATCCTCAACATAAACTTGTGCCCTAACATCGATGCAGCGCTGTCTTTGCTCAATATAAGATTCTGTATTTCACCAAATTCACAAATATCTTCAGTTATAATCTAATCAAACATTGGTTTCAAGTTGTTTTAAAGCATTCAGATGCAGCAGGTGACAAAGAAGGCAAATGGTATGATGGTTTTCATAGTGAGGAGATTCAAGTACAAGAGCAGGGATGTCTTGCTGCAGTTACACAGGGCCTTGGTGAGACCACACTTGGAGTACTGTGTGTTGTTTTGGTCTCCTTACCTGAGGATATTCTGGCTATGAAGGGGATGCAGCGAAGGTTTACTAGACTGATTCTTGGCATGGTAGCTCTGATGTACGAACAGACTGAATCCATTAGGGTTATATTCAATTGAGTTTGAATGAGTTCAAAGAATGAGAGATATCACATAGAAGCTATAAGCTTCTAACAGGACTAGGCAGGATAAATGCAAGAAGGATGTCCTTGATGACCAGGGAATCTGGAATCAGGTTCATAGTCTGAAGATACAAATTAGGCCATTTAGCACTGAGATAAGGAGAAATTTCTTCACTGAAGTGGTGAGCACGTGGAATTCTCTAACACAGGAAGTGATTGAAGCCAAAATATTGAATGTTTTCAAGAAGGTGTTAGGGTATGGGGAGAAAGCAGGAAGAGGGGATTGCGTTCAATAATTAGCCATCATATGGGGCAACATAATGGCTCAGTGCTTAGCATGGTTGCCTCTTGGCACCAGGGACCCAGGTTCAATTCCAGCCTCGGGTGACTGTCTGTGTGGAGTTCGCACATTCACCCAGAGTCTGCGTGGGTTTCCTCCAAGTGCTCTGGTTTCCTCCCACAATCCAAAGATGTGCAGGTCAGATGAATTGGCTGTGCTATATTGCCCACAGTGTTCAGGGATGTGTAGGTTGGGTGCATTCATGAGGGGGAATGGGGTCTGGGTGGGTTATTCTTTGGAGGGTCAGTGTGAACTTGTTGGGCCAAAGAGCCTGCTTCCACACTGTAGGAATTGTATTCTATTCTGTATTGAATAGTGTACCCAAAGGAGTGTATGGCCTACTCCTGTTCATATTTTCTATATTTCAAATGCTTCACTTGGCTGTGAAAAATTTCCCAGCCTTTTTGTGTGTTCTACCTGCACACAGCAGAACCTCTCAGCATCAAATGCATACTGAAAACTTTACTAATGCTTTTGACTGAATAGCAGTCACACCAAAAGCATTCAGTTACAGCAACATTTTGACTCTGTTTACAAGACCCTATAGTCCATGTCTCCCAGGACAGAGTAATGGTGGGTCGTTCAGCCTGCTCCTCTATTCAGTGAAATCATGGCTGATTTGATATCAAGCTTAACCCCCTACCCTATATCTCTTTATCATCTTATTATCCAAAAAATATAAATCTAAGGGGAGACTTAATAGAGACGTACAAGATAATACATGGCTTGGAAAGGGTGGACGCTAGGAAATTGTTTCCATTAGGCGAGGAGACTAGGACCCGTGGACACAGCCTTAGAATTAGAGGGGGTCAATTCAGAACAGAAATGCGGAGACATTTCTTCAGCCAGAGAGTGGTGGGCCTGTGGAATTCATTATCACGGAGTGCATGGAGGCTGGGACGCTAAATGTCTTCAAGGCAGAGATTGATAGATTCTTGTTGTCTCGAAGAATTAAGGGCTATGGGGAGAACGCTGGTAAGTGGAGTTGAAATGCCCATCAGCCATGATTGAATGGCGGAGTGGACTCGATGGGCCGAATGGCCTTACTTCCACTCCTATGTCTTATGGTCTTACATATTAAACAATTGAGTATCACAGTTCTCTCGGGTGGAAAATTCTGAGTTCTCACAATCCTTTGTACAGAGATCTGAAATAAAAACGCAAAGTGCTGAAGAAACTCAGCTGGTCTGGCAGCATCTGTAAAACGGAGAAAGTTAACATTGAGTCTAAACAGGGCAGACAAAATGTTAACTCTGTTTTTCCTGCCATAGATACTGCTCGAGTTTCTCTAACAGTTTCAGTCGCTATTTCGTAACAATTCTCTGTGTTTCAATTGGATCACCTTGATTTCTTCTTCAGCTCATCCCCAGAATCAGTTTGATGAACATTTACTGTACTCCCAAGTATGTCCTTCCCCAGGTAAGGAAACCAAAACTTCACGCAGTACTCCAAGTGTGGTCTCATTTGCGCAAAGCAATGCTTTTTTAAAAAAAATTAAGTGCACTCTGCACTTACATGTTATTTCAACAATACTTAGCTGATTCCAAAAGCGTGGAAAACTGCCAATAAATACTGATTTAAACATGCTTTAAGATTTGAACAAAACAAGGACGCATTTGTTTGTTTGAAACAACTTCAATGGGATGAGTATATTGGCATTCTTCAATGAAATCACTAGTAAATTCATGGTTCCAACACAACATTCCTTCAAGACATGAAAAATACCAATGACAGCAAATCAAATATCAAGACACATCACCTTAGCAACCAATTAGTTTGTTCTTAGCAAAATACAGTACTCATAAAAAAGCCTTCAAAGTTAAATCCGAAATCATTACGAGACTATAAATTCTAGGTAAACTTCTTTGTAGGGAACAGTTTGACAGCGAGTTGTAGAGTAAATCATTCGCAACTTTCTGAAAAAAATGGGGGGGAAAGGACTACAGCCGACTGTGAGCAGACCGAAGTCACTGAATATAATTCTGCATATAACTTTATGAAATGTAATAATTGCCGTGACAATTGGGGTAAAGTTAAAATGAACATCACTAAAGCGTGACCAATTGATGTTATCACAGCTGCCACCGAAGCCTGGCGAGGTTTAGGTTACAGAGCCATAGATCTCGAGTGCAAATCAGTACCAACAGCAGATGAGGCTATCAAGATACACAACATCCCCTAATCACCTATTAATTTTATGGGCAGCATGGCATTTAACCAACCACTGAATCATCCGTCCCACCGTTTTCATCCGCTGGGCAATCCAGCAATGCTGTTTGTCACCCCCAAAAAACTCCAAGATCAAACAAATAATTAGCCATCGCTGTTAAATAATGATAAAAGTGCCGTCAAACAAACAGTGACAGTTCCAGAACTGGGTGCGAGGCGATCATCTTTTGTTTCCATCCCTGTGCCCGAGTTGAAATGCTTGTTTGTTACTTTGACTTAAATGGTAAGGAGGGGGAAAAAAAACTTTCAGTCAGCACATTGCAGCCTTGCAGTGCCTGGGGAAGGTGGAAACCTGCAAAAAGACACACTGTGTCCAAACACTTACCCTTTTCTGGTCTTCCAGCCCGTGAGTGAGAGGCTTCCTCTGCTGCCGGCTCGCCTCTGATCTTGTTTCCATTTCCAAATTGTCAAAAAACAAATCCCTGGTATCAGCTCCAAAACGAGAGTCCTCTTCAAAAGAATTGAGGGAAACAGAGTAGCCAGTTCGTGGCTGGAGTGTGTGTGTACGGGCCCCTTTCAATTCGGCACTTCAGGCTTCAATCTACTTCTGCTGTTATCCATCACAGTCAGGGTTGAACACATTTAACTTTCCCCAAACTTGTAATCATTTTTCCCTCCTCCTCTTCACCACCTCCTCCACCATCACCCGCCTCCCCCAAACCCCCAGCCCTCCCCCTTTTTTTTTAAGCGGTATGCTCTCCCAGTTTCAGTCTAGAGGGTCTCTGCTCGACGCAGGGCAGCCTGGTTTCCATCGCGGGTTCAGGGCGCAGAATCTCGGCCACATTGTCAGCGCAGCAGCATCTTCTCCATTGTATCCAGAGAGAACGGGAGAAGGTGGTGTGCGGGGATAAACCGCCACGTTAATGTGACCAACATCCCTCTCCGGGCCTGTCTCACACAGTCTCTCTCTCTCTCTATCTGAATGTGATGATCAACTCCACCCGCCTCCTCTCTCTCTCTCTCTCACACACACACACACACACCACCAACCCCCAGCCTTCACATAAAGAAACACTTTGCAGCGGAGATTTCTTTTGTCAGTCCGCAGACTGCTGCAAGTTTAGCAAGAGAGGGAGGGCTGTGAAATCTGCAGGCAAGGTTCACCCCCCACCCCCCTCATTCTAATGCAATCAGAAAGTCTCCAAAACCAACAGATTTGATACTCAGAGAAAAACACGAGACCCTCTGCGATTCTCTTGTGGAGTGAATATCAATAAAGCGGTGGAAGGGGGCGTGAGGGCAGCGTGGTTGTTTTGCAAACCCTGGACGGCCGATGCTGTCAGTCACCCACGTTCACTCAGAGCATCTTCAGCACCCTCCCTTCCACCTCTCACTTGGTCCCAGAGAGAAAACAAAACCTGAAAGCCCCAGCCTCTCGCTGATGGTGAGCAGCAGAGTCTGCTTTCCCCTCAGCTGATGCCATGTGTGAATCACTGCCCTCCCCTCCCCGCTCTGTGGGAGAGGAGGGCTGTGGGGAATCCCGGGAGAGAGAGAGAGGGAGGGTGGGGGCAGAGACAGAGATGGGCGAGGGGGGGGGGGGGGGGGGGAGGGTGGAACTCAGACAGACCTCAATAGAAACAACCTGGCCCCGCCCCCTTCGCCTCACGTCACGTCGCTGACCATTCAGAAAGTGATCAGTCTCCATGGCAACCCAGGACACAGCCCCAAAAATGCCCCTAAACCACTTTCCCCCTTCCCCCCCCCCCTCCCCATCACACCCTCGCCTGCGCCCATCAGAACAATGCAATCCCATGACAGAGAGACTTGTAGGGAAAGGCTTCCCCGAATTTGGAGGGAGGCAAGCAGACATTTTGGGGTTGCAAACTCCAAGGCAGCGACAGTGAAGCCTCCCTTCCGCACACTCTCAGGGGTTTACCCTCTGACACACTGAGGGGTCCTGACAATGATTCAGCCTCAAGTGGGGTAACAATGAGCAAGCTCATTTTGGCAAGCTCCAGTTCGCATGGACTGCTAGGCATCTCACAGAGTCCGGACAACCACTTCTGAAGTATCCTTCACTTCTTGTAGGCAGTCCCCTGGGAACTGGTGATGTCTTGACTGACTCCACCACCAACTCCACCAGTTCTAAGTTAGTTGGCTCTGATAAACCTAATGCACAATCTTCAGACTCTGCCATAGCTGAGGCAGGTAGTGCTTGAAGGTATATGGAGGTTTGTATGCTCCACCTAATGCCTTGACATCACCTCTGTTCCCAACAAAGTATTGATATTTTTGATGCTGTCACCAAGTAGCCTTTTCCACTTTGATCAATCACAAGCTTGGGTCTCCCATGTGTTGGCAGCAATATTTGACCTCTTCAGAGAGGGTTTGAGGGTATGCCTAAAGTGTCTCTCTTGTCTATCTGCAAGCCTTCCAAATCAGAGTTGTAAGTAGAGAAGTTGCTTTGACAGTCTGGTGTTAAACAGGGTCCCAGGTTCGATTCCAGTCTCGGGCAACTGTCTGTGTGGAGTTTGCACATTCGCCCAAGTCTGCGTGGGTTTACCTCCAAGTGCTCCGGTTTCCTCCCACTGTCCAAAAATGTGTAGGTCAGGTGAATTGGCTATGCTAAATTGCCTATAGTATTAGTTGCATTAGTCAGAGGGAAATAGGTCTGGGTGGGTTACTCTTCGGAGTGTCAGTGTGGACTTGTTGGGCCGAAGGGCCTGTGTGCACACTGTAGGGAATATAATCTAATCTAATCAGAATCTACATGCCCTAGCCAAAGGAGCTGGCTTTCAGTGATTAGCACCTTAATACTGGGCAAGTTGCTTTCAGAGAGGGTGCTCATGTTAGATTGCCTCTGGATTTATAGAATCTTACATTGAGATAATTCACCAGTTTGAAACAGTGTACTCACTGTTGTAATGAGGAAATATGCAGCAAATGTGCTTGCAGCAGACCCCTTCCAACAGTAATACCAAAATGAACAGAAAATAGGTTTTCATGATATCAATGCAAGGTTAAACATCACCCCAGGACTTAAGCAAGAACTCCCACACTCTTCAAACTTGTGCCATGTGATTGTTTACACCCATCTGTAAGAGAAGACTTGTCCTCAATTTCATATCTCACAAAAAGCCAGTACCTCCAACAGTGCAACACTCCTCCACTGAAGAGTCAACCTTGAATTTTGTGTTCAAGTCTTTGAGTTTGACTTGAACCCACAACTTTTGCATTGTGCTACCAACTTCGCCACAAGTGATAAATGGACTTAGCATTTCAATTCTAACTCAGCTGGGGTTGTTAAAACTATATGTAATCCACTTATCATTGTGATAATGTCAAGATGTTAATGCTGCAAAACATGGTTTCATTGTTTACCTGGAACTGGCAATCTATTGTAGCACAATTCTAACTCCAGCTATTAATTCCCTGATGACTCCAGTTCTCGATTACCACCACAGAGAAAATTATCACTGTCCTATCTTTGAAAACATGTTGTTCATTTGATATTCTTTTGTAAAATTTGAACCATTTTCCCTGGCAGCCCTGAACAAGAAGACAAAAAGTAAAGAATGTTAATTCTTTGTAAATTTCATGGCAATTCAAGCGAAGTTTTTATGTGAGATATATTTTCAAATAATTTTCATACCTGCAAATATATACTTGATATTTTATTGCATCTTGTGTTTGGTATATGTGTGTCAGCTATAGCTCAGGTAATATCATAAATCTGGGCTAATATTCTAGTATTCAATCAGGGCTGTAGATTAAATATGAAATTGAGATTACATACTCATTCAGGGCAACATAAAAAGGGAACCTCTTGCCAATGTCCTCTACGATATTTACCCCTCTGCTAACATTATTAAGAAGAGGTTATTTGTTTGTTATCACACTGCTTTTGTGTGACCTTACTGTGTATAAATTGGTTTTTGTGTTTTGCATGTTACATTCTTGACCATACTCACAAAGTACTTAATTGACTGTAAAGTGTTTTGGTATATCCTGCAGTTGTGGGCAGCATGGTGGCACAGTGGTTAGCACTGCTGCCTCACAGCGCCAGAGACCTGAGTTCAATTCCTGACTCAGGCGACTGACCGTGTGGAGTTTGCACGTTCTCCCTGTGTCTGCGTGGGTTTCCTCCGGGTGCTCCGGTTTCCTCCCACAGTCCAAAGATGTGTGGGTCAGGTGAATTGGCTCAAGCTAAATTGCCCGTAGTGTTAGGTAAGGGGTATGGGTGGGTTGTGGGTCGGTGTGGACTTGTTGGGCCGAAGGGCCTGTTTCCACACTGTAAGCAATCTAAAAAAAAGTCTAATCTTGTGAAAAGCACTACATGTACTCTTCTTTTTAATAACTGATGTATCTCTTTATTATTCCTCTGAGAATTGTCAAGAAGAAAACAGTGAAAGGAAACCAGACAAACCAGGAAGTGGTGATTAATTAATTAATTAAACAATCAATCTATTATAATTTTATCATTAAAAGAAACTACAACTACCCACAGTGGTAGAAGGTGATCCTTGGTCTTTTTCTCATCAAGCAGTTCTTATATTCCTATTAAATTACATTTTCTCATGACCTGAAGACCAAGTGCTTTTCAGGAAATGGGATTCATTAATTCAAACTGCTGCTTTTAAAGAAACAAAAGATGTATATGTCTACAACAGAGAAAGGTCACTGGCTCTTGCTGTAAATTTAATTTATATAGTGTCTTTAGGAGCTCAGGGTCATCCTAAAACAATTCAAAGACATGAAACACTTCTGCAGTGCAGTAATTGTTGTAATGTAGGGAAATGCCAAATTTAGAGCAAATTGATATGCCACGAGCCCACAGATAACAATAGGCTACTGAGTGATGAGACAATCTGTTTTGTTGGCCTTGGTTGAAGAATACATATCAGCCAGGACCTTGGTGTGGTGGAGGACAAGGAGGTGGACCAACTCAATGACTTTCTTCAAATAGAAACATTGATCTTTCACATTGACACAAGAGTGAGTTTTCAATTTAACATCTCAACCAAGAAAGAGAGAATGCCATGCTCCCTCATTATTATGCAGAAATTACAGCCCAGATAAAATGTGATTATTTCTTTGACACGGGGGAGAGTTTTGCCAAATGGAAAAAGTTACCAAGCCTGCCACCTTATCAGCTGCCACGATGCAAGAGTCATAGAATGACTCTCACAATGCTAGCATCTCTCTTTACTTTGAGGGGAGGCAGTGGCATAGTGATAATGTCACTAGACTTGCAATTCAGATGTCCGGATAAGAGATGGGTTCAAATCCTAGAGAGGCAGTTAATGGAGTTTGAATTCAGTTGAATAATCTTAATTGTAAAGTTTATGTTAATAATGTTCATCAAGCTATTTTTGATGATCATTAAAAACCATCTAGTTCACTAATATCCTTCAGGGAAGGAACTTTGTCATCCTTAACTGATCCAGCCTGCAGACCCATGGCAATATGGTTGACTCTTAACTGTCCTCTGAAATGACAAAGCAAGAAACAATAAATACAGCTTTGCCTGTGATGCCCCAAACCCAAGCAAGAATAAAAAGAAAACTTGTTCCACTTTCAGTAGTTGCAAACACTGGGTCGAATTCTGTTAGTATAGCCAAAGGTCAGGTCAAATCCACCTCGGCTGTTTGTTGGACTCATGGCTTCATTTTCAGCCACTGAGAGGCATAATTGTTATCAATGTTCCTGTTACTTCAAAGGACAGGTGCTCACTCTGAAAAGCTGCCAGCCAGTCAGAGGCACGGAGAATCAGCAGACTCAGGGGTGCCATCAGAAGGGGTGGCCAGTGCTGGTATGATATCTGGCAGAGAGAAGGCAATGGGACCCAGCTATGATCCCAACCAGGTATTTGGGGTCTGTGGACACTGGTGTCAGTCATGTCAGGGGTAGGACTGGGGTGAGGAGAAATGTCTTCACCAAGAGAGTGATGAGATTGTGGAACTATTTGCCATGGAATGTAGTTTATGCCAAGGTATTAAGATATTTTCAAGAAGGATATATAGTTTTTAGGGCTAAAGGGATCAAAAGGTATTGTGAGAAAGCAGGAACAAGGCAATGGATTGGATGATTAACTCTGATCACATTGAATGGAGGAGCAGTCTCAAAGGACCAAATGGAATATTCCTGTGTCTATTTTCTATGCTTTTTAATAACAGTGATCATGCTTGGTATAATTATATCTTTGAGCGGCTAATGTGTAGGGAGAAATGAAGGAAAAGTATTTTTAATCTTTCAGAATTCATATTGTAAATTAGGTGTAATCCTATGATGGAATACAAAATAGCATGTGGGCTTTCATCAGTGAAACAGTTTTTCTGGGCCTGACATGCATGTTTAAAACAATGCAACAAATTGGCAGATATGGTGAAGGATAATCCAAAAGGATTCTACACGTACATTAAGAGCAAAAAAGGAGAGAATAGAGATCAAAGCGATCGCCTGGAACCACAGGAGGTGGGAGAGATACTAAACAAATATTCCATGTCAGGTTTTACTGTGGGCATGGTATGGAGATGAGGGAACTCGGAAATTAAATTTGATGTCTTGAAAGCAGTCTACATTAGAGAAGAGGAGGTGCTGGAGGTTATCAATAACAGAACGGTGGATAAATCTCCAGGACCTAATCGAATATATTGCAAGGCACTGTAGGAAGCTAGAGAAGAAATTATGGGGCCTCCAGCAATGATATTTCTATCATCTACAGCCAAGGATGAGGTGCTGGAGGACTGTGGGGGTGGCTGATCTTGTGCGTTTATTTAAGAAAGGCTGTAATCACAAGCCTGGGAACTACAGACCTAGAGTCTAACATCAATGATGGTTAAGTTGTTAGAGGGGATTCTCAGAGATATAATTTACATGCATTTGGAGAAGCAAGGACAGATTAGGGATAGTCAGCATGGTTTTATGCATGGGAAATCATGTATCAAATTTGATTGAATTTATTGAGAACATAACCAAATCAATGTGCAAAGTGGTAAATGTTGTCTACATGGACTTTAGTAAAGCCTTTGACAAGGTTCCACATAGTAAACTGATTAATAAAGGTTGATCACTTGGGATTCAGGGAGATCCAGCCAATTGGATACAAAATTGCCCTGATGGTAGGAGACAGAGGGTGGTGATGGAGAGTTGTTTTTCAGTGTGCAGGCTTGTGACCAGTGGTGCTCTGCAGGGATCACTTTTGTTTGTCATTTCTATAAATGACATAGTTGAGAATTTAGGAAGCGTAGTTAGTAAGTTTGCAGATGACATCAAAATTGGTGGTAGAATCGACAGTGAAGAAGGTTATCTAAGATTTTCAAAGAGATCGTGATCGATTGGGCCAGTGGGCTGAGGAGTGGCAGATGGAGTTTAATTTTGATAAATGTGAGGTCATGCATTTTGGTAAAATGAACAAGGACGGGACTTATACACTTAGTGATAGGGCCCTGAGTAATGTTGTCAAACAGAGAGACTCAGCAGTTCAGGCACATAATTAAGACCATAAGACCATAAGACATAGGAGTGGAAGTAAGGCCATTCGGCCTATCGAGTCCACTCCGCCATTTATTCATGGCTGATGTGCATTTCAACTCCACTTACCCGCATTCTCCCCGTAGCCCTTAATTTCTCGTGACATCAAGAATCTATCAATTGCTGCCTTGAAGACATTTAGCGTCCCGGCCTCCACTGCACTCTGCAGCAATGAATTCCACAGGCTCACCACTCTCTGGCTGAAGAAATGTCTCCGCATTTCTGTTCTGAATTCACCCCCTCTAGTTCTAAGGCTGTGTCCATGGGTCCTAGTCTCCTCGCCTAATGGAAAAAAGTTCCTAGCGTCCACCCTTTCCAAGCCATGTATTATCTTGTAAGCTTCTATTAAGTCTCCCCTTAATCTTCTAAACTCCAATGAATACAATCCCAGGATCCTCAGCCATTCCTCATATGTTAGACCAACCATTCCAGGGATCATCCGTGTGAATCTCCGCTGGACACGTTCCAGTGCCATTATGTCCTTCCTGAGGTGTGGGGACCAAAACGGGACACAGTACTCCATATGGGGCCTAACCAGAGCTTTATAAAGTCTCAGTAGCACAACGGTGCTTTTATATTCCAACCCTCTTGAGATAAGTGACAACATTGCATTCACTTTCTTAATCACGGACTCAACCTGCATGTTTACCTTTAGAGAATCCTCGACTAGCACTCCCAGATCCCTTTGTACTTTGGCTTTATAAATTTTCTCACCGTTTAGAAAGAAGTCTATGCTTTTATTCTTTTTGCCAAAGTGCAAGACCTCGCATTTGCTCACATTGAATTCCATCAGCCATTTCCTGGACCACTCTCCCAAACTGTCTAGATCCTTCTGTAAAAAGTGAGGTCTGCAGATGCTGGAGATCAGAGCTGAAAATGTGTTGCTGGTTAAAGCACAGCAGGTCAGGCAGCATCCAAGGAACAGGAAATACGACGTTTCGGGCCAGAGCCCTTCATCAGGATCCTTCTGTAGCCTCCCCACTTCCTCAGTAATACCTGCCTGTCCACCTAACTTTGTATCATCTGCAAACTTCGCTAGAATGCCCCCAGTCCCTTCATCCAGATCATTAATATATTATATGAATAGCTGCGGCCCCAACACTGAACCCTGCGGGACACCTCTTGTCACCGGCTGCCATTCCGAAAAAGAATCTTTTAACCCAACTCTCTGCCTTCTGTCAGACAGCCAATCCTCAATCCATACCAGTAGCTCACCTCGAACACCATGGGCCCTCACCTTGCTCAGCAGCCTCCCGTGTGGCACCTTATCAAAGGCCTTTTGGAAGTCTAGATAGTCCACATTCACTGGGTTTCCCTGGTCTAACCTACTTGTCACCTCTTCAAAGAATTCCAACAGGTTTGTCAGGCATGACCTCCCCTTACTAAATCCATGTTGACTTGTTCTAATCAGACTCTGCTCTTCAACTGAGGTTAGCCCAACAACCGAGGTTAGGCTAATTGGCCTATAATTTTCCATCTTTTGTCTTGATCCTTTCTTGAACAAGGGGGTTACAACAGCGATCTTCCAATCATCCGGGGCTTTCCCTGACTCCAGTGACTCTTGAAAGATCTCAACCAATGCCTCCGCTATTTCCTCAGCCACCTCTCTCAGAACTCTAGGATGTATCCCATCGGGGCCAGGAGATTTATCAATTTTAAGACCTTTTAGCTTTTCTAGCACTATGTCTTTTGTAATGGCAACCATACTCAACTCAGCCCCCTGCCTCCGTTTAATTTTTGGGATATTACTCATGTCTTCCACTGTGAAGAGTGACGCAAAGTACTTGTTAAGTTCTCCTGCTATTTCCTTATCGCCCATCACTAGGCTTCCAGCATCAGTTTGAAGTGGCCCAATGTCTACTTTTGCCAGTCGTTTGTTTCTTATGTATTGAAAGAAACTTTTACTATCATTTCTAATATTACTGGCTAGCCTACCTTCATATTTGATCCTCTCCTTTCTTATTACTCTCTTTGTTATCCTATGTTTATTTTTGTAGCCTTCCCAATCTTCTGATTTCCCACGGCTCTTGGCCACTGTATAGGATCTCTCTTTTTCTTTAATACATTTCCTGACTTCCTTTGTCAGCCATGGCTGTCTAATCCCTCCCCGGATAATCTTTCTTTTCTTGGGGATGAACCTCTGTACAGTGTCCTCAACTATACCCACAAATCCCTGCCATTTTTGCTCTACGGTCTTCCCCGCTAGGCTCTGCTTCCAGTCTATTTTTGTCAGTTCCTCTCTCATGCCCTCATAATTACCTTTATTCAACTGTAACACCATTGCATCTGAATTTGCCTTCTCTGTTTCAAACTGCAGACTGAACTCTACCATATTATGATCGCTGCTTCCTAAGGGTTCCCTTACTTTAAGATCTTTTATAAAGTCTGGTTCATTGCAAAGCATTCTTTCAGAGTTGCATCACTGGTAGACACTGGCAAAAAAGGCACTTAGCTCACTTGCCTTCATTGCTCAGACCACTGAGTACAACAGTTGGGATATCATGTTGAGGTTGTACAGGATGTTGGTGAGGCCACATTTGGAGTACCACTTATAGTTCTGATCACCCTGTCATAGGAGGCTATTATTAAACTGGACAGGGTTCAGAAGAGATTTATAAGGATGTTGCTGCTGCCTGAGATTTGAGTTACGAGGAGTTGCTTGACAGGCTGGGACATTTTTCACTGGAGCAAAGGAGATTGAGGGGTACCTAGAGGTTTATAAAATCATGGAGCACAGATAAAGTGAATAGCAAAGGTTTTTTTGCCAAGGGTGGGGGAGTTCAAATAGGGGGCATATTTTGAAGGAGAGAGGAGCAATATTGAGTAAGGGATCTGAGAGGCAACTTTTTCGTACAAAGGGTGGAATATGTAGAATAAACTGCCAGAGAAAGTGATAGATTCATGAACAATTAGAACATGTAAAATATATTAGGATAGGTACATGAATAGCAAAGGTTCAGAGGGATAAGAGGAAAGTGAGCGCTGAAGATGCTGGAGATCGGAGATGAAGAATGTGGTGCTGGAAAAGCACAGCCATTCAGGCAGCATCAGAGGAGCAGGACAATCGATGTTTCAAGCATAAACTCTTCATCAGAATCGCTTATGCTTGAAATGTTGATTCTCTTGCTCGTCAGATGCTGCCTGAACGGCTGTGCTTTTCCAGCACCACACTCTTCAATTTAGAGGGATATGGACCAAACACAAGAAAGAAGGACTAGTTAGTTTGGAACACATGGTTGGCATGTACAAGTTGGAATGAAGGCTCTGTTTGGTTATATGATTCCATGAAAAATTAGTCTAATGCTGCAATGTTAAATAATCCAATTAATTTAATTCATGCCAAAATAATTTAAAACCCATTGTTTTTCATATTTCAGACCCTAAATGCATCAAAATTAGATCAAAGTTTCTTCCGAGTTAGAGTATTAGCTTTGATAGATAATATGCTGCTACCTTCCTTAACTTGAGTCATTTGATTCAGTTTACAAGTAGAATGCTCCCATCAGTACTGAAAAAAAATCATAGACACTCTAAATATTTTTTTATTATGAGTTTCAAGATCTATCCATATTCTGCATGCTGTCATTGTCCAGAACTGTACAGGACTTGTCATATAAAAGCTGTGGCTCCCAGAGTGTGTCAGAGACTGGGAATCCTCCAGCAAATAACTCATCTCCTGAAACTCCAAAACCTGTCGACTAGGCACAAGTCAGGGGTGTGATGGAATTCTGTCCACCTCCATGAATCAGTACAGCTCTGAAAACACTCTGAAAAAGCTTGATACTATCATGTACAAGCAGCCTACTTGATTGGCACACAATCCACCCCCTTCAACATTCACCTCTTCACCACCAACATACAATAGCAACAGGCACCCTCCACACCCACGGCTTCTACCATTTAACTCAGCAGATATATGAGAAAACAACCATTTGCAAGTTCACCGCCTAGCCACGTGCCATCCTGGCTTGGAAATATCTTGCTTTTTTTTAATGTCACCACTGCCCAAAGATAAAACAGTTTAAGAAGGCACATCCTCTAGGACAGACAAAGGTGGGCAACAAATGCTGCCCAGCTAGTGGTACCAGCATCCCTTGAACCAATAAAACAAAATCCTTCATTAGGTCCAATGTTGCTCAGATATTTGGAACGGAAAAAGTGCATCAGAGTTGAAATGTTAACTCTGTTTCTCTTTCCACAGATGCTGCCAGACCTCCTGAGCTTCTCCAGCATTTTCTGTAGATAGATTCTTGATAAACAAGGGAGTGAAAAGGTTGATGTGAATATGGAGTCATTAGATCAGCCATGCTCTTATTGAACAGTGGAGCAGACTCCTGGGGCTGAGAGGCTACATCCTGCTTGTAAATCATATGCACAGCTGTATGTTTATTCCTTGAACTGGCCAATTAATAGCCAGAAAACACACTTGTGGGATCTCAAAGCTGGAGGACCAATTGGAGTCATTCATGCTGAGAAAAAACAGCTGGCCTTTCGTGGTCATGACTGAGATGGCACCCTCTCTCCAGCATTTCAAACTGTAACCTAAAACAGCCCTTAGTGGTTTGGAACCCTCCACCCTCCATGGGGCAATCTGTGATTTCAGCTGAGGCCTATCAGGCAGGAAGGACCTCCAACCCTGCACAGAGTACATTCCCCCATCAGGAGGTCACTTAGATTAAGTCCACACTGACCCACATTTCCCTCTGACTAATGCCCCTCACACTATGGACAGTTTAGCCTGGCCAATTCACCTGACTGCTCATCTTTGGACTATGGAAGGAATCCAGAGCACATTCACACACACAGACATGGGGAGA
The DNA here is from genome assembly GCF_020745735.1 of Hemiscyllium ocellatum. NCBI lineage: Eukaryota > Metazoa > Chordata > Chondrichthyes > Orectolobiformes > Hemiscylliidae > Hemiscyllium > Hemiscyllium ocellatum. Next base: position 78,348,032 of record NC_083418.1, read on the forward strand.
ATGTGCAAACTCCACACAGTCACCTGAGACAGGAATCAAACTTGAGTCCCTGGCACTGTGAGGCAGCAGTGTTAACCACTGAACCACTGTAACACCCATAACACAGTCCATAACACTTACACACAGTATATTTGTTCCTTGGCATCCCAGGAATCTCGAGGACAACTAGAAATTCCAGTCAGTCTATTGGCTACCTGCTGCATGTGGGCCACCCAATCCTGACTTTGTAAAATTGATAGGGAGCAGGAGAGAACCAAGGACTGGCAGATTAAACAATGACATCAAATTTCCGGCCAGCCCACCTTAGTGCCCATTCCCACCAGGGTCTATCTCTGAAGGTATTTGTAGTTATTGAAACCAATTTACTGGATTATCTTGCGTCCATTCATTTTGTGCATGCTGTCATTGTCCAGAACTGTACAGGACTTGCCATATAAAAACTATGGCTCCAAGGGTGTCTCAGAGACTGGGAATTCTCCAGCATTCATTTTCATTGCATGACAGCAGCAGTGTATTATTGCAAAGGCAGCAATATTCCTTTGCAATAAAAAATAAATCAATTTTAAGTGGATCAAAAAATAAATAATACTGTCCAAATCCAATGATAATATTCCTGCGTTATGTCTCTTTTTCTTAGCTCAAAGATCCCGTTGCTTGTGAAACTCTTCTTGAAGTCTCACTTTGGCTCAGGTAATGACACCCTTGCCTGTGAATGGGGAACAAAAATTGTTCAAACCGTACCAAAGGGCTCATGGACATAACCTACGTCGTCATTCCGATCAGAATACCAAGGCGGTGTTGTTCTATCAGGATTTGATGAAATTCTAAGCCAATCTGCTACTTGAGGTACTTATTAAAATTGCAATGACACCATTCAAAATAAAAGCAAGCACTTTCTGCAGTTTCTTGATCGGCCCCCTTTCTACAGTGGAGATTTCATTACTGCTTGTGGATCTCTGGTATCTATAAAGTAGCTGCAACTATTACCCAAGTGCCAACAGTGACTGTATTTTATAAATAATTCATTGTATGAGGTTTGTCAAATACTTCTGAAAAGGTATGAGTAGGTGCATTAGAAATAAAACTCTTTGCTCTTTCATTTACAATATCCTTCTCCAACTTATTGCTTGTCTCTGCTTCTTAGAAAGCTTCAGTAAAATCCATTGTTTCGATTATGCTTTCTCCCATCTGATTTTGAATCTGCCTCTGTAAAGTACCCAGTGGCATTTTACACTATTAGAGGGCTTGTGTGGAAGTTAATGGTGCAGTGACTACATTGCGTTTGATACCTTTATGTAAATATCATTCAGTATTACTTGTAACTGAGACTTGATATTGGATCCAGCAAGTTTCAAATACAAACACACTACAGTTCACGATCTGTTTTCTTCAGTATCACAACTTATAAATTATGTATTAAAAATGTTACAAGGTGTTACAATGTTCTCAATAATCATTAGCTACATACTTGTCCTTTTAAGTGCTCACCTGCACAACAAGTCTACTATGCCACTTTTTTTCAATTGTCAACTGATGAACTTTATATTTCCAATTTCACTTAATATTATTGCCAACTGAAGTTTTAAATATAAGTATGAAAATTGCATCTGCACGTAATCTACTTGCAATGATAATGCACTTCCTGGTCAGACTTCACCCCTGCAAATTGAACCCTTTTTGGTTAATATTCCTGCACCACATGTAAAATTTTAGATTGGATATTAATCTAAAAATCAAATTATCAAAATACAGTATTTTCGGTACATTTTATTAGCTTCAGCTCATTCTGAATGGTTAACTAACTAACTAACTAAAGCTCTAGTTGCTTTATTTTAGAAATTTTAGTTACTTAAATTTTATCAGTTCAAACATATTTACGTTACTGATTTTGTTTATAGAACAAAGAACAAAGAAAATTTACAGCCCAGGAACAGGCCCTTCGGCCCTCCAAGCCTGAGCCGATCCAAATGTACTGTCTAAACCTGTCGGTCAATTCCTAAGCATCTATATCCCTCTGCTCCCCACCTACTCATGCATTTGTCCAGCCGCATCTTAAATGAATTGACCGTGCCTGCCTCTACCACCTCTGCTGGCAACGTATTCCAAATGCCCACTACCCTCTGTGTGAAGTACTTTCCCCCTAAGGGATTTATTTATTTGTTCTCTACTTAACGATTTTCTCCACCCCCTTGGTTTTTTTTATTATTCTATATATAGGCCGGGGGTCTAGTTAATGTTGGTGGGGGGAGGTGGTTATCTTATTCTATTTTACCTCTGTCTCTAGGAGCGGGGTTGTTTTCCCTTGTTATTTTGTATTATTACATTTAATTATTATTTGTTGAGGTTGTAATTTTATAGTTATATATGTTTATACATGGTATTAACATTACCAAATATATCCAGGGTGTTGGTGTGGGTGGGAGTAGGGTGCTGACTGTTAACTCTAGCTCTGTAGTGTATTTGAATTTTCCTCATCTTATTGAGGAGCGCCTGGGTCAAGGGTGGGGCACTGGTTGGGAGAGGATACGATGGACCTTTGGAAAGGAAGTGATACCCCCTGGGAACAAGGGAGAAAAATCTCCATTTAAGTACGTTTTTTTTTATTTAGAAATAGATTTTTATTATACTGTTGTGAGTGTATTAGAGAGCCTTTATTTTTGTGAATTTTATATGCTCTATGCTTAGGATGTTCTGGATAGGGTTTCCCCTCCCAAGGGGTCTCAGATTTGCCCGGACGATCATGGTTGATCAGTCCGTTAAGTGGTGCACCTGGAATATCAAGGGGAGTAATTCGCCAATCAAAAGGAAGAAAATATTATCAAATCTCAAGAAAGAAAGGGTTGATATAGCTCTCCTACAGGAGACACATTTGTTGGATAAAGAACACTTGAAATTATGACAGGGTGGATTTGATCAGGTCTTTTTTTCTTCTTTTAGCTCAAAAGGGGAGTTGTTATTCTTATTCGGAAGAATTTCCCTTTCAAAATTCTAAATCAGATAAAAGATGAATCTGGACGATATATTCTGATTAAAGCCCTTATAAATGGAGAGGAATATGGGATTTTAAATTTGTATTGTCTCCTGGCACATCCTTTTAAATTTATAACGGAAGTCTTCTCAAAATTGATGGCTCTCGGTGCCCGTCTACAATTTTAGGGGAAGACTTTAATTGTATTATGGATCCGGAAATAGATAGGATTCCCAAGAGTACTGCAGGAGTATCTCCCAGATCTGGACAATTGGTGGATTTGAACAAAGAATTAGGATTAGTAGATGTATGAAGATGTCTTCATCCACAGGGCAGAGATTTTTCTTTTTACTCCAATCCACATAAATGTCATACCAGAATTGAAATGTTTTTTGCTCCTCGATTTTTTAAAAATTCCATATCATCCTGTAAAACAGGTAGTATAGCAATTTCCGATCACACAGCTGTATATATGGAAATCAAGGTGAGGAACAATGGGACATCCCCTCGGCTTTGGCGTATGGACCCCTTCCTGAAGAAAGACAGTAAATTTGTAAAATACTTCTCTCAAGAATTTAAAACTATTTTAGAAATCAACTTAGGTACGGCTAGCAAACCATCAATGATGTGGGAGACCATCAAAGCTTATACACGAGGTTTGATCATCTCCTACTCAGCGACCCAGAAAAAATTAAAGGGAGAACAACAGCGATTGCTCGAAGCTCCCTTAAAAGCAGCTGAAACAGCATACGCTGACAGACTTTCTATTATCAAATTGCAAAGGATTACGGCCCTTAGGACAGCCCTGAATATCACGTTTACTCAAACGGCTAAGAGGGAAATATTATTTGCAAAACAAAGATTATATGAATTTGGCGACAAACCTGCGAATCCTCTTGCAAGGATGCCTGCCTTGAAGAAGTTTTCTTCCTCTCTCTACAAGAATCTCAGGGAGTCCCTCTCCCACTGCAACTCCCCAGGTACTCCATGCTACTTTCTCCCCACCCCCACCCTCCTCAAGCTTATCTCTCCACGCTTCAGGCTCTCTGCCTTTATTCTTGATGAAGGGCTTTTGCCCGAAATGTCGATTTTGCTGCTCCTTGGATGCTGCCTGAACTGCTATGCTCTTCCAGCACCACTGATCCAGAATCTGGTTTCCAGCATCTGCAGTCATTGTTTTTACCTCTTTGATTCTAACCCAACTCTTGCAAGGATGCCTGCCTTAAAGAAGTTTTCCTCCTCTCTCTACAAGAATCCCAGGGAGTCCCTCTCCCACTGCAACTCCCAGGTAGATACTTAGCATTTCTTACAAAGGAAGAAAAGGCCCCTCAAACTATCACATCTATCAAGGAAAGTACGGGTATTTTGACTCATGATCATAAAAGGATTAACGCAATCATTAGAAAATTATATTCTGATTTATATAAATCACAGGATGGTGAAGGCAGGACTAGGAGGATGCAATCATTTTTTAAAAATTTGACCTTTCCGGACCTAACTCCAGAACAGGTATCGGTCTTAAATGCTCCCCTAACAGTCCAAGAAATACTTGACGCAATCAGGCAACTTCAGAGGGGTAAGGCACCTGACCCAGATGGCTTTCAAGCTGAATTCTATAAAGAATTTACAAGAATATTGGCTGGTCCACTAATGGACATGTATAACTATGCATACAGTCAGGGCTGTCTCCCGCCTTCGCTGAAAGAGGCAAATATCTCTCTTATCCTTAAAAAAAGAAAGGACCCAGAAGATTGTGTGTCATACAGACCAATATCCTTGCTAAATGTAGATTTTAAAATCCTTTCTAAAACGTTAGCATTGAAATTAGAAAGGGTATTGCCACATATCATAAAGGAGGATCAGACAGGGTTTATTAAGGGCCGTAGATCATCCAATAATATAAGAAGGGTTTTGAATGTGATTCAAGCCTGCCATCAGGGAAAGATACCAGGAGTAGTAGTCTCATTAGACGTGGAAAAGGCATTCGATAGGTTTTAATGGTCATATTTGTTTTACACATTGGAAAGGTTTGGCCCTGGAAAGGTGTTTACCAAATGGGTCTCAACATTGTATAGTGATCCCAAAGCGGTTGGTTACCAATGGATTAGGCTCAGGTAACTTCAGTGTGGATAGGGGCTGCTGTCAGGGATGTCCTCTCTCGCCATTGTTATTTATGCTAATAATTGAACCACTAGCAGAAGCTATATGGGCTGATCCTAATATAACGGCCCCGAGGATTGGTACAGGTAAACATAAAATTACCCTTAATGCAGATGGTGTTCTTCTATTCCTCAGTAATCCTCTGATGCCCGTGCCTCGCTTGATCCAATTTTGTGCATTCTCAGGCTATCAAATTAATTTCTCAAAATCGGAGGCTATGTCAATGGGTGGCCTGGCTATGATACCCCACTTATTGGATGGATCACACTTTCCCTTTCGGTGGTCCCTAAGGGTTTCTTATATTTAGGCATTTTTATTGCCCCAGTATTTGGTCAGTTATTCAAGGCTACCTTTGTGCATTTACTGGAAAGGATAAGGCAGAACCTCCAGCGATGGGGAGACCTTCCAATTTCCTTGCTGGGCAGAATAGCCCTAATTAAAATGAATGTCCTGCCCCGTCTCCTATACCCTATGAGAATGCTTCCGGTGATGCTGCCGAGGCTGGCACTATGTAAATTATATGGCTGGTTGGGTTCCTTTATCTGGAATCATAGATGGCCCCTCATTAAGCTGAAGAAGCTACAACTTCCACAAGCAAGGGGAGGATTGGACTTCCCAGATTTTAGGAAATATCAGTTAAGTTCCCTATTAAGTTACATAGCTGGTTGGGTCTTGTCTGACCCGCAATCAATCTGGCTGGACATCGAGCCTTCTCAAGTAAAATGCCCACTTATTAACCTTTTATTTTCAGACAAGAGGAAAATCATTACGGATCACCGTAAAAACCCTATAATAATAAACACAATTAAAGCTTGGAATATAATGCGGCAAAATGCGGGCAACTCACATAAAACATCCCCCTATGCTCCGATCGTGGGAGCATGGGGATTTCAACCAGGGCTTACAGATGTCACTTTTAAACTCTGGAGATCCAGGGGTATCTCATGTTTAGGGGATCTGTTTAAAGAAGGGATCCTGATGTCTTTTGAACAGCTGCGTCAGAAATTCGGATTACCCAATGGAGACCTCTTTCGATACTTCCAAATTTGAAATTATATACAGAAGAAGACTACGTTATTAGATAGTCTTTATAAATCAGATAGAGAATGTAGAGTGCTACGGCCAATGGGGGTATCTTCCGTCAGTACTATTTATCATTTACTACATGATGAAGTATCGGGAGATATGGACATTCTGCTTAAAACATGGGATCAGGATTTGGCACTAGAAATCTCTATAGAAACGTGGAATGACATTTGGGAAAACGCCAGAAGAATCACCATCTGCAACAGAACTCAGGCTATCCAGCTGAAGATACTTCATAGGGCCCATATAGCACTGGATCGATTGGCAAAATTTAAGGCAGGAACATCTCCAATGTATCCCAAATGTAAAATAGAGGTGGGCACTCTTGTACATTGCCTATGGATCTGTCATATGATCCGTAGATACTGGACTAAAATAGCAAGTACCCTGACAGAAATTTAGGAACGGAAATTAAAGTGGACCCTGTATCTCTCCTTTTGGGCTTTTCGAAATTACCCTCCCTGGATATGCACGGGAAGAGATTATTTTCTATTCTCTCTTTCTGTGCAAGGACAAATATTTTGGTGAACTGGGTGGCTGAGGGCCCCCCTGGACTTTCAAATTGGCACAGATTAATTATGGAATGTATTCCCCTTGGCTTCCTTACAAATATGGTGCACCAAAAGACCAAATTATTTCACAAAATATGGCAGCCCTTCTTGAATTACATAAATACAGATATTTCGGCCATCCTAACAAGGGCTTTTATTTAATTGAGATGGCGAACCTGGCTGGTCTGGGGCCCCTTGGGAGAGGAATCCCGCACGAATACGGGTTTTGTTACATTTGATGTTAACACATTCCGAACATGTATCCCGCTATCCAATTTCTGTGTTATCCGTTGTTTTTTTTTCTTTCTCTTATTTGAATAATGTAAGAGACTTAATTATACACTCAGGTTAGTTGTAGGTTAGATTAGTAGTTAGTTGAGTTTTGTGTTTTTTCTCTTGGCATTTTTCTTTTGTTAAATTTTGGTTATTATCCATTTAAGATTTAATTGCATATCAATGTTTGTACTTGAGAGTTTTTTTTATTTTAGTAAACTTGTAAAAATGTTAAATTTCCAATAAAAATATCTATAAAAAAAACTTTCCATCTCTCACCTTGAAAGCGTGACCTCTTATGATTGAATCCCTCATCCTGGGAAAAAGCTTATCTCTATACCCTTCACGATTTTGTAGACCTCAATCAGGTCCCCCCCAATCTCCTTTTTTCTAATGAAAACAATCCTAACCTACTCAACCTGTCTTCATAACTAGCACCTTCCATACCAAGCAACATCCTTGTAAGCCTTCTCTGAACCCTCCAAAGCGTCCATATCCTTTTGGTAATGTGGCGCCCAGAACTGTACACAGTATTCTAAATGTGGCTGAACCAATTGTAACATGGCTTGCCAGCTCTTATACTCAATACCCCGTCTGATGAAGGCAAGCATGTTCTATGCCTTCTTGACCACTCTATCCACCTGTGCAGCAACTTTCAGGGTACAATGGACCTGCGCTCCCACGTCTCTCTGCCCATCAACTTTTCCCAAGGCTCTTCCATTCATTGTATAATTCGCTCTAGAATTAGTCTTGCCTAAATGCATCACCTCACATTTTTCAGGATTGAAAGCCATCTGCCACTTTTCCGCCCAACTCTCCAGTCTATCTATATCCTCCTGTATTCTCTGACAGTCCCTTATGCTTTCTGCTACTCCACCTATCTTCGTGACAAATGCACACTTGTTGATCATACCAACAGTGCCCTCTTCCAGATCATTTATGAATATCACAAACAACAGTGGACCCAGCACTGACCCCTGTGGAATACCACTGGTCACCTTTCTCCATTTCGAGAAACTCCCTTCAACTACTAGTGGGCGGCACGGTGGCACAGCAGTTAGCACTGCTACCTCTCAGTGCTAGAGACCTGGGTTCAATTCCTGCCTCAGGCGACTGACTGTGGAGTTTGCACATTCTCCCCATGTCTGCGTGGGTTTCCTCCAGGTGCTCCAGTTTCCTCCCACAGTCCAAAAATGCGCAGGTTAGGTGAATTGGCCATGGTAAATTGCCCGTAGTGTTAGGTAAAAGGGGTAAATGTAGGGAAATGGGTGGGTTGCGCTTTGGCGGGTTGGTGTGGACTTGTTGGGCCGAAGGGCCTGTTTCCACACGGTAAGTAATCTAATCTACTACTCTTTGTCTCCTGTTGCTCAACAAGTTCTTTATCCACCCAGCTTGCACACCATGCAACTTCATTTTCTCCATTAATATACCAGGGGGAACCTTATCAAACGCCTTACTAAAGTCTATATATATGACATCTACAGCTCTTCCTTCATCTATCAACTTGGTCATTTCCTTGAAGAACTCAATTAAGTTGGTAAGGCACCATCTCCCCCACACAAAACTATATTGTCTATCACAGATAAGCCCATTCTTTTCTAAATATAAATAGGTCCTATCCCTCAATACCTTCTCCAGCAACTTTCCCACCACTGACGTCAGGCTCACTGGTCTGTAGTTACCCGGAATATCCCTACTACCCTTCTTGTACAGGGGGACAACATGAAAAACCCTCCAGTCCTCTGGCATCTTACCTGTATTTAAGGATACCACAAAAATTTCTGCCAGGCCCCCAGCTATTTCCTCTCTCACCTCCCTCAGCAACCTGAGATAGATCCCATCCGGTCCTGGGGATTTGTCCACCTTAATAACCTTTAGCCTACCCAACACATCTTCCCTACTTATGTCAAACTTCTCTCTCTAATCTCAACATTCATCATGTTCCTCTGCACAGTGAACACTGATGCAAAGTAATCATTCAGAATCTCACCCATTCTCTCAGGTTTGACACACAGCCTTCCTTCGTTATCCTTTAGTGGACGAATCCTTTCTCTAGTTACCCGCTTGCTTCTTATATAAGAATAAAATGTTTTGGAATTCACTTGAATTCTGCTCACTAAAGCTATTTCATGACCCCTTTTAGCCTGCTTGATTCCTCATTTAAGACTTGTCCTACTTTTCCAATATTCCTCCAGGGCCCTTTCTGTTCTTATTTGCCTAGACCTTATGTACGCTTCCCTTTTCCTCTTGGTTAGTTGTACAATTTCTCCTGTCATCCACAGTTCACGAATCTTGTCCTTCCTATCCGTTGACTTCAATGGGACATGCCTATCCTGCACTATCTTTAACCTATCTTTGAAAGCCTCCCACATCTCAAATGTGGACTTCCCTTCAAATAGCTGTGTCCAATCCGCATTTCCCAGCTCCTGCCTAATTTTGATATAATTGGCCTTGGCCCAGTTTAGTACTCTTCCCTTCGGACCACTCTCATCTTTGTCTATGAGTATTCTAAAACTTACAGAATTGTGGTCACTGTTCCCAAAGAAATCCCCCACTGCAACTTCTACCACCTGGCCCTGGCTCGTTCCCCAGTACCTGGCCCCTTCCCTCATCAGACTATTGACATACTGCTCTAGAAAACTCTCCTGGACACTTCTTACAAATTCTACCACATCCAGACCTCAGACGTTAAATGTATCCCAGTCAATGTTGTGAAAATTAAAATCTTCCAACACCACCACCCTATTGCCTCTACATCTTTCCATTATCTGTTTACCTATTTGTCTGTCAGCCAGTTCCCTATCCATGTCAGTACCCTACTCCCAATCCTCTATCCTTTAACACTAACATACTGTTATGTGGGACCTTATCAAAAGTTCTCTGACCACATACACTGGTTCAGAGTCAAAAAGTGTGGGGCACTGGAAAAGCACAGCAGGTCAGGCAGCATCCAAGAAGCAGGAGAATCAACGTTTCGGGCATAAGTTAAGTCCTTCATCAGGAATGTGGGGATGGGATGCCCAAGGGTCCGAGAGATAAATAGGAGGAGGTGGGGCTGGGGTGCGGTGGTGGGGAGGGGTAGGGAAGGTAGCTAGGAAGGCAATAGGTGGGTGCAGGTGGTGGATGATGGAGATTGGTGAGAGTGGAGGGTAGAGTCGATAGGTGGGAAGGAAGATGGACAGGTGGGAGAAGTTCAAGAGGGCGGTGCCGAGTTGGAGGGTTGGAGCTGAGATAAGGTGGGGAGGGGAGAGGAGGAAATTGGTGAAGTTGACCTTGAAGCCAGGTGGTTGGAGGGTCCATAGGCAGAAGATGAGGCGTTCTTACTCCAGGCATCGGGTGGCTAGAATTTGGTGGTGGAGGAGGCCCAGGACTTGCTTGTCCTTGGTGGAGTGGGAGAGGGAGTTAAAGTGATTGGCTACAGGGTGGTGAGGTTCTTCGGTGCGTGTGTCCCGGTTAATGTTCTCTGAAACCTTCCGCAAGTTGGCATTCTGTCTCTCCACATACATTGGTTCCCTATTAACTCTACAAGTTACATTTTCAAAAAAATTCCAGTAAATTTGTTGAGTGTGATTTTCCTTCAGTACATCTATGCTAACTCTGTCCAATGCTCTGTAAAGTACTGCTATACAAGTGCTTAGCTATTATATCTTTTAAAGTAGACTCCAGTATTTTCTCTATGATCAATAGCAGGACAAGTCTATAATTCTCTGTATCTCTCAACCTCCTCTTTTAAATACTGAAGTTACATTAGCTGCAATCCAACCCATAGGATTGGGTGGCACGGTGGCACAGTGGTTAGCACAGCTGCCTCACAGTACCAGAGACCTGGGTTCAATTCCTGCCCCAGTCAGGGGACTGACTGCGTGGAGTTTGCACATTCTCCCCATCTCTGCATGGGTTTCCTCTAGATGTTCTGGTTTCCTCCCACAGTCCAAAAATGTGCAGATTAGGTGAATTGGGCATGATAAATTGCCCGTTGTGTTAGGTGAAGGGTTAAATGTAGGGGAATGGGTCTGGGTGGGTTGTGCTTCGGCAGGTTGGCGTGGACATGTTGGGCTGAAGGGCCTGTTTCCACACTGTAAGTAATCTAAACTGTTGCAGAGTCCATAGAAATTTGAAAGATGACCATCTACTATTTCTAGGACAACTTAGTTAAGCTCTCCTCCCGTTGTTTTGTGCCAACATTCCTATCAGCGTCTGTCCACGTTCTTGATCATTAGCTCGTGAACCAGTTTTGGAAGGGTGCATGTGCGATGCAGCTCATCTCACAATCAAATTGTAAAATTGCACTGGCCCTCATTGTTTTGCTTCATGTCACATGTGAAAAATGGCCTCTTGTGTAGGCCACTGGAGGGCTGTGGACATTAATGAGAAGTAGCCCATTCCATGTCTGAAATATTGATGTAAGAAGTAGTTCTGATTTTTTTTCAATCATAATATTTAAGTAATATACTGGAACAGCAACTTGCCAAGGCTCCTTTGACAGCACCTTAGAAACCTGCAACTTCTAGCACTTGGAAGGATAAGAGCAGCAGTGGCAAGTGAACAGTAAGCCTGCAAGATCAATTCTAAACTACACGTCTTCCTGGCATGAAACAACGTTGGCCTGTTCTTCACTGTCACCTGGTCAAAACCCTGGAACTCACACCCTCATATCCAACTGCATTGTGATTGTTCTACATCCCAAGTACTGCAGCTGTTCAAGAAGACAGACCATGACCACCTTTTTAAAGCCCGTTGGGGATGTGTAATAAATGTCCTGGCCAGCAAGATTGATACTCCATGAACAAATAATAATGTAGTTAAGCTCAACTGAACATTGTTCACTGTATTTTTGCAGTATCTTACAACATCAAAAAGTTGTCCTAAAATCATAAGTAAATACAAATTGTATTCTCTGAGTGTGCATTATTTAACATCTGAAGAAAATAAACTCCAATTACACCCCTCAAATTCTATTTGTAATAATATTAAATTACAGTCAAAAGTCAATGAGAGATTGACATAAATGTATTAAGTGCCACACAATCTGGGACAAATCACATGTCAAACATGGTGTTATTCCATTCAAGACTTAACAACCCATTCATTTTGTTGCATCTACATACAACAAATTTGTTTTCCAATTTTATTTTGTTATTAATATCCCAGGAAACAAGATAAACAAAACAAATGCTGAAGATATTCCACAACTTTAAAAAATGTAACTTGCTGGTTTCTCTATTTCGAACAGCTTGCTTATTTAAATAAACCCTTTCCAAGTTTAACAGCCAATCTTAATCATAATCTCAATCCCACCTGTTCAATCACTTTTAGAACATAGAACGTAGAACAATACAGTGCAGAACAGGCCCTTTGGCCCTTGATGTTGCACCTACCTGTGAACTAATCTAAGCTCATCTCCTTATATTCTCTCATCATCAGCCATGTGCTTATCCAAGGATTGTTTAAATCTCCCTAATGTGACTGAGTTAACTACATTGGCAGGCAGGGCATTCCAAGCCCTTATCACTCTCTGAGTTAAGAACCTGCCTCTGGCATCTGTCTTAAATCTATCACCCCTCAATTTGTAGTTATGCCCCCTTGTACAAGCTAACATCATCATCTCGGAAAAAGACTTTCACTGTCTACCCTCTCTAATCCGCCGTTCATTTGTGTGTGTCAATCAAATCCCCTCTTAGCCTTCTTGTTTCCAATGAGAACAGATCCAAGTCTCTCTTCAGCTTTGGACTATGATATAATGTGTGTATTTAATCGCCACCTCTCTAATTTTTATTCTTAACCTGAAAATGAGGTGGAAATGGAATGTTTGGAGGATGACATTAGCAAAATGTCATCATCACTGCATGTGCAAGGCATCATCAACTGCACCCTTTTGGTCACTGGGGTACAATTTGTTGGTCAGTGAGATTTATCAGCAGGCATGCTCCTCCACTTCCTTGTATTCATCTGATGTGTGGGCAAAAGAATTTCCTGCAAGTCTACACCTGAATATCTGGCAGTTAATTTTATACTCCATCATCCAGGTACTCATTCCAATCCACCAATTCCTGGGTACAAGGGTTATTTCTTGATTAGATGTCTATTCACTCCTTCATGTAAACCTAAGACAAGGGTGTTAGAACTGATAGAAGGACCATCATCAAGCAGTGCACTAGTCTTCCAAAGCTGTGGGTCCAGTGGCTGGACTGGTTGGATTGTACGCAGTAGCATGTTCCTTCTGGGATCTCACACATTATGGTAGTCTGTAGCATTCTCCATCAAACAATCCTCCAGAGAATGTGGATGTGGAAGACATGGATGATCATGTCTGCTCACAGCCTTCACCACCTTGGTCTTAGAGGATGGTCAGCTCCTGCCACAACCCTGCCATGTCCTGCATTACACCAGAAATACAGCAATAATGTACTAGAACTACAGCAATGGCTGTCTCCATCTGTCTGACCAGCCTCTGAGCCCAGATCCACAGCCACCAATTGACTGTTTAAATTTCCCTGCAGCTAGTTAAAACAAAACAGCCTTGTTAAAATTAGGCTTGTGTCCATTTCCCAACACTTGCATCACCACCAAATAACCAATCCAGGAAACAATGCTGACATCCCTTACTCAAACCCAGAAGGACATGTTGATTGAATTTGTGGATATGTAGCAGATGAAACATAATGCAGAAAATGTGAAGTGTTTTATATACGTATTTTATATTAATTCGTGAAATGAGGGTTTCATGACTATGTCAGCATGTATTGCTCATCCTGAATTACCCAGAGGACTGTTAAGAGTCAACCACATACTTTTAGTATGGAAAAGCAAAATGTGTTGGCGCAGGCTTGGAGGGTCGAAGGACCTGTTCCTGTGTTGTATTGATCTTTAGGAGAGAGTGAAGACTGCAGATGCTGGAGCTCAGAGTCAAGAGTTTGGTGGTGAAAAAGCACAGCAGATCAGGCAGCATCAGAGTACAAGAGAATCGATGTTTCGGGGATGAAGAGCTTATGCCCAAAACATCGGTTCTCCTGTTCCTCGGATGCTGTCTGACCAGATGTGCTTTTCCAGCACCACACTCTTGACTCTGTATTTATCTTTGTTTACATTGCTACTCTGCTACCTGACCAGATAAGGATGGCAGATCTCCTTCCCTGAAGGACATTAGTGAACCAGATGGCTTGTTAGAAAAATAAACAGTGGTTGTATGGATGCCTCTAAATTGGCAATATTTTTTATTCCAGATTTTTATGGAATTCAAATTTTGCCCTCCGTCATGGTAGGATTTGAACCCATTATTCTGGAACATTAGCCTTGGGTTCTGTGACAGTAACATTATCACTGTATGACCATCTCCCAATGGTTTAGTAGGAAGAGTGAAGACAATCAATATAAAATAATAGGAGCAATTCTGAAAGGGGTGCAGGAGCCATAGTACAAGAGTAGAGTATACATGCACAAATCACTGAAAGTGACAACGCAGTTTCAGAAAGTTATTAATAAATATTATTAATAATACTGACCTCTATAAATACAGCTGAAAATGTGTTGCTGGAAAAGCGCAGCATGTCAGGCAGCATCCAAGGAACAGGAAATTTGACATTTCGGGCAAAAGCCCGTCATCAGGAATGAGGAAAGTGTGCCCAGCAGGCTAAGATAATAGGTAGGGAAGAGGGACTTGGGGGAGAGGCGATGGAGATGTGATAGGTGGAAGGAGGTCAAGGTGAGGGTGATAGGCCGGAGTGGGGTGGGGGCGGAGAGGTCAGGAAGAAAATTGCAGGTTAGGAGGGCGGTGCGGAGTTCGAGGGAATCGACTGAGACAAGGTGGGGGGAGGGGAAATGAGGAAACTGGAGAAATCTGAGTTCATCCCTTGTGGTTGGAGGGTTCCGAGGCGGAAGATGAGGCGCTCTTCCTCCAACCATCGTGTTGTTATGTTCTGGCGATGGAGGAGTCCAAGGACCTGCATGTCCTTGGTGGAGTGGGAGGGGGAGTTAAAGTGTTGAGCCACGGGGTGGTTGGGTTGGTTGGTCCAGGCTTCCCACAGGTGTTCCCTGAAGCGTTCCGCAAGTAGGCGGCCCGTCTCCCCAATATAGAGGAGGCCACATCGGGTGCAGCGGATGCAATAGATGATGTGTGTGGAGGTGCAGGTGAATTTGTGGAGGATATGGAAGGATCCCTTGGGGCCTTGGAGAGAAGTAAGGGAGGAGGTGTGGGCGCAAGTTTTGCATTTCTTGCGGTTGCAGGGGAAGGTGCCGGGAGTGGAGGTTGGGTTGGTGGGGGTGTGGACCTGACGAGGGAATCACGGAGGGAGTGGTCTTTTCAGAACGCTGATAGGGGAGGGGAGGGAAATATATCCCTGGTGGTGGGGTCCGTTTGGAGGTGGCGGAAATGACGGCGGATGATACGCTGTATACGGAGGTTGGTGGGGTGGTAGGTGAGAACCAGTGGGGTTCTGTTCTGGTGGCGGTTGGAGGGTCGGGGCTCAAGGGCGGAGGAGCGGGAAGTGGAGGAGATGCGGTGGAGGGCATCGTCGATCACGTCTGGGGGGAATCTGCGGTCCTTGAGGAAGGAGGCCATCTGGGCTGTACGGTATTGGAACTGGTCCTCCTGGGAGCAGATGCGGCGGAGACGAAGGAATTGGGAATATGGGATGGCATTTTTCCAGGGGGCAGGTGGGAGGAGGTGTAGTCGAGGTAGCTGTGGGAGTCAGTCGGTTTATAGTAGATGTCTGTGTTGATTCGGTCGCCCGAGATAGAAATGGAAAGGTCTAGGAAGGGGAGGGAGGAGTCTGAGACGTTCCAGGTGAATTTGAGGTCGGGGTGGAAGGTGTTGGTAAAGTGGATGAACCGTTCAACCTCCTCGTGGGAGCACAAGGCAGCGCCGATACAGTCATCGATGTAGCGGAGGAAAAGGTGGGGGTTGGTGCCAGTGTAGTTGCGGAAGATGGACTGTTCCACATATCCTACAAAGAGACAGGCATAGCTGGGGCCCATGCGGGTGCCCATGGCAACTCCTTTAGTTTGGAGGAAGTGGGAGGATTGGAAAGAGAAGTTGTTCAGGGTGAGGACCAGTTCAGTCAGTCGAAGGAGGGTGTCGGTGGAAGTTTACTGGTTGGTACGGCGGGAGAGGAAGAAGAGGAGGGCTTTGAGTCCTTCGTGATGGGGGATGGAGGTGTACAGGGACTGGATGTCCATCGTGAAGATAAGGCGTTGGGGACCGGGGAAGCGAAAATCCTGGAGGAGGTGGAGGGCGTGGGTGGTATCCCGAACGTAGGTGGGGAGCTCTTGGACTAAAGGGGAACAGAACCGTGTCGAGGTATTGGGAGATGAGTTTGGTGGGGCAGGAGCAGGCTGAGACAATGGGTCGGCCGGGGCAGTCAGGTTTGTGGATTTTGGGCGGGAGGTAGAAACGGACGGTGTGGGGTTGTGGGACTATGAGGTTGGAGGCGGTGGATGGGAGATCCCCTGAGGTGATGAGGTTATGATGGTCTGGGAGATGATGGTTTGGTGGTGGGAGGTGGGGTCATGGTTAAGGGGGCAGTAGGAGGAGGTGCCCGCGAGCTGGCGTTTGGCCTCAGCGGTATAAAGGTTGGTGCGCCAAACTACCACTGTGCCTCCCTTGTCTGCCGGTTTGATGGTGAGGTTGGGGTTAGAGCGGAGGGAGTGGAGGGCTGCACGTTCTGAGGGTGAGAGGTTGGAGTGGGTAAGAGGGGTGGACAGGTTGAGTCGGTTAATGTCGCGGCGGCAGTTGGCTATAAAGAGATCGAGGGCGG
The DNA here is from genome assembly GCF_020745735.1 of Hemiscyllium ocellatum. Classification (NCBI taxonomy): domain Eukaryota; kingdom Metazoa; phylum Chordata; class Chondrichthyes; order Orectolobiformes; family Hemiscylliidae; genus Hemiscyllium; species Hemiscyllium ocellatum. The sequence goes on from NC_083418.1 coordinate 78,364,822, forward strand.
GTAAGAGGCCAGCACAGGGTGTCCATGTGGATGGGGTGAGTTGGAGGCGGGAGAAGGGGTCGTCAGAGGGTGGGCGGGAGTCTTGGTTGTGAAAGTAGGCGCGGAGGCGAAGGCGGCGGAAGAATTGTTCAATATCTCGCCGCGTGTTGAACTCATTAATCCGAGGGCGTAGGGGAATGAAGGTGAGGCCTCTGCTGAGGACTGATCTTTCATCCTCAGAGAAGGGGAGGTCTGGAGGGATGGTGAAGACACGGCAGGGCTGGGAGCTGGGAACTGCTGTGGGACTGGAGCTGGGAGAGGGGCGGGGTTAGGCCAGCATCTGCAGACCTCACTTTTTCCTCTATAAATACAGCGTAGACTTTGTGTTCAAAAGCAAGGATATTATGGTAACCTCAATTGGAGATTTATGGACATTTCTGAGCATCACACTGAGAATGAGGTGAAGTCAAAACAGAGGGTGCAGAAAAGATTGTAGGTTAGAGAGACCTCAGTTGTGTGGACAGATTGGAGAAACTGGGTCTGTTCTCCTGAGAAGTGTTGAGAACAGATTTGATAAAAGATAATTTGGTAAAGGGTCTGGTCACAGCCAATAGTGAAAGACCTCCTGTTAGCAAAAGGGACAAGAACCAGTGAATATCGAGTTAAGGTGAATGACAAAGAAGCAAACCTGATGCGAAAAAAAACATTTTTTTGTACGCAGTGAAGTAGTCTCTGAGATATACTATTTGAGGGCCTAGTTGAACTAGGTTCAAATATTGCCTTCAGAAAGGAATTGCATAAAGAGAAAATATTTGCAGGAGTTTGGAAAAAGATGGGAGATTGTGACCTGGTGAGTTGCTCTTGCAGAGCCCAGGCACAGAGAGGATTTCTGTGTTGCAGCCACTCCATAATTGGAGATTCAGTTTACTATTCAAGTTCCATAACGCTGAGGGTGATCCTCTTAACTGCTTCCCTGAAGCAGTCAAACAAACCATTCAATTATCTCAAACTTTCTGAAGGCAGGTATGGATGAGTAATAATGGCGTGGACAATGACACTCATGGACTGAAAATGAAAAGTAAAAAACAAACAAACGTGGCTCTGTAAATCGGTAACGTGCCACAAAAGCTTAAAGTTCATATTTCTGAAATAGATGAAAAAGTATTTTTGAAGTTTATTTCCATTAATATTTGTGATAATTGATCAAGATCTTTTGGAAATTAGATATTTTAGATTTCGAGGCAAAGGCCACCAATTTACATATGTGGACTTCATTCTTTCCAGTAAAACTATAATGAGGTGATCCTGTGATGGACTCACTTACAGGCGAAATAATACATTTTGTTATCAGGTGTAGCACAGCTTTAAGAATCATTGATTCACATCCCTTTTCTATTTGTTTAACATATCTCTGATTTCATTTTTGGATAACATTGACATTGTTCTAGATTAGAGTGGGGCTGGAAAAGCACAGCAGTTCAAGCAGCATCCGAGGAGCAGGAAAATCGACATTTCGGGCAAAAAGCCCTTCATCAGGAATAGATCTTTTTGATGTTTGAAATAGTGTTGAAATACTGTTTGTTGAGAATATGAATTCTCCTGAGGATATAGTGCAGAATGGGTCTTTTGCTGTTCTGAGAGAGTGTGGTCCTCAGCTGTGGCAGGTCTGACTATAGAGAAGTTAAGTGCCGGTGCATTGCTGCGAGCGTGGATAGGAGGATCTTGAAGGAGAACCGTTGCTGGTGTTTTTGAATCTGTAGTCTGTACTGTTTGTCCTGTTGGGATCCGAACTCTGTTGGTGAAGGGCTTTTGCCCGATACGTCGATTTTCCTGCTCCTCCGATGCTGCCTGAACTGCTGCGCTTTTCCAGCACCACTCTAATCTAGACTCTGGTTTCCAGCACCTGCAGTCCTTGCTTTTACCAACATTGACATTGTATCTTAAACCTTGACCTCAGAAACATTTCAATGCACTTCAAAAATTATGTATCGTGCAATGAAAAATCCGTATGTTATAATCCATTGTGATGTTATATCTGATTTCTCAGTTATTTTACACTGTATAGGCACCCTTTGCTTTCAGCCACTTCACTTTAATGAAAGATTTACATTAGTACCTGTTTTCACGAACCTGAAGAGAATTTTCACTTTTTCAAAAAAATGGCAAAATCTTTCCCATGTAAATCATGTATCTTCGCTTTACACCATTTTCAGCTCACACAAAAGGTTTCCCGGGAACGCTCTATGTTCAGATAACAGGGGATACCTGTACATTTATTGAACGATCCAGAAACACTGTATTCCATACAGATGTTCATTAGGAAGATGAGCAGGAAAGCTAAGGGCCAGACTGCCAGTTTGAAAATGTATAGACAATGGGAGATTACAAAGCCGATACAAAGGGACTGATGGTGGGAGAGTGACTAGGGCTGGTTCTGAATGGCCATGGCTAATCATACAAAACTTTCCATAAATTGTAAACCTCATTGAAACAGGACTGAAATTGGAAAACTAAGGAAGTTCACATATTCACACTAACATAAGCTTTTCTAAGGTTAGGTTCAAAGTGACTTTTCAGGTGGGGTGAAAGAAACCACACATTTTTTTAAAAGTTCAAATTGATCTGGAGGATTCCAAAATTTAAAAAATAGTTGCATTTCCCAAATGTTTTATTTAACATTCACCCCTCAAAAGATGTAAACTATAATTAAACTGAGAATCAACTTTCTAGAGCCAATCCTAGTAAAAGTAGGAAATAAATTCAAATGTTACTACTGTTTTTGGCATTACAATGGGGTCAAGCATGACGATCACAGTGTAGTTGCTCCAAAGGGAATATTGAGGTCATGATCTTTGTAGCTGCTTGCTATGGTACACTGTCAAAGGAAAGCACAATAACAATAATGGCATCAGTTTATACTATCAATCTTCTGACTGTTGTTAGCTACCACAGAAACTGTCAGTCTCCATATTGAATGGATGGATGGAGAAAGAAATGTTCCTTACCAATAGTTAAAGACAGCAACTGTCATTGTGGTTTTCTGGTGCATATTGGATAGTGCACACATGAATTAAAAGACAGTTATGCATTTGAGATTATAGGACATAAAAAAGCTAAGTTGGAACAGTTAATGATTATGTAAACTCTGAGGTTAAAATTACTGTCTTAGATTAAATTAATGTTCACTTGTTCATGTTCGTCATGAATGCTGGCTAGAGATACTAAATTAGAATCATAGAATTTTACAGTATGGACAGACATCATTCAGGCCATTGTGTTTGTACTAGCTCCCAAAACATCTACACAGCTCATCCCAATTCCAGGCTGTCTGCATAGCTCCCTATATTCATTTTCAAGTATACATCCAGCTCTTTTTGCAATCCACCTCCACTACTCTTGTAGAAAACAGATTCCAAATCCTAACATCTCTCTGAGTGAAGACACATCTCCTTGTCTCACTCCTAGTTCTCTTGCTGACAATATTGAAATTGTGATTCCTGGTTGCTGACATATCAACTAGTGGAAACAAAATATCTTTCTCTACCCTGTCAAAATTGTTCATAATTTTGAACACCTCAATAAGGTCACCTCTTAATCTTCTCTGCTTCCAGGAAAATAAGCCCAATTTCTTTAATCTTTCCTTGTATCTAAAATGCCCTTATTGCTTGTATCATTCTATAAAGCTTCTTTACATTCTGTCAGGACTTTAAATCCCTCTCTAAATAAACAGCACAGAACTGAAAACAATACTCCAAATGATCTGACCAATGATTTGCTCCTGTCTTTGCACCTGTTGCTTTGATGCATTTTTCTTAAAGTGATCTCAAATTCAAGGTGACTGTTAAATAACGCAAAAGCTGCAATGGGATCTTCAGCTCTCGCTCTAGGTAAACACAACACTTTGTGGCGAAAAACACTCCAGTTTTGATCCTTGGCCAGTGCCAGCTTATCTTATCTCAGCCACAAAATCTCCATTTACAATACAATGTATGTTACGAATAAAGGAAAGTAATACCAATGTTAATGTAGGGTAACTAAGAAATTGTCACTATTCATCCAACACAGCCATCAATAAAGTGTATTATGTTTTGAGTTTTGCAAGCACGGGCTGTTTAAGTACAATCAGGATCTTACTTGTTGTGAACAGTCGAAGGGACACGCTGTTTGATACGGTTCACTAATCTTGGACATACAGCCAACATGTTTGGTATCACACCAGCACTGTAATACATTTACGACGTTTGTTATTCAGAGTCATAGTGTCGGAGAAATTTGCCCAATCGGTTAGAGATCACAAAGCACAGCTCGAAGTGAAATTGACAACAGTTTATTGCAAGCGATATTGCTGGAAGAGAAATTCTGATCTACCTGTACAGACTGTCAGTTCTGCGTCTGACTAGGCTGACACAGAACTGACCGTCTGTACAGGTAGATCAGAATTTTCTTCCAGCGATATTGCTTGCAATAAACTTTATGTCAATTCCACTTCGAGCTGTGCTTTGTGATCTCTAACCGATTGGGCAAATTTCTTCAACACATAGAATCATAGACATGTACAGCACGGAAACAGACCCTTCAGTCCAACCCATCCATGCCAACTAGATATCCCAACCCAAACTAGTTCCACCTGCCAGCACCCGGCCCATATCCCTCCAAACCCTTCCTATTCATATACCCATCCAGATGCCTTTTAAATGTTGCAATTGTACCAGCCTCCACCACTTCCTCTGGCAGCTAATTCCATACACAGACCACCCTCTGAGTGAAACATTTGCCCCTTAGGTCTCTTTTATAAGGGTGAGAGGGGAGTAAAGAAGGCTTTTGGCACTCTGGTATTCATGAGTCAGAGCATGGAGTATAGAGGTTGGGGATTTACCTTGCAGTCATACAGCACATTGGTGAGGTCACACTTGGAGTATTGTGTCAATTTTGGTCACCTTGCTAGAGGAAGGATGTTATTAAACTGGAAAGAGTACAGAAGAAATTTACAAGGATGTTGCCAGGACTCAATTGTCTAATTTACAGGGTGAGATTGGATAAGATTAGATTAGATTCCCTACAGTGTGGAAACAGGCCCTTCGGCCCAATCACTCCACATCAACCCTCTGAAAAGTAATTCGTCCAGACCCATTTTCCTCTGACTAATGCACCTAACACTGTGGGAAATTTACCATGGCTAATTCACCTGACCTGTACATCTTTGGACAATGGGAGGAAACCAGAGCAAACCCATGCAGACACGGGGAGAATGTGCAACCTCCACACAGACAGTCACCCGAGGCTGGAATTGAACCTGGGACCCTGGTGCTGTGGGGTAGCAGTGCTACCACTGAGATAAGCTGAGACTTTTTTCTTCATAGCAAAGAGGGGGAGGGATCTTATAGAAGTGTATAAGATCATGAAAAGCATGGATAGGGTGAATGCACTCATTCTTTTTTCCCAGGGTTGGGGAGTCAAGGACAAGAGGGGTCAGTTTAAGGTTAGAGGGAAAAGAATAAAAGAGAACCTGAGGGACAACTTTTGTACACAGAGGATGGTACGCATATGGAATGAGCTACCAATGGAAGTGGTTGAGGCAGGTACATTACAACATTTAAAAAGCATTTGGACAAATACATGAATAAGAAAAGTTTAGAAGGACATGGGCCAAGTGCAGCGAAATGAGGTTAGCATGGATGGACATTTGGATGGTATGGACCAGTTTGGGCCAAAGGACTGTCTCCATGCTGTAGGACTCTATTGACTCCATGACAGTATGCAACATTAGATGTGATTCCACAATTGGACAGCATTTGCTGAACAAAAAGTATATTCGACAGGGGATTTTGAAGAACAGAATCAGCTGTGGTTTCTGATTTCTAATTATCAAAAGAAAGGTGGGGGTGGGGGTCAGACAATCAGAGATCAGTTTGGCTGTAATGTCGTTACCATCAATAGCCCGCTGACAATTGCAGCCTACATTCACACATAACAAATGATTTCGGGCAAGCTAGCAGAGTACTATTGATGACCTTGAAACGATTTGCCAGCGTGAATCATTTCCCTTCAGAATGCCCTGTAGGAAACAGGGAGTCATAAAATAGAAACCAAAAGGTATGCTTTATCACCTGACTGGACCTGTCATTTCGTTTACGTTTTCCAGAAGATAAGATTATCTGCTCTCCAGTGTACAATATCTAATCTCTTTTGCAATAAGAAGTCAATATGAAGTTAGAAAATGCAATGAATTAGGCACTGCTGCTGTAACATAGCAAGTAGTGCAGTATATTAGTTCCATGCTTTATCACGTTGCTGTGGGATGCAGGTTCTCCACTTGGTAAGTGTAACAACCCCTCCAAGGCCAACTGGGAATCACTAATTAATCTCCCAGTGGAGGTTGGTGAGTATGCATTCACTCGCTAACAGGCAAATACATATCTAACGAGAACTCATCACTTGAACCCTTTGCGATGCAGCGATAGTGTTCCTACCACTGGATTGACAGATTTCCGTTCAAGGAGAAAGTGAGGACTGCAGATGCTGGAGATCAGAGTTAAGAGTGGGGTGTTGGAAAAGCGCAGCAGATCAGGGAACATCTGAGAAGTGGGATTACAGTAAAATCCTCACTTTCACAGGAATTACCTGAAGATTGAGTGGGATAACTGCAGAGAGGCTGGTAACCTGTCATCAAGTCATTTATTGACTTGTGCACAATACATTGGCTATGGTTAGCTAGCTCAGTGTCAGTCCCTGAACTGAGCAGATTCGAAATCCCCTCTTGTTTTTATTTTATGAATGGTACAAAATACAAACAATTAGCAATAAACAATAAGCAACAGTTTACAAGAAACAACAGTTTACAGGGAAAGGAGCAGTAAAGCCAAACCCCATACCCCACCCTGCAATCAGTTAGCAGGAAAATGGAGAAGAACCTCAAATCCCACCTTAAGTTATCAAAAGGGGAACAGTAACACAAAATCATACAACACGGTCCAATCAAACAAACAATAAAACAGTACACAGAACACAGATACCCCCAGCAACCCAGCAAACCGCCTGCCTCTCCCACCTTCTGGCCACAAGGTAGTCTATCCCTACAATCTCCGTACACCCCATGCCCCTTCTGGCTCTTGGTCCACCCTGACACATCTTCCGGCCACCTCATGGGCAACATGTCCCATTTCCCCATCCCCCACCACCTCCCGGGGTGATGGTGATCAGGCTTCCCAGATCGCCCTCTGCACCTTCTAGTCACCTCAAGGACAACCCATTCCATTTCCACACCCCATCATCCTGGGACAATGGCAATCAGAGTAGCCTACCCACCCATCCGGCTTCCCAGACTACCTCTCCGCCTCTTCCGGCCACCTCCTTCTAGTTCTAGGTTTGCCCTTACGCACTATCTGGCTCTCACCCACCCCGACACACCATCTAGCCTACAGGCTGCCCAACACACCTTCGGGCCAGCTCTAGGACAACCTATACCTCCCTAGGATGACGGTGTTCAGGACAGCTGACAAGCCTTCCGGCACTCAGCCTACCCCTATGCATCTTCTGGCTCTCAGTCCGCCCTGACATACCTTCCAGCCACCTCCAAGGCAGCCCGTCCCACCTCTTCCTTGGGATGATGGTGCCCAGGGCAGCCTACCCACCTTCTGACTCTCGGGATGGCTGGCATTGGGATGGCGTACACAGCTTCCAGCTACCCACCTTCCAGTTCACGGGACGGCCTATCCAACGTCCAGCCTATGAGCCTTCTGGCTCACAGTAAGGCCTGCCACACCCAGGGACACATAAGACAGTGCAGGTGATAGACCAACATGCAAAAAATGCAGAGTCTACTACCAAAAACAGAGTCCTATCCTTAGTTACCCTTTTAATGTACTTGTAAAAAATCCACAGAGTTTTTACAAGTACATTAAAAGGGTAACTAAGGACAGCATAGGGCCCATCAAAGATCAGCAAGACACTTTTATGTGGAACCGCAGGAGATGTGGGAGATACTAAACATGTATTTTGCATCAATATTTACTGTGGAAAAGGACATGGAAGACATAGAATGTAGGGAACTAGATGGTGACATCTTGAAAAATGTCCATATTACAGAGGAGGAAGTGCTGGATGTCTTGAAATGCATAAAAGTGGATAAATCCCCAGGATCTGATCAGGAAAAACCTAGAACTCTGTGGGAAGGTGGGGAAGATTAGATTAGATTAGATTACCTACAGTGTGGAAACAGGCCCTTCAGCCCAACAAGACCACACCGACCCTTCGAAGAGAAATCCACCCAGACCCATTCCCCTACATTCACCCCTGACTAATGCACCTAACACTATGGGCAATTTAGCACGGCCAGTTCACCAAATTGCACAACTTTGGACTGTGGCAAGTGATTGTTGGGTCTCTTGCTGAGATATTTGTATCATCAATACTCACAGGTGAGGTACCAGAAGATTGGAGGTTGGCTAATGTGGTGCTGCTGTTTAAGAAAGGTGGTAAGGCCAAGCCAGGCATTGCTGTGTGGTCAAACAGTGAAGGGGAGGGCATGGATCAAATCAAAATAGAATTGGAGGGAGAAATAATACATTCCATTCCCTGCAATGCCCACCTTTCCCTGAACAGCTCAAGGGAGTTGGTAGACACCTTGTGCTCCTTCTCCAGGGACACCCGGGCTCGGATGTAGGCGCAGAAGAGGGGCGGGCAATCGGTCATAACAATCCCCTCCACAACCCACTGCCTGGACCTGTTTACGGCCAGCTTGGCCAGGCCCAGGAGCAGACCCACGAGGAGGATCCCCTCTGGATATATTTTTTTCTTTTATATACTCTTTTTTTCTCTTTTTCTACCCCACACTACCCACCTAACAGCGGTAGTGCTTATTTTTCTCCTTTTTATTTCCTTTCAATAGGTGTAAATCTCCTGGTTACATTTTTTTTATTTTCCCCAACAACCATATTGTGTGTGTGCAGGTGGGAGACACAGTGAAAGACAACAGGTGGACAAATCTTTATTCAATTTCCACCACCAGGAAGGAAGGAAACACCTGAGTGGCCAGTGACAAGCAGTGCTTAGAGAGCAATATTGCGTGATCAAATATTGAGGGAGAGAGCAAGGATCAAACCAAAATAGAGTTGGAGTGGGAAATAATACACTCCACTCCCTGCGGTTCCCATTTTTCCCTGAAAATTCTGAAGGTGTTGGTGGACACTGCATGCTCCTTCTCCAGGGATACCTGGGCTCTGACATAGCCGCGGAAAAGGGGCAGGCAATCGATCATAATGACCCCCTGCACAGCCCACTGTCTGAACCTGTTTGTGGCCAGTTTGGCCAAGCCCAGGAGTGGACCCACGTGGGAGATCCCCTCTGTATTTTTTTTTTCTTTTTACCCCCACACTACCACCTAACTGCGGTAGTGCTTATTTTTTTCCCCAGTACCCATGGTGTGTGTGTGAGACACAGTGAGAGACACAAGGTGCACAAATCTTTATTCAATTTCCACCACCAGGAAGAAAGAAAACACCCTAGTGGCCAGTGACAAGTAGTGCCCTTCACATCAAAGGGCAATGCTGTGTGATCAAAACAGTGAAGGGGAGGGCAGGGACTAAATCAAAATAGAGTTGGAGGGGGAAATGATGCACTCCACTCCCTGCGGCGCCCACCCCTCCCTGAACAACTCCAGGATGTTGGTGGACACCACGTGCTCCTTCTCCAAGGACACCCGGGCCCTAACGTAACCGCGGAAGAGGGACAGGCAATCGATCATAATGACCCCCTCCGCATCCCACTGTCTGGATCTGTTTGTGGCCAGTTTGTCCAGGCCCAGGAGCAGACCCACGAGGGAGATCCCCTCAGTATTTTTTTTTAATGTGTGTGTGCAGGTGAATCTGCTGTTTATTTTCTCTTTTTTTGTGTGTGTGCACTCCACTCCCTGCGGCACCCACCTCTCCCTGAACAACTCCAGGGTGTTGGTGGACACCGGGTGCTCCTTCTCCAAGGACACCCAGGCCCTAACATAATCGTGGAAGAGGGGCAGGCAGTCGGCCCTAACGACCCCCTCCACGGACCGCTGCCTGGACCTGTTAATGGCCAGTTTGTCCAGGCCCAGGAGCGGACCCAGGAGGGAGATCCCCTCTGTATTTTTATTTTGTTTGTTTCTTTTTTTTTCTTTTTTGTTTCCCCCACACTACTGCCTAACTGCGGTAGTGCTTATTTTCCCCAGCACCCATGGTGTGTGTGCACAGGTGTGAGACACATCCCCTCTGTATTTTTATTTTTGGCCAGTGACAAGCAGTGCCCTTCACATCAAAGGGCAATGCTGTGTGAACAAACAGTGAAGGGGAGGGCAAGGACTAAATTAAAATAGCGTTGGAGGGGGAAATTATGCACTCCACTCCCTGCAGTGCCCACCTCTCCCTGAACAACTCCAGGGTGTTGGTGGACACCGCGTGCTCCTTCTCCAAGGACACCCGGGCCCTAACGTAACCGCGGAAGAGGGGCAGGCAGTCGGCCCTAACGACCCCCTCCACAGCCCGCTGTCTGGACCTGTTTATGGCCAGTTTGGCCAGGCCTATGAGCAGACCCACGAGGCGGTCTTCAGACCTGCCGGAGGGTAGGCGCGACGCGATTCGACCATGTTCCAGACAGTGATCAGGTCCTGGTAAAAGACAGGCAGCACCTTGAGGGCGACCTCCAAACCGTCACGGTCGACGAACAGGAGCTGCGTGTCGTAGTTGAGGTTACGCACCTGGCGGAAAAAATACGTCGCCAGGGCGCACCACCTAGGAGGAGGCTCGACGTAAAGGTATCGCTGCAAGGTCTGAAGGCGGAAGGTCGCGACCTGGGTGCGGACGCACACCAGCGACTGACCGCCCTCCTCAATGGGGAGACTCAGAACCTGCGCAGCGACCCAGTGCATCTTTTTGTCCCAGAAGAAGTCGACCAACGTTCTCTGGATGTCAGCGACAAAGCCAGGAAGAGGGACCAAAGTGACCAGCCGGTACCACAGCATGGCGGCCACCAGCTGGTTATTTGTGGGTCTTCCCCTCCCCGCCAGCCTTGGTGGTCATGGGGCCTGAGGTCCCGCCCCCCAGCCTTTCCCAGAATATGATTGGCTGGGGGAATGCAGGGGGCGTGGCCAGGGTGGGGAGGGTCAGCCATGTCACTTCCTGCCCCGCCCCTGGTATATCAGGTGATGGCAGGCGGGGCAGGGGCCCAGTTTCCTCTCCGGGGCCCAGAGACACGGTCGCTGCAGGAAGTGGAGCAGCGGTGGTTCCCCCCAGGTTAGTGGTCGGGGTCGGGGTCAGTGGGGCCAGGATCAGGTACGGTTTTAGGGGTTCGGGGGTCAGGGTTCCTGCGCCGAGGCGACGCTGGCACGGCCGCAGGGGCATTGTCGTGCCGGGGCGGGGCAGGTCGTGGGTTACGTGGAGGGGAAGGGGGAAGGGGGAGGGGATGGGGATAGGGTGGTCTCCCCGTGGGCGGGCTTGACGCGTAGCGTCTTTCTGGGCGCCTTCTGTCCGGTCGGACGCTCACCCCCCCTCCCTGCCAGAGGCTGAGGTATTGGGAGCCTCCGGCTTAGCCCCCGGTGCCGGGGCTTGTGGTGTTGACTTTGGGGGAGGGGGAGTGGGTGCGGCGGCACCACCCGCAGCCGTTGGTGTGGGCTGGGCAGCCTTCTGGGTGGGGCAGTTCTTTCTAATGTGCCCCACCTCGCGGCACAGGTGGCACCGCACGTCGTCCGCCGTCCAGAAGGCGCGGTATGCCGCGCCCTCGTGGAGGACAGTGAACGAGCCCTCCGTGACCTCCTCCCGGGCCAGGCAAATAAACACCTGGCGTCGGAAGGAGTATACGTGACGGAGGGCGGGGTCCTTAAGACCGAGCAGGAGCGGTTGAACGCCTGACCGGATCTCCCCCAAGGTGGTGAGGTGGGGAAGAAGGAGCTCGCTGGCAATGAAGGGCGGGACGTTGGAGATCACGACTCTCTGGGCTGTGACCTCCAAAGGGTCGACGGGTAAATGTGTCCCGCCCACAGTGAGCCCCCTCTCCACGGTCAGGTGGACCGCCTGCTCGGTCTTAAGAAAGAATACGGCCTTCCCGTACATGCGGGCCGCAGCGACGATGGCCAGTGGGCCGACCACACTAGCCATGGCCTTACTGCAGGCCTCGATGGTCATGTTGGGATGGGGATAGGCCTTGACCCCCAGGCGTTTGGTCAGGTGCCTGAAGGGGGATGCGGTTGTGGCCGGGGTTGGGGCAGCCGAGCCTAAGGCAGCGGCTACCCCGGCGTAGGTCCGGCTGGGCCCTGCGACCTTCGGGCTCGCCATACTCCGTCGGCCCCCGGCAGCAGCGGTGGAGGTGGGCCTCTGGCAGTATTAACGGTGGAGTCCTTGGGGAGGTGCCCGAGGCCAGTCACCCGAGGCGAGTCCTAGGCAGTGGTGGTGGAGGCAGGCCTCAGGCAAGTCCTCGGCAGGCCCTCAATTGCAGTGTTGGGGGCAGGCCTGTTTGGGGGGGGGGTCCCCAAGACAAGTCCCAGGCAGCCCCAAAATTAAGTCCTGGGCAGCAGCAGTGGAGGTGGGCCTCGGGTCACAGCAGTGGTGGAGGCTGTGGGGAGTGGCCTCAGGTGAGTCCCAGGCTGCAGTGGTGGAGGCAGGCCTCTGGAGAGTCCCAGACAGGCCCTCAGTTGGGGAGGGACTCCCAGGCAAGTCCCAGGCAGCACTGGTGGATGCTGGCCTCTGGCTGCGGCAGAAGCTGAGGCAGGCCTCTGGCGAGTCCCAGGCTGGCCCTTGGTCCCAGCAGTGGAGGGACTCCCAAGCAAGTCCTAGGCAGCAGCAGTGGAGGTAGGCCTCAGGTCACACCAGTGGAGGAGGTTGTGGGAAGGGGCCTCAGGCGAGTCCCAGGCTGCGGTGGTGGAGGCAGGCCCAGGCGCGGTCCCAGAGACCAGCAGTGGGAGTGGGCCCCAGGTCAGCTCAAACACTAGGCCCAGAGCACAAAGCTCTCACCTCCTTCTTCCACCTCCTCCTTGTTCTCCTCCTTCTTCCACCTCCTTCTTTCTTCTTCTTCTTCTTCTCTCTTCTCCTTCTTCCTTCAGCACAACACTGCCACTGGTCCAACTCCTTACTGGGAAAACACCCGAGTGGCCTGTGACAAGCAGTGCCCTTCACATCAAAGGGCAATGCTGTGTGATCAAAACAGGGAAGGGGAGGGCAAGGACTAAATCAAAATAGCGTTGGAGGGGGAAATGATGCACTCCACTCCCTGCGGGGCCCACCTCTCCCTGAACAACTCCAGGGTGTTGGTGGACACCGCGTGCTCCTTCTCCAAGGACACCCAGGCCCTAACGTAATCACGGAAGAGGGGCAGGCAGTCGGCCCTAACGACCCCCTCCACGGCCCGCTGCCTGGACATGTTTATGGCCAGTTTGTCCAGGCCCAGGAGCGGACCCACGAGGGAGATCCCCTCTGTATATTTTTTTTTGTTTGTTTCTTTTTTTCTTTTTTTTCCCCCCACACTACCGCCTAACTGCGGTAGTGCTTATTTTCCCCAGCACCCATGGTGTGTGTGCGCAGGTGTGAGACACATCCCCTCTGTATATTTTTTTTTTCGAGTGGCCAGTGACAAGCAGTGACCTTCAAATAAGGCAATGCTGTGTGAAACATTCCTGTTTATTCTTTTTTGGAATTAACCCCCACAATACCGCCTAACTGCCGTAGTGCTTATTTTTCCCCAGCACCCAAGGTGTGTTTGTGCAGGTGTGAGACGCAGTGAGAGACACAAAGTGCACAAATCTTTATTCAATTTCCCCCACCAGGAAAAGTAGGAAAACACCCGAGTGGCCTGTGACGAGCAGTGCCCTTCCCATCAAAGGGCAATGCTGTGTGATCAAAACAGTGAAGGGGAGGGCAGGGACTAAATCAAAATAGAGTTGGAGGGGGAAATGATGCACTCCACTCCCTGCGGGGCCCACCTCTCCCTGAACAACTCCAGGGTGTTGGTGGACACCGCGTGCTCCTTCTCCAAGGACACCCGGGCCCTAACGTAACCGCGGAAGAGGGGCAGGCAGTCGGCCCTAACGACCCCCTCCACGGCCCGCTGCCTGGACCTGTTTATGGCCAGTTTGGCCAGGCCCAGGAGCAGACCCACGAGGAGATCTTCAGACCTGCCCTCCCTCCTCCGCACCGGGTGCCCGAAGATCAGGAGCGTGGGACTGAAGTGCAAACAAAAGCAGAGGAGGAGGTTTTTAAGAAAATCAAAAAGGGAGTGCAAACGCCCACACCCAATATACACATGGTCCACGGACTCCACAGCGCCACAGAACAAGCAGTTGGGCTGGGAGTCCGTGAACCACCGCAATCTGCGGTTGCAGGGGACTGCTGCGTGCAACACCCTCCACCCCAGATCCCCGAGAGAAAGGGGGAGGACTCCTGCGTAGAGGGCCCTCCACTGGGGACCCCCACCGCCCAGTGGCAAATGGGCACGCCAGGGCGTGTCCGGGCGGTGGATGAGGGAGAAGAGGTGGACGGTGTGCAGCAGCAGTCTGTACAGGACCCGCCTTTTAACGTCCTTGAACGGGACAAAACTAAAATTACGGAGGCGGCTCAGGTTGTGGGGCACAGGCTCCCGCGGGAAGTACGGGACCTTGGGGCCGATGTGAAATTCCGTCCGGGCAGGGGTGAGCGCGGACGGGATCCCACCGCACACCTGAGCGTCCTCCAACTGGTGCACTACGTCGGGTCCGAGCACCGCCGTTTTAAGGCGTCGGATGCCGGTGGCCACGTACCGGACGTCTACCGCTGCCCTGCTCGCTATGTCTTGCGGCAACGTCCAGCCCAGGCCCCCGGCACCCAGCACGTCCCCGACCCTGGTCACCCTCGCCGCCACGGCCCTCCCCTCCGACAGCCACTCGAACCCGCGAGCATGGAGGTGCGGATTCCTGAGCAACGGCTCCCTGACGACAGCCGCTACTCCTGCCGGAGGGTAGGCACGACGCGATTCGACCATGTTCCAGACAGTGATCAGGTCCTGGTAAAAGACAGGCAGCACCTTGAGGGCGACCTCCAATCCGTCACGGTCGACGAACAGGAGCTGCGTGTCGTAGTTGAGGTTACGCACCTGGCGGAAAAAATACGTCGCCAGGGCGCACCACCTAGGAGGAGGCTCGACGTAAAGGTATCGCTGCAAGGTCTGAAGGCGGAAGGTCGCGACCTGGGTGCGGACGCACACCAGCGACTGACCGCCCTCCTCAATGGGGAGACTCAGAACCTGCGCAGCGACCCAGTGCATCTTTTTGTCCCAGAAGAAGTCGACCAACGTTCTCTGGATGTCAGCGACAAAGCCAGGAGGAGGGACCAAAGTGACCAGCCGGTACCACAGCATGGCGGCCACCAGCTGGTTTATGACCAGCACTCGGCTCCTGTAAGATAGCACTCGGAGCAGTCCTGTCCAGCGGCCTAGGCGAGCCGAGACTTTGGCCTCCAGCTCCTGCCAGTTGGCCGGCCAGGATTCCTCGGTCGGGCTGAGGTAGACCCCCAGGTAGAGGAGATGGGTGGTACTCCAGCTGAACCCCCGGAACTCCTCCGGCAGGGAGTCCACCCGCCACGGACCCACCAGTAGCCCGGAACATTTGGCCCAGTTGATCCTGGCGGAAGACGCCGCCGAGTACACGGCCTGGCACTCGCGCATCCTCCCCAGGTCAGCCGGGTCGGTGAAAGTGAGGAGCACGTCGTCGGCGTAGGCCGAGAGGACCACCCCCGCGCCCGCGCCGCGCAGAACCAGCCCCGACAACCTCCTCCGCAAGAGGCGCAGGAAAGGCTCCACGCACAGGGAATACAGCTGGCCGGACAGGGGGCAGCCTTGACGCACTCCTCTCCCGAAGCGAAGGGGCGCCGTCAGGGACCCGTTAACTTTAACCAGACACTCTGCGGCGGCGTACAAAAGTCGGATCCGGGCGACGAACTGCGTCCCGAACCCGAACGCCCGCAGAGTCCCGAGCAGGTACTCGTGATCGACCCTGTCGAACGCCTTCTCCTGGTCGAGAGACAGGAAGGCGCTCGGCAGACCAGCCCGTCGACAGAAATGGATCAGGTCCCGGACCAGATGGACGTTGTCTTGTATCCTCCGGCCCGGGACCGTGTAGGACTGGTCCGGGTGAATCATGTGGGCCAGCACGGAAGCCAGGCGAGAAGACAACACCCTGGCGAATATTTTGTAGTCCGTGCTGAGGAGGGAGACCGGACGCCAGTTCTTCAAAGAACGAAGGTCCCCCTTCTTTGGCAGCAGGACGATGACCGCCCTGCGCCAAGAAAGGGGCAGCTCTCCGGCATTTAGACACTCCCCCAGGACCTGTGCGTAGTCGCTCCCCAGGACGTCCCAGAACGCCCTGAAGAACTCCACAGTCAGCCCGTCCAGCCCCGGGGATTTGCCCCTCGAGAGCCGGTCGAGGGCGCCGGTCAGCTCCTCTAAGTTGACAGGAGCGTCGAGCCTTCCGGCGTCCTCCGGGCTGAGCTGCGGCAGGTCCTCCCACAGAACTCTGCGAGCGTCCTCGCTGGACGGATCCGGAGAGAACAGGGCCGTGTAATAGGATCGGACGTGGGCCCTGATACCCTCCGGATCCGAGACGAGGGACCCGTCGTCGGCCAGCAGCACAAGGAGCTGCTGACGGGTGCCACGCCTTTTTTCCAGCGAGTAGAAGAAGGGGGAGCCGCGGTCCAGGTCCTGGAGGAGCTGGAGCCGCGACCTCACGTACGCGCCCCGAGCCCCGACGAGCTGCAGGTCCCGGAGCGCGGCCTTCTTCTCTTCGTACACCCCGCGCAGGGCCGGGTCCGCGTCGGGCTGACCGAGGCGTGACTCCAGGTCGAGCATCTCCCTCTCCAACTCCCCGATCCTGGATTTCCGCCTCTTCGTCGACCCCCTCGCATACTCCTGACAGAAGACGCGGACGTGAGCCTTGCCCACGTCCCACCATAGCCTCAGGGAGGGGAAGCTTCCCCGCTTCCTTCTCCAGCCGGCCCAGAAACGACGAAACGAGTCCCGGAACCGCTCGTCCTCCAGCAGCAGGTTGTTAAAGTGCCAGTACGCGGAGCCCAACCTGGCGCCGAACGGAAGGAGTTCCGCCCACACCAGGTGATGGTCCGTGCACGACACCTGCCGCGTGGAGGCCTTCGGAAAGCAGGAGGCGTACGCCCGCGAAACGTACAGGCGGTCGATTCTGGACGCTCCGACCCCAGGCCTCACGAAGGTGAAGGCGATGGAGTCAGGATGGAGATTCCGCCAGACGTCCACCAGGTCCAAGGACTTGACCAAGTCCCCCAACCTCCTCCCCGACGTCGAACTCGTGCGGGCACCGCCGTGGTCCCTGTCCTCGAGGACGCAGTTAAAATCTCCCCCGAGGACGACGCACTGGTTCTCGTCGATGGAAGCGAGATGAGCGGACACTTCTTCAAAGAAGCTCGCTTGCCTCGGCCCGGCCAGGGGAGCGTAGACGTTCACCAAGTGAAGCACCGCGCCCCCCAGCCGAACCGTCAGGTGAAGCAAACGGCCTGGCACTGGCTCCCTGACCCCCAAGATCTCCGGCTGAAAATGCGGGGCCAACAAGATAGCCACCCCGCCAGATCTGCGGGCGAGGTGACTCATGTAGACCCCCCCTCGCCACTCCAGGAGCCAGGTGGCTTCGTCTCCCGGGGTAGTGTGGGTTTCTTGCAGGAAGCACACCGCATACCTCCCGTCCCGAAGGACCGAGAGGGTCTGGAATCTGCGCTGTGACTCCCTGCTGCCGTTGATGTTGAGGCTGGCTATAGTTGTCTCCATGTCGGAAGTATAGTGCAACCACCACCAGTACACACAGTTAAACTATGTACATATTTACTGGGAGGACGAGAGAGGGGCACAGAAGTCCCTCGCCCTCACCAGGAGTGCTCCCAGGAAGTTCCTGACTCGCTTTCGCTCATTGACGTCAAGCCCGGGCGCCTGGCGCGCAGCGTGGGCCGACCAGTAGACTCTTTCGAAGGAGCTCCAGCGGTCGAGCGCCAGTTGGGCTCTATCCCGGCGACTCCGAGTTTCCTCGACAAATTCCCGGAGTTCCTCGAGGGGGATGAGGGGGAGATCGGTGGGGGGCACCTGGGACTCGAAAATGTCGCTGGAGACGGACTCCGCGTCGTCCCCGGTGTCCGCCACCGATCCAGAACCCTCCTCCGGGAGGTCGCCTTCGGTCACCGACCCCTCCCCCACCGAGAGGATGGGGGCTGGTCCGGCACCGCCAACTGGCCTCAAACCTCCAGTGACCCCACCCCCAGGGTCACCTTCCGTATCTTCCTCGGCGCACCCCTTCCCGGAACGCCCCGAGTTCGGGTCGCCGGGCGGCAGAGGCTCGGGGCCCCGCTCCTCTCCCGACACCGGGACGCCCGGCTCCTCGGGGAAAAGGTCCTCCCCCAGGGCCAAGGCCCCCGGAAAAACAGTCTGGGAGGGAGGAGCGAGGATAACACCTTCCTCCCCTCCACCGCTCGACGACCCAGCAGTGAATAAAAGTCTGTCGCCTGCACCATGGCCCGTGTTGTTATTAAAATCCTCCCCAGGGGCTGGAGGAGTTATGGCGGTGGAAGGCCCGGCTGTCGCCCCTGGGGGTTTGGGCAGGTCGGGCCATGGTGCAGGACAGTGGGGGGGCACCGTCGGCTCATCCCCTGGAGAGGGGCAGCGCCGCCGGCGCGCTGATGGGATTTCTCCCCCCTCCAAGGGCCAGTGCCTCTTCCCCAGAGAGACAGGGGGGAGTTTATGAGCCTTCGCCTCCCCGCCCGCCTTGGTGGTCATGGGGCCCGAGGTCCCTCCCCCCAGCCTTTCCCGGAATATGATTGGCTGGGGGAATGCAGGGGGCGTGGCCAGGGTGGGGAGGGTCAGCTGTGTCACTTCCTGCCCCGCCCCTGGTATATCAGGTGATGGCGGGCGGGGCAGGGGCCCAGTTCCCTCTCCAGGGCCCAGAGACACGGTCGCTGCAGGAAGTGGAGCAGCGATGGTTCCCCCCAGGTTAGTGCCAGGGGGTGGCTGGGTGGGGCGGGGCTCAGTTTCTGGAGTGGGGGTTGAAGCCCCAGGAGTTTCCGTAGCGAGGTGGGGGTTGGGGTTGGGGTTGGGGTCGGGGTCGGGGTCGGGGTCAGTGGGACCGGGGTCAGGTACGTGTTTGGGGGTTCGGGGGTCAGGGTTCCTTGACCCCCAGGCGTTTGGTCAGGTGCCTGAAGGGGGATGTGGTTGCGGCCGGGGTTGGGCCAGCCGAGCCCAAGGCAGCGGCTACCCCGGCGTAGGTCCGGCTGGGCCCTGCGACCTTCGGGCTCGCCATACTCCGTCGGCCCCCGGCAGCAGCAGTGGAGGTGGGCCTCTGGCAGTAGTCGCGATGAAGTCCTTGGGGAGGTGCCCGAGGCCAGTCACCCGAGGCGAGTCCTAGGCAGCGGTGGTGGAGGCAGGCCTCAGGCAAGTCCTCGGCAGGCCCTCAATTGCAGTGTTGGGGGCAGGCAGCCCCAAAATTGAGTCCTGGGCAGCAGCGGTGGAGGTGGGCCTCGGGTCGCAGCAGTGGTGGAGGTTGTGGGGAGTGGCCTCAGGCGAGTCCCAGGCTGCAGTGGTGGAGGCAGGCCTCAGGCGACAGCAGTTGAGGCAGGCCTCTGTCGAGTCCCAGGCAGGCCCTTGGTTGGGGAGTGGCCTCAGGCAGTGGTGGTGGAGGCAGGCCTCAGGCGACAGCAGCAGTTGAGGCAGGCTCTGGTAAGTCCCAGGCTGGCCCTCGGTCCCAGCAGTGGAGGCAGACCTGTTGGGGAGGGATTCCCAGGCAAGTCCCAGGCAGCAGCGGTGGAGGTGGGCCTCAGGTCGTACCAGTGGTGGAGGTTGTGGGAAGGGGCCTCAGGCAAGTCCCAGGCAGCGGTGGTGGGGGCAGGCCCGTGTGGGGTCTCAGACCAGCAGTGGGTGTGGGCCCCAGGTCAGCTGCAACACTGACTTGACCTGGGCAAGGCCCAGGCTGCAGCTCCAAAACTAGGCCCAGGACTCCAAGCTCTCGCCTCCTTCCACCTCCTCCTTCTCTCTTCTCTTCTCTGTCTTCCTCTTCTTGCACAGCTACACACTGCCACTGGTCCAACTCTTAACAGGTGAAACACCCGAGTGGCCAGTGACAAGCAGTGCCCTTCACATCAAAGGGCAATGCTGTGTGATCAAAACAGTGAAGGGGAGGGCAGGGACTAAATCAAAATAGAGTTGGAGGGGGAAATGATGCACTCCACTCCCTGCGGCGCCCACCTCTCCCTGAACAACTCCAGGGTGTTGGTGGACACCGCGTGCTCCTTCTCCAAGGACACCCGGGCCCTAATGTAATCCCCTCTGTATATTTTTTTTTATTTTTTTTTTGAATCTCCTGTTTTTTTTTTGCTGTGTGATCCAAGACCTCTGTTTTTTTTTTCTTTTTTTTTCCTCTTTTTTTTCTTGTTTTGCTGCGACACTCCTGTTTATTTTTTTTTCTTTTTTTTTTCTTTTTTTTAAACCCCCACACTACCGCCTAACTGCGGTAGTGCTTATTATTTTTAACCCCTGCACCCATGGTGTGTGTGTGCAGCTGTGAGACACAGTGAGAGACATAAAGTGCACAAATCTTTATTTAACTTCCACCACCAGGAAAAGTAGGAAAACACCCGAGTGGCCTGTGACGAGCAGTGCCCTTCACATCAAAGGGCAATGCTGTGTGATCAAAACAGTGAAGGGGAGGGCAGGGACTAAATCAAAATAGAGTTGGAGGGGGAAATGATGCACTCCACTCCCTGCGGCGCCCACCTCTCCCTGAACAACTCCAGGGTGTTGGTGGACACCGCGTGCTCCTTCTCCAAGGACACCCGGGCCCTAATGTAATCCCCTCTGTATATTATTTTTATGCCCAGCACCCATGGTGTGTTGTGTGTGTGCAGGTGTGAGACACAGTGAGAGACAAGGTGTACAAATCTTTATTCAATTTCCAGCACCAGGAAAAGTAGGAAAACACCCGAGTGGCCTGTGACGAGCAGTGCCCTTCACATCAGGGGGCAATACTGCGTGATTCTCCTGGTTATATATTTTTTTTTTTTTTTTTTTTCTTTTTTTTTCTTTTTACCCCCACACTACCGCCTAACTGCGGTAGTGCTTATTTTTTTCCAGCACCCATGGTGTGTGTGTGTGTGTGTGCAGCTGTGAGACACAGTGAGAGACATAAAGTGCACAAATCTTTATTTAATTTCCACCACCAGGAAAAGTAGGAAAACACCCGAGTGGCCTGTGACGAGCAGTGCCCTTCACATCAAAGGGCAATGCTGTGTGATCAAAACAGTGAAGGGGAGGGCAGGGACTAAATCAAAATAGAGTTGGAGGGGGAAATGATGCACTCCAATCCCTGCGGCGCCCACCTCTCCCTGAACAACTCCAGGGTGTTGGTGGACACCGCGTGCTCCTTCTCCAAGGACACCCGGGCCCTAATGTAATCCCCTCTGTATATTTTTTTTTTTCTTTCGTGTGTGTGTGCAGCTGTGAGACACAGTGAGAGACATAAAGTGCACAAATCTTTATTTAATTTCCACCACCAGGAAAAGTAGGAAAACACCCGAGTGGCCTGTGACGAGCAGTGCCCTTCACATCAAAGGGCAATGCTGTGTGATCAAAACAGTGAAGGGGAGGGCAGGGACTAAATCAAAATAGAGTTGGAGGGGGAAATGATGCACTCCACTCCCTGCGGCGCCCACCTCTCCCTGAACAACTCCAGGGTGTTGGTGGACACCGCGTGCTCCTTCTCCAAGGACACCCGGGCCCTAATGTAATCCCCTCTGTATATTTTTTTTTATATAGAGTTGGAGGGGGAAATGATGCACTCATCTCCTGTTTATTTTTTTTTCTTTTTTTTTGCACCGATGGTGTGGTATGTGATCTCCTGTTTATTTATTTTTTTTTTTCTTTTTACCCCCACACTACCGCCTAACTGCGGTAGTGCTTATTTTTTTCCAGCACCCATGGTGTGTGTGTGTGTGTGTGTGTGTGTGCAGCTGTGAGACACACTGAGAGACATTAAGTGCACAAATCTTTATTTAATTTCCACCACCAGGAAAAGTAGGAAAACACCCGAGTGGCCTGTGACGAGCAGTGCCCTTCACATCAAAGGGCAATGCTGTGTGATCAAAACAGTGAAGGGGAGGGCAGGGACTAAATCAAAATAGAGTTGGAGGGGGAAATGATGCACTCCACTCCCTGCGGCGCCCACCTCTCCCTGAACAACTCCAGGGTGTTGGTGGACACCGCGTGCTCCTTCTCCAAGGACACCCGGGCCCTAACGTAACCGCGGAAGAGGGGCAGGCAGTCGGCCCTAACGACCCCCTCCACGGCCCGCTGCCTGGACCTGTTTATGGCCAGTTTGGCCAGGCCCAGGAGCAGACCCACGAGGAGGTCTTCAGACCTGCCCTCCCTCCTCCGCACCGGGTGCCCGAAGATCAGGAGCGTGGGACTGAAGTGCAACCAAAAGCAGAGGAGAAGGTTTTTCAGAAAATCAAAAATAGAGTGCAAACGCCCACACCCAACATACACATGGTCCACGGACTCCACAGCGCCACAGAACAAGCAGTTGGGCTGGGAGTCCGTGAACCACCGCAATCTGCGGTTGCAGGGGACTGCTGCGTGCAGCACCCTCCACCCCAGATCCCCGAGAGAAAGGGGGAGGACTCCTGCGTAGAGAGCCCTCCACTGGGGATCCCCACCGCCCGGTGGCAAATGGGCACGCCAGGGCGTGTCCGGGCGGTGGATGAGGGAGAAGAGGTGGACGGTGTGCAGCAGCAGTCTGTACAGGACCCGCCTTTTAACGTCCTTGAACGGGACAAACCTAAAATTACGGAGGCGGCTCAGGTTGTGGGGCACAGGCTCCCGCGGGAAGTACGGGACCCTGGGGCCGATGTGAAATTCCGTCCGGGCAGGGGTGAGCGCGGACGGGATCCCACCGCACACCTGAGCGTCCTCCAACTGGTGCACTACGTCGGGTCCGAGCACCGCCGTTTTAAGGCGTCGGATGCCGGTGGCCACGTACCGGACGTCTACCGCTGCCCTGCTCGCTATGTCTTGCGGCAACGTCCAGCCCAGGCCCCCGGCACCCAGCACGTCCCCGACCCTGGTCACCCTCGCCGCCACGGCCCTCCCCTCCGACAGCCACTCGAACCCGCGAGCACGGAGGTGCGGATTCCTGAGCAACGGCTCCCTGACGACAGCCGCTACTCCTGCCGGAGGGTAGGCGCGACGCGATTCGACCATGTTCCAGACAGTGATCAGGTCCTGGTAAAAGACAGGCAGCACCTTGAGGGCGACCTCCAAACCGTCACGGTCGACGAACAGGAGCTGCGTGTCGTAGTTGAGGTTACGCACCTGGCGGAAAAAATACGTCGCCAGGGCGCACCACCTAGGAGGAGGCTCGACGTAAAGGTATCGCTGCAAGGTCTGAAGGCGGAAGGTCGCGACCTGGGTGCGGACGCACACCAGCGACTGACCGCCCTCCTCATTGGGGAGACTCAGAACCTGCGCAGCGACCCAGTGCATCTTTTTGTCCCAGAAGAAGTCGACCAACGTTCTCTGGATGTCAGCGACAAAGCCAGGAGGAGGGACCAAAGTGACCAGCCGGTACCACAGCATGGCGGCCACCAGCTGGTTTACGACCAGCACTCGGCTCCTGTAAGATAGCACTCGGAGCAGTCCTGTCCAGCGGCCTAGGCGAGCCGAGACTTTGGCCTCCAGCTCCTGCCAGTTGGCCGGCCAGGATTCCTCGGTCGGGCTGAGGTAGACCCCCAGGTAGAGGAGATGGGTGGTACTCCAGCTGAACCCCCGAAACTCCTCCGGCAGGGAGTCCACCCGCCACGGACCCACCAGTAGCCCGGAACATTTGGCCCAGTTGATCCTGGCGGAAGACGCCGCCGAGTACACGGCCTGGCACTCGCGCATCCTCCCCAGGTCAGCCGGGTCGGTGAAAGTGAGGAGCACGTCGTCGGCGTAGGCCGAGAGGACCACCCCCGCGCCGGCGCCGCGCAGAACCAGCCCCGACAACCTCCTCCGCAAGAGGCGCAGGAAAGGCTCCACGCACAGGGAATACAGCTGGCCGGACAGGGGGCAGCCTTGACGCACTCCTCTCCCGAAGCGAAGGGGCGCCGTCAGGGACCCGTTAACTTTAACCAGACACTCTGCGGCGGCGTACAAAAGTCGGATCCGGGCGACGAACTGCGTCCCGAACCCGAACGCCCGCAGAGTCCCGAGCAGGTACTCGTGATCGACCCTGTCGAACGCCTTCTCCTGGTCGAGAGACAGGAAGGCGCTCGGCAGACCAGCCCGTCGACAGAAATGGATCAGGTCCCGGACCAGATGGACGTTGTCTTGTATCCTCCGGCCCGGGACCGTGTAGGACTGGTCCGGGTGAATCATGTGGGCCAGCACGGAAGCCAGGCGAGAAGACAACACCCTGGCAAAGATTTTGTAGTCCGTGCTGAGGAGGGAGACCGGACGCCAGTTCTTCAAAGAACGAAGGTCCCCCTTCTTTGGCAGCAGGACGATGACCGCCCTGCGCCAAGAAAGGGGCAGCTCTCCGGCATTTAGACACTCCCCCAGGACCTGTGCGTAGTCGCTCCCCAGGACGTCCCAGAACGCCCTGAAGAACTCCACAGTCAGCCCGTCCAGCCCCGGGGATTTGCCCCTCGAGAGCCGGTCGAGGGCGCCGGTCAGCTCCTCTAAGGTGACGGGAGCGTCGAGCCTTCCGGCGTCCTCCGGGCTGAGCTGCGGCAGGTCCTCCCACAGAACTCTGCGAGCGTCCTCGCTGGACGGATCCGGAGAGAACAGGGCCGTGTAATAGGATCGGACGTGGGCCCTGATACCCTCCGGATCCGAGACGAGGGACCCGTCGTCGGCCAGCAGCACAAGGAGCTGCTGACGGGTGCCACGCCTTTTTTCCAGCGAGTAGAAGAAGGGGGAGCCGCGGTCCAGGTCCTGGAGGAGCTGGAGCCGCGACCTCACGTACGCGCCCCGAGCCCCGACGAGCTGCAGGTCCCGGAGCGCGGCCTTCTTCTCTTCGTACACCCCGCGCAGGGCCGGGTCCGCGTCGGGCTGACCGAGGCGTGACTCCAGGTCGAGCATCTCCCTCTCCAACTCCCCGATCCTGGATTTCCGCCTCTTCGTCGACCCCCTCGCGTACTCCTGACAGAAGACGCGGACGTGAGCCTTGCCCACGTCCCACCAAAGCCTCAGGGAGGGGAAGCTTCCCCGCTTCCTTCTCCAGCCGGCCCAGAAACGACGAAACGAGTCCCGGAACCGCTCGTCCTCCAGCAGCAGGTTGTTAAAGTGCCAGTACGCGGAGCCCAACCTGGCGCCGAACGGAAGGAGTTCCGCCCACACCAGGTGATGGTCCGTGCACGACACCTGCCGCGTGGAGGCCTTCGGAAAGCAGGAGGCGTACGCCCGCGAAACGTACAGGCGGTCGATTCTGGACGCTCCGACCCCAGGCCTCACGAAGGTGAAGGCGATGGAGTCAGGATGGAGATTCCGCCAGACGTCCACCAGGTCCAAGGACTTGACCAAGTCCCCCAACCTCCTCCCCGACGTCCAACTCGTGCGGGCACCGCCGTGGTCCCTGTCCTCGAGGACGCAGTTAAAATCTCCCCCGAGGACGACGCACTGGTTCTCGTCGATGGAAGCGAGATGAGCGGACACTTCTTCGAAGAAGCTCGCTTGCCTCGGCCCGGCCAGGGGAGCGTAGACGTTCACCAAGTGAAGCACCGCGCCCCCCAGCCGAACCGTCAGGTGAAGCAAACGGCCTGGCACTGGCTCCCTGACCCCCAAGATCTCCGGCTGAAAATGCGGGGCCAACAAGATAGCCACCCCGCCAGATCTGCGGGTGAGGTGACTCATGTAGACCCCCCTCGCCACTCCAGGAGCCAGGTGGCTTCGTCTCCCGGGGTAGTGTGGGTTTCTTGCAGGAAGCACACCGCATACCTCCCGTCCCGAAGGACCGAGAGGGTCTGGAATCTGCGCTGTGACTCCCTGCTGCCGTTGATGTTGAGGCTGGCTATAGTTGTCTCCATGTCGGAAGTATAGTGCAACCACCACCAGTACACACAGTTAAACTATGTACATATTTACTGGGAGGACGAGAGAGGGGCACAGAAGTCCCTCGCCCTCACCAGGAGTGCTCCCAGGAAGTTCCTGACTCGCTTTCGCTCATTGACGTCAAGCCCGGGCGCCTGGCGCGCAGCGTGGGCCGACCAGTAGACTCTTTCGAAGGAGCTCCAGCGGTCGAGCGCCAGTTGGGCTCTATCCCGGCGACTCCGAGTTTCCTCAACAAATTCCCGGAGTTCCTCGAGGGGGATGAGGGGGAGATCGGTGGGGGGCACCTGGGACTCGAAAATGTCGCTGGAGACGGACTCCGCGTCGTCCCCGGTGTCCGCCACCGATCCAGAACCCTCCTCCGGGAGGTCGCCTTCGGTCACCGACCCTTCCCCCACCGAGAGGATGGGGGCTGGTCCGGCACCGCCAACTGGCCTCAAACCTCCAGTGACCCCACCCCCAGGGTCACCTTCCGTATCTTCCTCGGCGCACCCCTTCCCGGAACGCCCCGAGTTCGGGTCGCCGGGCGGCAGAGGCTCGGGGCCCCGCTCCTCTCCCGACACCGGGACGCCCGGCTCCTCGGGGAAAAGGTCCTCCCCCAGGGCCAAGGCCCCCGGAAAAACAGTCTGGGAGGGAGGAGCGAGGATAACACCTTCCTCGCCTCCACCGCTCGACGACCCAATGGTAAAAAGAACACGGCCGCCTGCACCATGGCCCGTGACGGTATTAAAATCCTCCCCAGGGGCTGGAGGAGTTATGGCGGTGGAAGGCCCGGCTGTCGCCCCTGGGGGTTTGGGCAGGTCAGGCCATGGTGCAGGACAGTGGGGAGACACCGTCGGCTCATCCCCTGGAGAGGGGCAGCGCCGCCGGCGCGCTGATGGGATTTCTCCCCCCTCCAAGGGCCGGCGCCTCTTCCCCAGAGAGACAGGGGGGGATTTATGGGTCTTCCCCTCCCCGCCCGCCTTGGTGGTCGTGGGGCCCGAGGTCCCTCCCCCCCGCCTTTCCCGGAATATGATTGGCTGGGGGAATGCAGGGGGCGTGGCCAGGGTGGAGAGGGTCAGCCGTGTCACTTCCTGCCCCGCCCCTGGTATATCAGGTGATGGCAGGCGGGGCAGGGGCCCAGTTCCCTCTCCGGGGCCCAGAGACACGGTCGCTGCAGGAAGTGGAGCAGCGATGGTTCCCCCCAGGTTAGTGCCAGGGGGTGGCTGGGTGGGGCGGGGCTCAGTTTCTGGAGGGGGGGTTGAAGCCCCAGGAGTTTCCTTAACGGGGTGGGGGTCGGTGTTGGGGTCGGGGTCAGTGGGACCGGGATCAGGTACGGGTTTGGGGGTTCGGGGGTCAGGGTTCCCGCGCCGGGGCGACGCTGGCACGGCCGCAGGGGCATTGTCGTGCCGGGGCGGGGCAGGTCGTGGGTTACGTGGAGGGGAAGGGGAAGGGGATGGGGATAGGGTGGTCTCCCCGTGGGCGGGCTTGACGCGTTGCGTCTTCCTGAGCGCCTTCCGTTCGGTCGGACGCTCACCCCCCTCCCTGCCAGAGGCTGAGGTATTAGGAGCCTCCGGCTTAGCCCCCGGAGCCGGGGCTTGTGGTGTTGGCTTTGGGGGAGGGGGAATGGGTGCGGCGGCACCACCCGCAGCCGTTGGTGTGGGCTGGGCAGCTTTCTGGGTGGGGCAGTTTTTTCTAACATGCCCCACCTCGCGGCACAGGTGGCACCGCACGCCGTCCGCCGTCCAGAAGGCGCGGTATGCCGCGCCCTCGTGGAGGACAGTGAAGGAGCCCTCCGTGACCTCCTCCCGGGCCAGGCAAATAAACACCTGGCGTCGGAAGGAGTACACGTGACGGAGGGTGGGGTCCTTAAGACCGAGCAGGAGCGGTTGAACACCTGACCGGATCTCCCCCAAGGTGTTGAGGTGGGGAAGAAGGAGCTCGCTGGCAATGAAGGGCGGGACGTTGGAGATCACGACTCTCTGGGCCGTGACCTCCAAAGGGTCGACTGGCAAATATGTCCCGCCCACAGTGAGCCCCCTCTCCACGGCCAGGTGGACCGCCTGCTCGGTCTTGAGAAAGAATACGGCCTTCCCGTACATGCGGGCCGCAGCGACGATGGCCAGTGGGCCGACCACACTAGCCATGGCCTTACTGCAGGCCTCGATGGTCATGTTGGGATGGGGATAGGCCTTGACCCCCAGGCGTTTGGTCAGGTGCCTGAAGGGGGATGCGGTTGCGGCCGGGTTGGGCCAGCCGAGCCCAAGGCAGCGGCTACCCCGGCGTAGGTCCGGCTGGGCCCTGCGACCTTCGGGCTCGCCATACTCCGTCGGCCCCCGGCAGCAGCGGTGGAGGTGGGCCTCTGGCAGTAGTCGCGGTGGAGTCCTTGGGGAGGTGCCCGAGGCCAGTCACCCGAGGCGAGTCCTAGGCAGCGGTGGTGTAGGCAGGCCTCAGGCAAGTCCTCGGCAGGCCTGTTGGGGGGGTCCCCAAGACAAGTCCCAGGCAGCCCCAAAATTATGTCCTGGGCAGCAGCGGTGGAGGTGGGCCTCAGGTCGCAGCAGTGGTGGAGGCTGCGGGGAGTGGCCTCAGGCAAGTCCCAGGCTGCGGTGGTGGAGGCAGGCCTCTGGCGAGTCCCAGGCAGGCCCTCAGTTGGGGAGGGACTCCCAGGCAAGTCCCAGGCAGCGCTGGTGGAGGCAGGCCTCTGGCTGCAGCAGAAGTTGAGGCAGGCCTCTGGCGAGTCCCAGGCTGGCCCTTGGTCCCAGCAGTGGAGGTAGGCCTCAGGTCACACCAGTGGAGGAGGTTGTGGGAAGGGGCCTCAGGCGAGTCCCAGGCTGCGGTGGTGGAGGGCAGGCCCAGGCGGGGTCCCAGAGACCAGCAGTGGGAGTGGGCCCCAGGTCAGCTCAAACACAGGGCCCAGAACACACAGCTCTCACCTCCTTCCTCCACCTCCTTCTTGTTCTTCCACCTTCTTCTCTCTTCTCTCTTCTCTCTTCTCCCACAGGCACAACACTGCCACTGGTCCAACTCTTAACAGGTGAAACACCCGAGTGGCCTGTGACGAGCAGTGCCCTTCACATCAAAGGGCAATGCTGTGTGATCAAAACAGTGAAGGGGAGGGCAGGGACTAAATCAAAATAGAGTTGGAGGGGGAAATGATGCACTCCACTCCCTGCGGCGCCCACCTCTCCCTGAACAACTCCAGGGTGTTGGTGGACACCGCGTGCTCCTTCTCCAAGGACACCCGGGCCCTAATGTAATCCCCTCTGTAAATTTTTTTTTTTCTTTTTTTCTTTTTTTTTAATTAACCCCCACACTACCGCCTAACTGCGGTAGTGCTTATTTTTTTCCCAGCACCCATGGTGTGTGTGTGTGTGTGCAGCTGTGAGACACAGTGAGAGACATAAAGTGCACAAATCTTTATTTAATTTCCACCACCAGGAAAAGTAGGAAAACACCCGAGTGGCCTGTGACGAGCAGTGCCCTTCACATCAAAGGGCAATGCTGTGTGATCAAAACAGTGAAGGGGAGGGCAGGGACTAAATCAAAATAGAGTTGGAGGGGGAAATGATGCACTCCACTCCCTGCGGCGCCCACCTCTCCCTGAACAACTCCAGGGTGTTGGTGGACACCGCGTGCTCCTTCTCCAAGGACACCCGGGCCCTAACGTAACCGCGGAAGAGGGGCAGGCAGTCGGCCCTAACGACCCCCTCCACGGCCCGCTGCCTGGACCTGTTTATGGCCAGTTTGGCCAGGCCCAGGAGCAGACCCACGAGGAGGTCTTCAGACCTGCCCTCCCTCCTCCGCACCGGGTGCCCGAAGATCAGGAGCGTGGGACTGAAGTGCAACCAAAAGCAGAGGAGAAGGTTTTTCAGAAAATCAAAAAGGGAGTGCAAACGCCCACACCCAACATACACATGGTCCACGGACTCCACAGCGCCACAGAACAAGCAGTTGGGCTGGGAGTCCGTGAACCACCGCAATCTGCGGTTGCAGGGGACTGCTGCGTGCAGCACCCTCCACCCCAGATCCCCGAGAGAAAGGGGGAGGACTCCTGCGTAGAGAGCCCTCCACTGGGGATCCCCACCGCCCGGTGGCAAATGGGCACGCCAGGGCGTGTCCGGGCGGTGGATGAGGGAGAAGAGGTGGACGGTGTGCAGCAGCAGTCGATATAGGACACACCTTTTAACGTCCTTGAACGGGACTAAGTTAAAATTTCGGAGGCGGCTCAGGTTGTGGGGCACAGGCTCCCGCGGGAAGTACGGGACCCTGGGGCCAATGTGAAATTCCGTCCGGGCAGGGGTGAGCGCGGACGGGATCCCACCGCACACCTGAGCGTCCTCCAACTGGTGCACTACGTCGGGTCCGAGCACTGCCGTTTTAAGGCGTCGGATGCCGGTGGCCACGTACCGGACGTCTACCGCTGCCCTGCTCGCTATGTCTTGCGGCAACGTCCAGCCCAGGCCCCCGGCACCCAGCACGTCCCCGACCCTGGTCACCCTCGCCGCCACGGCCCTCCCCTCCGACAGCCACTCGAACCCGCGAGCACGGAGGTGCGGATTCCTGAGCAACGGCTCCCTGACGACAGCCGCTACTCCTGCCGGAGGGTAGGCGCGACGCGATTCGACCATGCTCCAGACAGTGATCAGGTCCTGGTAAAAGACAGGCAGCACCTTGAGGGCGACCTCCAAACCGTCACGGTCGACGAACAGGAGCTGCGTGTCGTAGTTGAGGTTACGCACCTGGCGGAAAAAATACGTCGCCAGGGCGCACCACCTCGGAGGAGGCTCGACGTAAAGGTATCGCTGCAAGGTCTGAAGGCGGAAGGTCGCGACCTGGGTGCGGACGCACACCAGCGACTGACCGCCCTCCTCAATGGGGAGACTCAGAACCTGCGCAGCGACCCAGTGCATCTTTTTGTCCCAGAAGAAGTCGACCAACGTTCTCTGGATGTCAGCGACAAAGCCAGGAGGAGGGACCAAAGTGACCAGCCGGTACCACAGCAGGGCGGCCACCAGCTGGTTTACGACCAGCACTCGGCTCCTGTAAGATAGCACTCGGAGCAGTCCTGTCCAGCGGCCTAGGCGAGCCGAGACTTTGGCCTCCAGCTCCTGCCAGTTGGCCGGCCAGGATTCCTCGGTCGGGCTGAGGTAGACCCCCAGGTAGAGGAGATGGGTGGTACTCCAGCTGAACCCCCGAAACTCCTCCGGCAGGGAGTCCACCCGCCACGGACCCACCAGTAGCCCGGAACATTTGGCCCAGTTGATCCTGGCGGAAGACGCCGCCGAGTACACGGCCTGGCACTCGCGCATCCTCCCCAGGTCAGCCGGGTCGGTGAAAGTGAGGAGCATGTCGTCGGCGTAGGCCGAGAGGACCACCCCCGCGCCCGCGCCGCGCAGAACCAGCCCCGACAACCTCCTCCGCAAGAGGCGCAGGAAAGGCTCCACGCACAGGGAATACAGTTGGCCGGACAGGGGGCAGCCTTGACGCACTCCTCTCCCGAAGCGAAGGGGCGCCGTCAGGGACCCGTTAACTTTAACCAGACACTCTGCGGCGGCGTACAAAAGTCGGATCCGGGCGACGAACTGCGTCCCGAACCCGAACGCCCGCAGAGTCCCGAGCAGGTACTCGTGATCGACCCTGTCGAACGCCTTCTCCTGGTCGAGAGACAGGAAGGCGCTCGGCAGACCAGCCCGTCGACAGAAATGGATCAGGTCCCGGACCAGATGGACGTTGTCTTGTATCCTCCGGCCCGGGACCGTGTAGGACTGGTCTGGGTGAATCATGTGGGCCAGCACGGAAGCCAGGCGAGAAGACAACACCCTGGCAAAGATTTTGTAGTCCGTGCTGAGGAGGGAGACCGGACGCCAGTTCTTCAAAGAACGAAGGTCCCCCTTCTTTGGCAGCAGGACGATGACCGCCCTGCGCCAAGAAAGGGGCAGCTCTCCGGCATTTAGACACTCCCCCAGGACCTGTGCGTAGTCGCTCCCCAGGACGTCCCAGAACGCCCTGAAGAACTCCACAGTCAGCCCGTCCAGCCCCGGGGATTTGCCCCTCGAGAGCCGGTCGAGGGCGCCGGTCAGCTCCTCTAAGGTGACGGGAGCGTCGAGCCTTCCGGCGTCCTCCGGGCTGAGCTGCGGCAGGTCCTCCCACAGAACTCTGCGAGCGTCCTCGCTGGACGGATCCGGAGAGAACAGGGCCGTGTAATAGGATCGGACGTGGGCCCTGATACCCTCCGGATCCGAGACGAGGGACCCGTCGTCGGCCAGCAGCACAAGGAGCTGCTGACGGGTGCCACGCCTTTTTTCCAGCGAGTAGAAGAAGGGGGAGCCGCGGTCCAGGTCCTGGAGGAGCTGGAGCCGCGACCTCACGTACGCGCCCCGAGCCCCGACGAGCTGCAGGTCCCGGAGCGCGGCCTTCTTCTCTTCGTACACCCCGCGCAGGGCCGGGTCCGCGTCGGGCTGACCGAGGCGTGACTCCAGGTCGAGCATCTCCCTCTCCAACTCCCCGATCCTGGATTTCCGCCTCTTTGTCGACCCCCTCGCGTACTCCTGACAGAAGACGCGGACGTGAGCCTTGCCCACGTCCCACCAAAGCCTCAGGGAGGGGAAGCTTCCCCGCTTCCTTCTCCAGCCGGCCCAGAAACGACGAAACGAGTCCCGGAACCGCTCGTCCTCCAGCAGCAGGTTGTTAAAGTGCCAGTACGCGGAGCCCAACCTGGCGCCGAACGGAAGGAGTTCCGCCCACACCAGGTGATGGTCCGTGCACGACACCTGCCGCGTGGAGGCCTTCGGAAAGCAGGAGGCGTACGCCCGCGAAACGTACAGGCGGTCGATTCTGGACGCTCCGACCCCAGGCCTCACGAAGGTGAAGGCGATGGAGTCAGGATGGAGATTCCGCCAGACGTCCACCAGGTCCAAGGACTTGACCAAGTCCCCCAACCTCCTCCCCGACGTCGAACTCGTGCGGGCACCGCCGTGGTCCCTGTCCTCGAGGACGCAGTTAAAATCTCCCCCGAGGACGACGCACTGGTTCTCGTCGATGGAAGCGAGATGAGCGGACACTTCTTCGAAGAAGCTCGCTTGCCTCGGCCCGGCCAGGGGAGCGTAGACGTTCACCAAGTGAAGCACCGCGCCCCCCAGCCGAACCGTCAGGTGAAGCAAACGGCCTGGCACTGGCTCCCTGACCCCCAAGATCTCCGGCTGAAAATGCGGGGCCAACAAGATAGCCACCCCGCCAGATCTGCGGGTGAGGTGACTCATGTAGACCCCCCCTCGCCACTCCAGGAGCCAGGTGGCTTCGTCTCCCGGGGTAGTGTGGGTTTCTTGCAGGAAGCACACCGCATACCTCCCGTCCCGAAGGACCGAGAGGGTCTGGAATCTGCGCTGTGACTCCCTGCTGCCGTTGATGTTGAGGCTGGCTATAGTTGTCTCCATGTCGGAAGTATAGTGCAACCACCACCAGTACACACAGTTAAACTATGTACATATTTACTGGGAGGACGAGAGAGGGGCACAGAAGTCCCTCGCCCTCACCAGGAGTGCTCCCAGGAAGTTCCTGACTCGCTTTCGCTCATTGACGTCAAGCCCGGGCGCCTGGCGCGCAGCGTGGGCCGACCAGTAGACTCTTTCGAAGGAGCTCCAGCGGTCGAGCGCCAGTTGGGCTCTATCCCGGCGACTCCGAGTTTCCTCGACAAATTCCCGGAGTTCCTCGAGGGGGATGAGGGGGAGATCGGTGGGGGGCACCTGGGACTCGAAAATGTCGCTGGAGACGGACTCCGCGTCGTCCCCGGTGTCCGCCACCGATCCAGAACCCTCCTCCGGGAGGTCGCCTTCGGTCACCGACCCCTCCCCCACCGAGAGGATGGGGGCTGGTCCGGCACCGCCAACTGGCCTCAAACCTCCAGTGACCCCACCCCCAGGGTCACCTTCCGTATCTTCCTCGGCGCACCCCTTCCCGGAACGCCCCGAGTTCGGGTCGCCGGGCGGCAGAGGCTCGGGGCCCCCGCTCCTCTCCCGACACCGGGACGCCCGGCTCCTCGGGGAAAAGGTCCTCCCCCAGGGCCAAGGCCCCCAGAAAAACAGTCTGGGAGGGAGGAGCGAGGATAACACCTTCCTCCCCTCCACCGCTCGACGACCCAATGTTAAAAAGAACACGGCCGCCTGCACCATGGCCCGTGACGGTATTAAAATCCTCCCCAGGGGCTGGAGGAGTTATGGCGGTGGAAGGCCCGGCTGTCGCCCCTGGGGGTTTGGGCAGGTCAGGCCATGGTGCAGGACAGTGGGGAGACACCGTCGGCTCATCCCCTGGAGAGGGGCAGCGCCGCCGGCGCGCTGATGGGATTTCTCCCCCCTCCAAGGGCCGGCGCCTCTTCCCCAGAGAGACAGGGGGGGATTTATGGGTCTTCCCCTCCCCGCCCGCCTTGGTGGTCGTGGGGCCCGAGGTCCCTCCCCCCCGCCTTTCCCGGAATATGATTGGCTGGGGGAATGCAGGGGGCGTGGCCAGGGTGGAGAGGGTCAGCCGTGTCACTTCCTGCCCGCCCCTGGTATATCAGGTGATGGCGGGCGGGGCAGGGGCCCAGTTCCCTCTCCGGGGCCCAGAGACACGGTCGCTGCAGGAAGTGGAGCAGCGATGGTTCCCCCCAGGTTAGTGCCAGGGGGTGGCTGGGTGGGGCGGGGCTCAGTTTCTGGAGGGGGGGTTGAAGCCCCAGGAGTTTCCTTAACGGGGTGGGGGTCGGTGTTGGGGTCGGGGTCAGTGGGGCCGGGATCAGGTACGTGTTTGGGGGTTCGGGGGTCAGGGTTCCCGCGCCGGGGCGACGCTGGCACGGCCGCAGGGGCATTGTCGTGCCGGGGCGGGGCAGGTCGTGGGCTACGTGGAGGGGGAGGGGAAGGGGAAGGGGATGGGGATAGGGTGGTCTCCCCCGTGGGCGGGCTTGACGCGTTGCGTCTTCCTGAGCGCCTTCCGTTCGGTCGGGCGCTCACCCCCCTCCCTGCCAGAAGCTGAGGCATTGGGAGCCTCCGGCTTAGCCCCCGGTGCCGGGGCTTGTGGTGTTGACTTTGGGGGAGGGGGAGTGGGTGCGGCGGCACCACCCGCAGCCGTTGGTGTGGGCTGGGCAGCCTTCTGGGTGGGGCAGTTCTTTCTAATGTGCCCCACCTCACGGCACAGGTGGCACCGCACACCGTCCGCCGTCCAGAAGGCGCGGTATGCCGCGCCCTCGTGGAGGACAGTGAAGGAGCCCTCCGTGACCTCCTCCCGGGCCAGGCAAATAAACACCTGGCGTCGGAAGGAGTATACGTGACGGAGGGTGGGGTCCTTAAGACCGAGCAGGAGCGGTTGAACACCTGACCGGATCTCCCCCAAGGTGTTGAGGTGGGGAAGAAGGAGCTCGCTGGCAATGAAGGGCGGGACGTTGGAGATCACGACTCTCTGGGCCGTGACCTCCAAAGGGTCGACTGGCAAATATGTCCCGCCCACAGTGAGCCCCCTCTCCACGGCCAGGTGGACCGCCTGCTCGGTCTTAAGAAAGAAGACGGCCTTCCCGTACATGCGGGCCGCAGCGACGATGGCCAGTGGGCCGACCACACTAGCCATGGCCTTACTGCAGGCCTCGATGGTCATGTTGGGATGGGGATAGGCCTTGACCCCCAGGCGTTTGGTCAGGTGCCTGAAGGGGGATGCGGTTGCGGCCGGGTTGGGCCAGCCGAGCCCAAGGCAGCGGCTACCCCGGCGTAGGTCCGGCTGGGCCCTGCGACCTTCGGGCTCGCCATATTCTGCTGCTGGAGGTGGGCCTTTGGCTGTAGCAGTGGCGGAAGTCCTGGGGTCGTGCCCAAAGCCAGTCACCCGAGGAGAGTCCCAGGCAGCGACGGTGGAAACCGGCCTCAGGCAATGGCAGGGGCAGGCTTCGGGCGAGTCCCAGGTAGGCCCTTGGTCACCGGTAGGGGCAGGCCTGTTGGGGAGGGTCCCCAAGACAAGTCCCAGGCAGCCCCAAAATTAAGTCCTGGGCAGCAGCAGTGGAGGTGGGCCTCGGTCGCAGCAGTGGTGGAGGCTGTGGAGAGTGGCCTCAGGCAAGTCCCAGGCTGCAGTGGTGGAGGCAGGCCTCTGGCGAGTCCCAGGCAGGCCCTCAGTTGGGGAGGGACTCCCAGGCAAGTCCCAGGCAGTGGTGGTGGAGTCAGGCCTCTGGCAGCAGCAGCAGCAGTTGAGGCAGGCCTCTGGCAAATCCCAGGCTGGCCCTTTGTCCCAGCAGTGGAGGCGGACCTGTTGGGGAGGGACCCCCAGGCGAGTTCCAGTCAGCAGTGGTGGAGGTTGTGGAAGGTGCCTCAGGCAAGTCCCAGGCAGCGCTGGTGGAGGCAGGCCTCCGGCAAGTCCCAGGCTGGCCCTTGGTCCCAGCAGTGGAGGTAGGCCTCAGGTCACACCAGTGGAGGAGGTTGTGGGAAGGGGCCTCAGGCGAGTCCCAGGCTGCGGTGGTGGAGGGCAGGCCCAGGCGGGGTCCCAGAGACCAGCAGTGGGAGTGGGCCCCAGGTCAGCTCAAACACTAGGCCCAGAACACAAAGCTCTCACCTCCTTCCTCCACCTCCTCCTTGGTCTTCTCTCTTCTCCCACAGGCACGACACTGCCACTGGTCCAACTCCTGACAGGGGGAAACACCTGAGTGGTCTAGTGACAAGCAGTGCCCTTCACATCAAAGGGCAATGCTGTGTGATCAAAACAGTGAAGGGGAGGGCAGGGACTAAATCAAAATAGAGTTGGAGGGGGAAATGATGCACTCCACTCCCTGCGGCGCCCACCTCTCCCTGAACAACTCCAGGGTGTTGGTGGACACCGCGTGCTCCTTCTCCAAGGACACCCGGGCCCTAATGTAATCCCCTCTGTTTTTTTTTTTTTTTTTTTTCTTTTTTTTTTTTTTTTTCTTTCTTTTTTTTTCTTTTTTTTTGTGTGTGTGTGTAGTTGTGAGACACAGTGAGAGACATAAAGTGCACAAATCTTTATTTAATTTCCACCACCAGGAAAAGTAGGAAAACACCCGAGTGGCCTGTGACGAGCAGTGCCCTTAGGGGATTTTTCTACTCTTTCTCCTTTTTTCTTCTCCTTTTTTTTTTTCTTTTTTTTTACTTTTTTTAGAGACATAAAGTGCACAAATCTTTATTTAATTTCCACCACCAGGAAAAGTAGGAAAACACCCGAGTGGCCTGTGACGAGCAGTGCCCTTCACATCAAAGGGCAATGCTGTGTGATCAAAACAGTGAAGGGGAGGGCAGGGACTAAATCAAAATAGAGTTGGAGGGGGAAATGATGCACTCCACTCCCTGCGGCGCCCACCTCTCCCTGAACAACTCCAGGGTGTTGGTGGACACCGCGTGCTCCTTCTCCAAGGACACCCGGGCCCTAATGTAATCCCCTCTGTATATTTTTTTTTTCCTTTTTTTTTTTCTTTTTTTTTTTTTTCATTAACCCCCCACACTACCGCCTAACTGCGGTAGTGCTTATTATTTTTATCCCCAGCACCCATGGTTTGTGTGTGCAGGTGTGAGACACAGTGAGAGACAAGGTGTACAAATCTTTATTTAATTTCCACCACCAGGAAAAGTAGGAAAACACCCGAGTGGCCTGTGACGAGCAGTGCCCTTCACATCAAAGGGCAATGCTGTGTGATCAAAACAGTGAAGGGGAGGGCAGGGACTAAATCAAAATAGAGTTGGAGGGGGAAATGATGCACTCCACTCCCGCGGCGCCCACCTCTCCCTGAACAACTCCAGGGTGTTGGTGGACACCGCGTGCTCCTTCTCCAAGGACACCCGGGCCCTAACGTAACCGCGGAAGAGGGGCAGGCAGTCGGCCCTAACGACCCCCTCCACGGCCCGCTGCCTGGACCTGTTTATGGCCAGTTTGGCCAGGCCCAGGAGCAGACCCACGAGGAGATCTTCAGACCTGCCCTCCCTCCTCCGCACCGGGTGCCCGAAGATCAGGAGCGTGGGACTGAAGTGCAAACAAAAGCAGAGGAGGAGGTTTTTAAGAAAATCAAAAAGGAGTGCAAACGCCCACACCCAATATACACATGGTCCACGGACTCCACAGCGCCACAGAACA
Organism: Hemiscyllium ocellatum; assembly: GCF_020745735.1. Classification (NCBI taxonomy): domain Eukaryota; kingdom Metazoa; phylum Chordata; class Chondrichthyes; order Orectolobiformes; family Hemiscylliidae; genus Hemiscyllium; species Hemiscyllium ocellatum. The sequence continues at coordinate 78,402,928 of NC_083418.1, forward strand.
AGCAGTTGGGCTGGGAGTCCGTGAACCACCGCAATCTGCGGTTGCAGGGGACTGCTGCGTGCAACACCCTCCACCCCAGATCCCCGAGAGAAAGGGGGAGGACTCCTGCGTAGAGGGCCCTCCACTGGGGACCCCCACCGCCCAGTGGCAAATGGGCACGCCAGGGTGTGTCCGGGCGGTGGATGAGGGAGAAGAGGTGGACGGTGTGCAGCAGCAGTCTGTACAGGACCCGCCTTTTAACGTCCTTGAACGGGACAAACCTAAAATTACGGAGGCGGCTCAGGTTGTGGGGCACAGGCTCCCGCGGGAAGTACGGGACCCTGGGGCCGATGTGAAATTCCGTCCGGGCAGGGTGAGCGCGGACGGGATCCCACCGCACACCTGAGCGTCCTCCAACTGGTGCACTACGTCGGGTCCGAGCACCGCCGTTTTAAGGCGTCGGATGCCGGTGGCCACGTACCGGACGTCTACCGCTGCCCTGCTCGCTATGTCTTGCGGCAACGTCCAGCCCAGGCCCCCGGCACCCAGCACGTCCCCGACCCTGGTCACCCTCGCCGCCACGGCCCTCCCCCTCCGACAGCCACTCGAACCCGCGAGCACGGAGGTGCGGATTCCTGAGCAACGGCTCCCTGACGACAGCCGCTACTCCTGCCGGAGGGTAGGCGCGACGCGATTCGACCATGTTCCAGACAGTGATCAGGTCCTGGTAAAAGACAGGCAGCACCTTGAGGGCGACCTCCAAACCGTCACGATCGACGAACAGGAGCTGCGTGTCGTAGTTGAGGTTACGCACCTGGCGGAAAAAATACGTCGCCAGGGCGCACCACCTAGGAGGAGGCTCGACGTAAAGGTATCGCTGCAAGGTCTGAAGGCGGAAGGTCGCGACCTGGGTGCGGACGCACACCAGCGACTGACCGCCCTCCTCAATGGGGAGACTCAGAACCTGCGCAGCGACCCAGTGCATCTTTTTGTCCCAGAAGAAGTCGACCAACGTTCTCTGGATGTCAGCGACAAAGCCAGGAGGAGGGACCAAAGTGACCAGCCGGTACCACAGCATGGCGGCCACCAGCTGGTTTATGACCAGCACTCGGCTCCTGTAAGATAGCACTCGGAGCAGTCCTGTCCAGCGGCCTAGGCGAGCCGAGACTTTGGCCTCCAGCTCCTGCCAGTTGGCCGGCCAGGATTCCTCGGTCGGGCTGAGGTAGACCCCCAGGTAGAGGAGATGGGTGGTACTCCAGCTGAACCCCCGAAACTCCTCCGGCAGGGAGTCCACCCGCCACGGACCCACCAGTAGCCCGGAACATTTGGCCCAGTTGATCCTGGCGGAAGACGCCGCCGAGTACACGGCCTGGCACTCGCGCATCCTCCCCAGGTCAGCCGGGTCGGTGAAAGTGAGGAGCACGTCGTCGGCGTAGGCCGAGAGGACCACCCCCGCGCCCGCGCCGCGCAAAACCAGCCCCGACAACCTCCTCCGCAAGAGGCGCAGGAAAGGCTCACGCACAGGGAATACAGCTGGCCGGACAGGGGGCAGCCTTGACGCGCTCCTCTCCCGAAGCGAAGGGGCGCCGTCAGGGACCCGTTAACTTTAACCAGACACTCTGCGGCGGCGTACAAAAGTCGGATCCGGGCGACGAACTGCGTCCCGAACCCGAACGCCCGCAGAGTCCCGAGCAGGTACTCGTGATCGACCCTGTCGAACGCCTTCTCCTGGTCGAGAGACAGGAAGGCGCTCGGCAGACCAGCCCGTCGACAGAAATGGATCAGGTCCCGGACCAGATGGACGTTGTCTTGTATCCTCCGGCCCGGGACCGTGTAGGACTGGTCCGGGTGAATCATGTGGGCCAGCACGGAAGCCAGGCGAGAAGACAACACCCCTGGCAAAGATTTTGTAGTCCGTGCTGAGGAGGGAGACCGGACGCCAGTTCTTCAAAGAACGAAGGTCCCCCTTCTTTGGCAGCAGGACGATGACCGCCCTGCGCCAAGAAAGGGGCAGCTCTCCGGCATTTAGACACTCCCCCAGGACCCGTGCGTAGTCGCTCCCCAGGACGTCCCAGAACGCCCTGAAGAACTCCACAGTCAGCCCGTCCAGCCCCGGGGATTTGCCCCGCGAGAGCCGGTCGAGGGCGCCGGTCAGCTCCTCTAAGGTGACGGGAGCGTCGAGCCTTCCGGCGTCCTCCGGGCTGAGCTGCGGCAGGTCCTCCCACAGAACTCTGCGAGCGTCCTCGCTGGACGGATCCGGAGAGAACAGGGCCGTGTAATAGGATCGGACGTGGCCCTGATACCCTCCGGATCCGAGACGAGGGACCCGTCGTCGGCCAGCAGCACAAGGAGCTGCTGACGGGTGCCACGCCTTTTTTCCAGCGAGTAGAAGAAGGGGGAGCCGCGGTCCAGGTCCTGGAGGAGCTGGAGCCGCGACCTCACGTACGCGCCCCGAGCCCCGACGAGCTGCAGGTCCCGGAGCGCGGCCTTCTTCTCTTCGTACACCCCGCGCAGGGCCGGGTCCGCGTCGGGCTGACCGAGGCGTGACTCCAGGTCGAGCATCTCCCTCTCCAACTCCCCGATCCTGGATTTCCGCCTCTTCGTCGACCCCCTCGCGTACTCCTGACAGAAGACGCGGACGTGAGCCTTGCCCACGTCCCACCATAGCCTCAGGGAGGGAAGCTTCCCCGCTTCCTTCTCCAGCCGGCCCAGAAACGACGAAACGAGTCCCGGAACCGCTCGCCCTCCAGCAGCAGGTTGTTAAAGTGCCAGTACGCGGAGCCCAACCTGGCGCCGAACGGAAGGAGTTCCGCCCACACCAGGTGATGGTCCGTGCACGACACCTGCCGCGTGGAGGCCTTCGGAAAGCAGGAGGCGTACGCCCGCGAAACGTACAGGCGGTCGATTCTGGACGCTCCGACCCCAGGCCTCACGAAGGTGAAGGCGATGGAGTCAGGATGGAGATTCCGCCAGACGTCCACCAGGTCCAAGGACTTGACCAAGTCCCCCAACCTCCTCCCCCGACGCCGAACTCGTGCGGGCACCGCCGTGGTCCCTGTCCTCGAGGACGCAGTTAAAATCTCCCCCGAGGACGACGCACTGGTTCTCGTCGATGGAAGCGAGATGAGCGGACACTTCTTCGAAGAAGCTCGCTTGCCTCGGCCCGGCCAGGGGAGCGTAGACGTTCACCAAGTGAAGCACCGCGCCCCCCAGCCGAACCGTCAGGTGAAGCAAACGGCCTGGCACTGGCTCCCTGACCCCCAAGATCTCCGGCTGAAAAAATGCGGGGCCAACAAGATAGCCACCCCCGCCAGATCTGCGGGTGAGGTGACTCATGTAGACCCCCCCTCGCCACTCCAGGAGCCAGGTGGCTTCGTCTCCCGGGGTAGTGTGGGTTTCTTGCAGGAAGCACACCGCATACCTCCCGTCCCGAAGGACCGAGAGGGTCTGGAATCTGCGCTGTGACTCCCTGCTGCCGTTGATGTTGAGGCTGGCTATAGTTGTCTCCATGTCGGAAGTATAGTACAACCACCACCAGTACACACAGTTAAACTATGTACATATTTACTGGGAGGACGAGAGAGGGGCACAGAAGTCCCTCGCCCTCACCAGGAGTGCTCCCAGGAAGTTCCTGACTCGCTTTCGCTCATTGACGTCAAGCCCGGGCGCCTGGCGCGCAGCGTGGGCCGACCAGTAGACTCTTTCGAAGGAGCTCCAGCGGTCGAGCGCCAGTTGGGCTCTATCCCGGCGACTCCGAGTTTCCTCGGCAAATTCCCGGAGTTCCTCGAGGGGGATGAGGGGAGATCGGTGGGGGGCACCTGGGACTCGAAAATCTCGCTGGAGACGGACTCCGCGTCGTCCCCGGTGTCCGCCACCGATCCAGAACCCTCCTCCGGGAGGTCGCCTTCGG